>NW_011494942.1:4182345-4193868 GCF_000754665.1 Bison bison bison
GTTTGGTGTGTTTTTTAGATTTCAATACTGAAGTCTTCTGTTGGTAGTCTGATATTTATCATCACTTCCAGTGATTTAAAATAAAATGTCATTTGTTTTATCAGGACAGCAGGCAACTTTGAATGCCTTTGTACTAAGATCTGTACCTTGTGGACACGATGAAATGAAGGGCTTTGTCCTGAGGGGTTCATATGGCCTAGCGTTACCTATTGATGTTAAACCAATGTCAGGTAAGAGTCGGGTAAATGTCAGTCAATGTCAGGTGAGAAACCCCTTTCTTGATACGTCAGTATTGGGCTAATCCTATAGGTTTATATGCGCATGGCTGAAACAGAGAGAGGAAAATGAGGCAAAGGGGTGAGAAGCAGTAAGGAACAATCAGAAAAGAATACTACTTGAGGTATACAAGGGGATGGAATTACCTGTCTTTAAACAGATTCTTTTGAAGGTGTACATAAGAACTCTTGGACTTACCTGAAAGTTCATTGTCACATGTTGGGAAGACCTCATAAGCTCAATGTTAAAGAAAAAAAAAAAAAACAAACAAAATTGGCGTGTTTTTATATGATCAACTGTTTACCTGGCGAGAAGGAAGTCCAGACAGTTCTAAACTTGTTTTGATCATGATATTAAATAAAAATGCTTTTATTAGATGGTTCTGAGTAATGAACCTGACTCCATCTAGTAAGAGAGCCCCTGCCAGGAATGGAAGAAAAGCAAGGTTCTTTCCTATCAAGTCCTTAAATCTTGGTTTTTCTTAAGATCCTGTTTGTTTACTGCTGCTCTGTTAGTCTTCGGTCAGCCTGAAGTGCAGTTTAGGGACCTGTAGATTTTTTTTAATAGCTTTGAAACCCCCAGGATCAGGACTTTATATGTAAACTACTTAAAATCACGTGAAATATGTTTTCCTCTGCAAAAGAAGATAACAGTTTAAAGGTATGAATCCAAGTCTTGGGCATACAGTATTATTACTCGATCTAAAATTTGTTACTGCTCTGTACTCAGGATTGCACAGGCTTCATTCACTTAGGTGACAGGATTCTATCAGAGATGGAATTACATTCTTCTAATCCTCATAATAAATCAAACCCATGGGAAAAAATACTGAAGGTTTTGTTGGCTTCTGTGGCACTGAGCGTAATAACACCTTCATGACCCAAATATCCTGATACACCCTGAAACAACTACAGGGCTCTCTGAAAATAACTTATCTCTGATTGAAGATCTTTATCTTCAGACATTCCTGAAAAGTGCTTTTTGAATAAATGGTCCTTCTTTCTCTAAGAGTTGATATTGGCAGACCCAGGTGTACAGTGAAGGTAATTTTTATAATTAGTACTTTTGTTTGCTTTTTGAGAGAATTTCCTGTATTAGAAAGTAGAATCTTTTGAAGTTTCTTATTCCAGTTCTTACCTCTCAAAGTTAGTATTGCAGGGACCTCCCTGGGCGCACATTTTCTTAATTGGCAGAGGGATCAGAAGGTGAGATAGGACTGTTTCCTCGCTTTGTTTTTGTTCCTTTAGGGAACAGAGCCAAGCCAGTCCTTCCACATTCTGAGAAACAGGAAGTAATTGGAGATTTTTATACAGCAGTGTCGATCTTTGGCTTTTTACTTTAGAAAGCTGGTTGTATGGAGTTTCTCTGGTCAAAAACATGTGTTTTTGGTGAAATTGTATATGACACTGAATTCTTATATTTTGGTTTTGGTAAGAAAACACCTAAAAAATCCTAGATGCCATGTAGAGTAGATGCTTCTAGGATCTAAAATGATAATACTGCTGTGAGTTCCTTAATGTGATCAGCTTTTAAGACTTTCCTGTTTTTTTAGTTTTATTGATAGATAATTAACAGATACTAAGACTTTCCTAAAACAGAGCTTCCAGCAGTAAGTTTTCCATTGTAGCCTACTCACATACTTGTTTGGTCTGAACTCTGGTTAGGAATTACGGTTTTGTTCCCTTTTTTTTATAGAACATGAAAATTTATGCATTTGTTCAAACATTTGAGCCCCTAGTTTATGTTAAACATTGAGCAAAATAATACACTTAATTATTTATTATAATATATAATAAATATATATTTATATATTGTGATCCCAGGTCTAAACTGACCTCGGGCTGTACTGACTTGCTTCGTTATAAAGAATAATTAACCAGACAGACTTGGCCCTCACCCTTACGTAAATTATAGTCCAAACCCAAAACCCCTGACATGGAATTAAATTACAAATCAAAAGTTTTAAGAATTCAAATTATTTTTTAATTGCATGAGAAAAGGTGAAATTAACTGAATGTGTTACCTAATCTGCCAGGCACTGAGATGCAAAGATGAAATAGTCAAGGTCTACAAACTAGAAATTCTCAGAGTTTCAAAATAGATTTTGATAGTTATTATTTAGAAATGTATCAATATTTATCGAGCACCCACTGTTTGATAGGTATGGTGCTAGGTGGTAGGGATAACACATTGTATGTTAATAGTGGGATGGTTTTTTGTTTATTTGCTTTTTGTTTTTCTCAGATTTTGAGAAAACAGTTATTTGCATTAAAGACAGCATTCTTTTTTTACTTCTTATTTTAAGTTCTTGTCTACTTGTTTTATGTAATATCTGCTCTTAATGGAACGCTTACTAGATCCAGGTGCTCTGCTGAATATTTATCTGCATTACATCATTTATTACATACATCTATGGACCTGTCCACCGGTAATTGAGCACTTCTGTACCATTTCATCTCCCTAAAAATGAGGAGTTCAAACCTGAGAGAACTGGTGGAGCTGGTATTCAAAAGGGGGATGGGTCGACAATTGTGGAAGTGAACCCTACTGGAAAACATTGTTTAGCAGTTGAGTTTCTTGATGCTTAAACTTCCACCTACAGTAAAGTAACCAATGATCAGATTATTAAGATACACCAGATCAAAAAAGAGGCAATAGAGGATTTGTGATGTCCAGCTATGGAATTTATTCATCATTTCGTGTAACCAGGGTATCTATTGGGTTGTTCAAAAAAGTTTGTTTGGGTTTTTCCGTAAGATATTACAGAGAAATCCAAACGAACTTTTTAGCCAACTCAACATTATGGCCAGCTTTAAAAAAAAAAAAAATCATACTTCCATTCATTTCAATAAATATGGCTATTGCTATAAATCTAGGGTTTAAGTTTACAATAAAACTAAAGATAATAATCCATAAAATTAGCTTGAAAATTCGTGTATATCCTTACAGCCAGTTGTCTTGTGTAAAGGTAGTTATCTTATGCTTGATGGCATTAGGAATTGGTAGCTTGAAGAAGGTCTGCTTTTTAGTAAAGTTTTCAATTTCTTACAGATTCTAGGCTTCCAGTTACTTCACAGTTCTCCATTTAAGCTACTAACAGAGTGGTATCTAAGGTACTACTCTGGTGTTATTCTAGTTTTGCTTGTCTGGTATTCACCTGTTCTAGTGTTGCCTGGTCTCCATCTGAACATATCCCTGGCTCCCTTATTTCTCCTGGAGTAGAAACCTTGTATTGTCTTTGAAGGGTGGAGAACAGCATTGTTTGTGGTTGTGATCCTAGGTATAAACTAGGATCAGTCAGGCTGTACTGACTTGCTTTGTTATTACCCTAAATTATCTTTTGACAGCAAATCAGGTATGGTTTTTAACTTGACCATCTTTTTTTTGTATTTTAAGTCACTTGCAAGTGATGAGATGTCTCTCTTGTCATTTCTGCTTTTAAATGGCATTAAATTAGGATTAGCTCCTGAATCATTCAATTGATGTTGTACAACTTAGACTATAGACCAGACAATAAATTACTGAATCAAACATTCCAGGTATTTTCTAGCGTGCCTTTAACTTCGCTGGGTGCAAATGGGAATTCTCAGCCTCTAACTGTCATAAAAAGGGTTTTCTTACTGTTTAGTAATACAAATTAAAACACAGCTGGAAATGAAGTAGTTAGCCCAGTCTTACAGATATTAGCCTCCCTCTGTTTATTTCCTCCTGTTTGTATTCCTAGAAGCAAACAGCTGTGCATTCAGTTTTTTCCCTTTATTCCTTTACTTAAGATCTGGCTCTCAAAAGAAATAAACTGGGCATTTAGACTTAGAAAAATTGCCTTATCTCTCTTAGGTGAAACAATGATTTATCCATAATGTTAAAAATTTTTTTGAAGTAAATTTACCCAGAATTTCAGCATCACCGATTCTGGTAATCTGCTGTTTTCACTTGATGGTCGTTGTAACATTTTCTTACATGTCTATAGAGTCATTATCCGCCTGCCAATGCAGGAGACTTGGGTTTAATCCCTGGGTTGAGGAGATGCCCTGGAGATGGAAATGGTAACCCATTCCAGTATTCTTACCTGGAAAATTACATGGACAGAGGAGCATGGCGGGCTACAGTCCATGGGGTCACAAAAAGTCAGACACAAATGAGCACGCGCTCACAGAGTCATTATAATGTTAACCTCTGCATAGAATTCCATTGTTCAACATTTCATTTAAAACTCTCTGCAGTTCACTTAGTTCTAAAACAGCATTACTTTCATCCATTTTAAACTTTACTGTTCAGATGTCTTTTCTGGACATTGCACTGATTAAATATTAGTATTCTCTTAGAGCCATTAATGCTATGCAAATTAGCATAGGTTAAAATTTTCAGTTCAGAGAAAATCGGGTATGAATAAATGAAAACTTTTAATTTGAATAGTGGAAATTACTACCCAAAGTATTTAAAGTATTTCTTAGTCTGAAATCCATACAAAGCCTTGAGGAAAATGTCAACGATCTTAGTGAGTTCATTTTTTATCTACTGAGCATTGTTCATGCGTATCAATTTTTGTGTAATTGGTAGTAGTAAACTTTATTATAGCAAGTTGATGTGATTTCTTCAACTGATAAGCTGTCTGTAGTGGAATTAAGGTGATTTTATGGTGTGGCATATCCCTGGGTCAGGAAGCTCCACTGGAGGAAGGTATGGCAACCCACTCCATTATTCTTGCCTCAAGAATCCCATGGAGCCTAGAGGGGTACGGTCCATATAGGCTTGCACAGAGTGGACACGACTGAAGCAACTTAGCACACACACACACACATCATAGGGCATAGTTGACTAGAGCTTCCCTAGTATCTCAGTGGCATAGACCCTGCCTGCCAATGCAAGAGGTGGGTGTTCAGTCCCTGGGTTGGGAAGATCTCCTGGAGAAGGAAGTGACAACCCACTCCAGTATTCTTGCCTGGGAAATGCCACGGACAGAGGAGGCTGACAGGCTACAGTCCATGGGGTTGCAAAAGAGTCAGACATGACTTAGTGACGGAACAGCAACACCATAGTTGGCTTCTGTGATTTAGTGATAGATCACTACATATCTCTCATTTAGTTAACATATTATGTATCTATCATCCATGGACTTATTTTCACTCTATTAAATCTTTTTTTAAAGTATATATTAACTAAACAACTTCATAATATAGTGTTTTCTGTATTTATTCTATGACATAGAGACATACCATAATCCAAGTGTTGTTCTTTTTTTTTTTTAGATAAAGTCCTTGCTATTGGACATGATAATCACTTCCTCCCCATTCCTATCATCATTATCATCGTTTACCTTATAGTATGATCTTTTTTTGCCGAAATCATAAATTATTCCTTTTCTTTTAAATCAAAGAATTTTTAACTTTAGTTATTATATGGCAGCCAAAATAGTATATTATGTGAAGTAAAATTTTGTTTCTGAGTATAAAAGAAATGCTTCTTCTGGAAAATACAGAAAATTAATACTAAGAAATTACCTATATTCTACCATCCATATATACCAACTGTTGACATATATTCTTTTCAGTTTTTTTAATGTACATTTATACACATAAGAGGGTTGGGATCTTAGTATGCACATTCATAACTTGATACCTTTAATATGTCTGGGGGACTTCCCTGTCAGTCCAGTGGTTAAGACTGCACTTTCACTGCAGGGGTCATGGGTTCCATCCCTGATGAGGGAGCTAAGATCCTGCATGCCATGGGGTGTGGCTGAAAAAAAATACTGTAATACTGTGTGTGTGTATGTCTAAAATATTTTCTATTAAATACACTGACTTCCACATCTTTCCAGTAACTGTTGGAAAAGCAGTACATGCTGGTGATAAATTCAGGCAGTTTATGTAAAGGGATGTTAAGAGGGCTGAAAAAATTCTTATGCTTTCAGTCCCTCTGTCGACAATTTCTTTTTCTATAATGACTGCACAGTATTTATTATATAGATGTATCATAATGTATTTCATTAATTTCCTATTTTCAGTGGTTAGTTTTTCTTATCTTTTTTGTTAAAGCAATTTAATTCTATGATAAACATCTTTGAACATAAATTCCTTAGGAATTTTTTTTTAAGACAAGTATACTGTTGTAGAATTGCTGGTCAGTGAGTATAAATTTTAAACTTTTGATACTTTATAGTAAAGTATTTTAAAATTAATTTAATGAGAGAGTACAAAGACATTATAATTTTATTATTGTCTTAAGAAATAACTTTTTGCTACTTGAATATCCTGTGGTGGCTACATACCAAAATAAAATCAATAGTGTTAGTAGTAATAGCTCATATTTATAAAAGAAAACAGTAAGGTTTTTGTTTTCATTTTATTTTAAAAAATATTTATAAATTTTTACTTATTTGGCTGTGCCAGGTCTTAGACGTATCACATAGGGTCACACGCTTTAGTCGCAGTGTGTGGGATCTGATTCCCTGAGAAGGCGTTGAACCCAGGCCCCCGGCATAGGCAGTGCAGAGTCTTTCTTAGCCACTGAGCCACCAGGAAGTCCCTGTTTTCATTTTAAATCAACGGATTTGTTGTAGAAACACGTTAGTGTTTTATATTAGAAGTGTTTAGAGTATTCCCTGAAGAAAGAGAGTAGGAAAACTGAAGTATTTTTATGGAATATTTTTCTTTCATCCTTCAATTCTACCTTCATTGTTTAAAAGAAAAAGAAAAACGGATTTCTCTTTCTGTCCCTCTCTCATAGCTTATTTTGAGTTTATCACTGGGAAAACACTTCAGTGAATGTCATAGAATTTCCATCTGAATTGGCCAAAATATGTTTGTCTTTCCAAAGACTGAAATGTAGTTAACCTCACTTGTAAGAAAATCCCTGATGTGCTAAGAGCAGACAGGTCTAATAGTCCGCTACATTATTAAAACACAGTCCCAGTCTGTGATTCCAGTGTGCCCCAGAGGTTACTGTTTTAAAACTTGCAGACTTAATAGATAGAATCTTGCAGAAAGTAAAAGCCAACCTTTTGTAGATTTCAAAATGGAACCTTTACTTTTCTAAAGTGTGTGTTGGCCAGTCTTGCTTCTCTAGGATTAGCAGGTATTGAGATACTGATATGTTGAGAATATGCCAGTAAAACAATTTCTAGGAGCAAAAACTTTCTGGCATTACAAGAAGAGGATTTACTATAACATATGTGCCTTTGGAAATTAACCAAGATTGAGTTCTGTGTGTGCCAGCTTCCAAACAGAACTGAGAATGTACTTTGCTTCAGGGCATAGGGAAGAAATGCAATCTTGATTATCCAAATTAGATAACCCTTTAAAAACAGAATGAGTAGATTTTTCTGGGGTCAAAAAATAGTCTTACTTTGTTCCTGTGGTATGAATTTGTACACATTTATTTAAGTAAATGGCCGAAAAAAAAATAGTCACCTGATGTAAATCAGAGATCTTTTAACCTCTGAAAAGCAATTATACCATGATGCAATCATCTTTGGGAAAATGCAGGAAGTTCACAATTAGGTTTATTGCTTTAGCAATTGCTTTGTGTTTATGTTGAAATACAAGTTTGTTTTAATATAAAATGGAATTATTATACATTTACCTTAGTTAAATGTTTTTCCTTATTACAGAACTTACGCTTAAGTAATTAGAATGAGAGGACACGTTTCTACTCCAGCTTTCAGTTTACTCCCACTGGAAAGTTTTTAACATTAAATTGCTTTATTTAACAAATATTTACTGAGTTCCTACTATGTGCTAGATAAACACTCGCTGGTTTTTTTTCCCTGCCATCATATTGGTAGATGATTTTAAAGTAATGACCACTAATTTATGCATTATTCTTTCATAAGAAATAAGTTTCCATTTAATTTCAACTCTTCCATATAAGAGTGTTATATTAAACCTTATTTTGGGAAAATGTTTTTTATTGAGGCAAGTAGGCAAAGAACATGGGCAGTATATGGATATGATCAAGTTTTCTTGAAAATGAAATTGCTGGATATAGTTCATCCTTTCTAGTCATTTCCATGCAGACAGTATTTTTTTTCTGGTAGTGTTTTAAGATTTAAAGGAACCAGAATTATAAGGCAGCCTCTGTCTATGCCCTTTCTAGTTCGACCATTCAGTTTTAGGATATATTCCTTATCAGATTGTTTTGTGAATTTAAAGAACAGAGCACTTGAACATTTCATCTTGTAAGAATGCGGCCCTTATGAATAAATTTAGATAGAAGTTTCATTCCAGGTATTATATCACCAAGGTAGTGATGAAGTAATAACTTGAAATTATAGGGGGAAAAACTAGACGGTATAATTAGACAAGTTCTACTGTGGTAAGTACCAGAGGGTCAGCACTCACAATTACTTTGGGAAATGCAGTTGGCTTTTTCATCTTCTTCGAGTGTTTACAGTCTTGGTGTGTTATCACATCCCAGTATTTTCAAGTAGCAGGAAGGTGGTGTTACATCACCTTGAGTTTAAAATATTCTTATTTGAATGTTAATTGCTACAGTAACAAAGTGTTTTCCTAAGGCCTATTTTACTTACACATCAGAAGCAAAAAAATTCTAGTTTTATTTTTCTATATGTCTTGTAACTGCACAATTTTTGCTATATCTTTTAAAAGAAATACATTGTATCATGTAAATAGTATTCCTCATGTTGATTTTCTGGTTACTTGAGAATGTGTTTTGTGTATGAAAAAGAAAGCATTCTATTGAAAAATGTTTTCATAGAAAAGTAGCATAGAAAAATAACCAGTTTGTATGTTTTAAAATTTATGTGAAAGCTTTGAATTCATACAGTAAATTAAGCTTGACTTAGCTGTGACTTTGTTTTTAACAACTGAAAATGTAATCAAATAAAATTTGTACAAAATAGTCCTTATAAAAATGTTTAGTGTGTGTTAGTCACTCAGTGTTTTCTGACTCCTTGTGACTCCATGGACTATAGACCATCGGTCTCCTCTCTCCATGGACTTCTCCAGACAAGAATACTGGAGTGGGTTGCCATTTCCTTCTCCAGGGTATCTTCCTGACCCAGGGATTGAACCCAAGTCTCCCGCATCACAGGCAGATTCTTTACTGTCTGAGCCACCAAGGAAGCCCTTATAAAATGTTCAGTTCAGTTCAGTCGCTCAGTCATGTCCGACTCTTTGCGACCCCATGAATCGCTGCACGCCAGGCCTCCCTGTCCATCACCAACTCCCGGAGTTCACTCAAACTCACGTCTATCGAGTCAGTGATGCCATCCAGCTATCTCATCCTCTGTCGTCCCCTTCTCCTCCTGACCCCAATCCCTCCCAGCATCAGAGTCTTTTCCAATGAGTCAACTCTTCATATGAGGTGGCCAAAGTACTGGAGTTTCAGCTTTAGCATCATTCCTTCCAAAGAACACCCAGGACTGATCTCCTTTAGAATGGACTGGTTGGATCTCCTTGCAGTCCAAGGGACTCTCAAGAGTCTTCTCTAACACCACAGTTCAAAAGCACCAATTCTTTGGCACTCAGCTTTCCTCACAGTCCAACTCTCACATCCATACATGACCACTGGAAAAACCATAGCCTTGACTAGACGGACCTTTGTTGCCAAAGTAATGTCTCTGCTTTTGAATATGCTGTCTAGGTTGGTCATAACTTTCCTTCCAAGGAATAAGTGTCTTTTAATTTCATGGCTGCAATCACCCATCATCTTAATGTTTTTATCGTTTCTTAAACTTTTGCTTTCTTTTTCACTGTCATTACTTTTGTTTGGTGCATAATTAGTAAAAGTAGTTCCTTGTCATGACCATGTTCAGACTTTAAATGATATATTTAGAACTTGCAGTGCATTGTCCCATAGAAACAATATTGTGTGGGTAAATCAGCCAACTCACAGTGTATAATACTGATAGTACTGGGAAACTTAATTCATTTGCAGTATTTTTTTTTTTTTTTTTGACAGATAGATCCCTCTACCATTAACATGGTAAGGATTCTCCTTTCCCTTCCCCCTCTCTAACAAATCAAGCATGTTGGAGACCTCTTTCTCTAGCTTTAAGCTTCTGCGGATGGCTCCTGGGCTTGCTCTAGGGTCTCCCTTGGAGTTTGGTTCATGAAAGCTGGGGAGAAGAACCACATCAATACGAACCAACCTAAGCTTTCCATTTGGACACTTCTTAGTCTGAACCGAGTGCTTGACTGACCCCTCTGCTACGAAGAACTAACCAGCAGGTCCTCTTTCTTCACTGTTCTCAGTTCAACTGGTACTTCTTTTCTTGCCTACTTCCAAGAGGGACGACACAGCTTTACTCTTTCTTCTTCCTTTAGAGCAGTTTCATCACCCATGGGGTGGTTTCTTCAGATGCGAATGGGTGTGTATGTGTTTCCTTTATTCATCCCTTCTTTCTTTCTTTCCGACACCAGGAAGATGAAAAATAAAAAGCTTTTGCTGCAGCCCACCTCCCTTCCCCAGCCTGTTCCCTCCATTACTCAGTTCTCTGTTCTGCTTCCTCATTGTTCTTGGGTATTAAAAAACTGATCTGTCCAGTTGAGAGTGGCACGCTGACTACCCTTGGCATTTTATTTCTGATCTTGGTGTTAGGGTTTAAGGAGCAAAGAGTCACGAAAGACACTTTGGAGTTTAGGAGAGGGAAATGGGTTTAGAGGCTGTGGATATAAATAATCTATCTGAGGGGAGAGGAGCAAAGGGAGGCAGAATTGGCCAAAGGTTTTGCTCTTTGTCCTCTTCCCAAAGTCCTTGCATTTGAAGCCAGGCAGAATGGAGAAGGGTGTGAGGTGGGCAGACTGGGGATGAGGAGGTAAAGGGTGGCGAATCTCTTGGAGTCGAGCACTGAGAGAGGGAAAGTCTGCAGGGTCTTAACTGTCCTTTGAAGCAGAAGTTCTTAACCTTTTTAAAATCTGTGTTACACGTACATAGACAAATTTATGATTGCAAAGCCGTCCAGTCCTATTGAGATATAGATAAGACAATCTTCAAGCAAATTTGTGACATGGTAATATCTATGTCACATTAAATAAAACCCAGAAGTGAGTCTGGTCACTATGGTAATTTTGAAGTGGTGATGAGTGTAAATGATATTTCAGGATCTCTGCAGTAACTGTAACACGATATAAAATATGTGAATTCTATTGTTGATAAAAATCAGAGGTGTTGCTAATACCAGAGTGGCTTCTTGTCTGTGTTCATAATTAAAGGAAATGCTGAATTTCAGTTAGAAGGAAGATGAAGAATAATTTACTTCTTATTTAACATAATGGATTTTCT
>NW_011494942.1:4193968-4207504 GCF_000754665.1 Bison bison bison
GAATTCCACTCACAGATGTCTGTATTTCCTCAATTCCTTGGGGTACTATTTGTATGTAGGGAAAAAAACAAATTAGAGTGTATCTTCGTCTAAACTGTAGCCCCTCCCCCAATGAAACAAATTATACCTGCAAATACAGAACACAGGGAGAGAGCCATGTGTATTAAATTATTAAGAAATTTATAGGCTTGCATCAGAAGCTGTTTTGCATATCAGCAAACATCTACTGGGTGCCTGCCGAGCCAGATTACCAGTCTAGGTACCTTCAGACACGTATCTGCTTTTGTGTATTTTCTCTCATTTCTAAGTAGCTTTTAACTTGGGCCTTTTAAAATGGACACGTGAAATGGCTGACAAAGCACAAGGTAAGTTAGCTTTATAAAAGGAAAAGCCAAGGGAGCCTATGTTTTAAACAGGAAGAGGTTGGCTTTCTTTTTAATGAATTTCAGCACTTTTACAGAACAAAGATAACAAAATGAACGTTAAATTGACCTAGGACAAGTCATTTTCTTTCCCTGCCTCTCAGTTTCCTCGTATATAAATTGATAGCAGTTAACTATTCTCTCTCTATCAGAGTCACTTGTTGTCAGAACTAGTGAATGAGATAGTGAAAGTAAATGCTTTTTTCTTAAAAATTTTTTTTGATGTAGACCATTTCATTAAATTTGTTACAGTATTTTTACTTCTGTTTTATGGGGGATTTTTTGACCCTGAGGCATGTGATATATTAGATCCCTCACCAGGGATCGAACTCCCATCCCCTGCATTGGAAGGCAAAGTCCTAACCACTGGACTGCCAAGAAAGTGCCCTGTAAATACTTTTTAAGTGGCAAAGAACCTTACAAATGTAAGATGGTATCATTATTAGTCATAGTGTCGGTAGTGGAAAGTAACTTAGAAAATTCACAGGATATGAAATGTGGTCAAGACAACTAAAATCTAAGACAGAATTTACAGTGGAATGTAATTCCAGGCTGGTTTCATGTTCTTATTTTATGCAGGTAAAAAAAAAAAACCCAAATTATATTCATCTATTGCCTATCAAGTGGCAGAAACAATGTGGGGTCTTTTCATATATTATCTCCTTAAATACTCAGAATAATTTGGTAAAGGTAGTTATTATAATCCAACCCCCTTTTAAGCAGATGAGGAAGGAAGGCATAAAAAAACTAGCTTGACTAACGTCACATCTACTTAACTAGGAACCAGAGTTTGAAGCCACTTGTATCTGTCTTTCTGTCATATTAACCAGAGAGGAGAGGTATGTGTGTGCGTGTGTGTGTTAGTGTCTCAGTCCTGTCTGACTCTTTGCGACCCCATGGACTGTAGCCCACCAGGCTCCTGTGTCCATGGGGATTCATTCCAGGCAAGAATCCTGGGGTGTGTTGCCATGCCCTCCTCTAGGGGATCTTCCCAACCCAGGGATCGAACCCAGGTCTCCATCATTGCAGGCAGATTCTTTACTGTCTGAGCTACCAAGGAAGTGCAGAGAGGAGGTGTTATGCCCCCAAATTTAGGTCTGCTCTCTGTTGCTGGTCAGTTCCAGTGTCCTCTTGGAAACTGTGGCTGACTTCTTGTTCATGTTTTCCATTCTGAGTTTTTCAGTGTGGGAAACTCACCCATCTCTTCTTATCTGCTAATTGGGAAAAATAAACTACTATTTGGGTCTATCACAAGTTTCTAATTTCCAAGTCTCACCTGGGTCATCTGTAATGCTCAGTGACCCTTTAAATGGTCTCTCATCACCTCTACAGAGGTTATCTAACAACCCCCATCTCTTCTCTCTCTTGAGAAAAGTAAGGCTGCCTGATAAGAACTTGTTTTTCTTTCACAACCAAACCCAGATAGAGTTTTTTTTAATAAGAGTTTTACTTATTTAGTTTTTGGCCGCACCCTGCAGCGTGTTGGATCTTAGTTGCCTGACCAGGAATTGAACCCACATCCCCTGCACTGGAAAGCAGTCTTAACCAGTGGACAGCCAGGAAAATCCCCAAGATATAGCTTTATCTCATCTTTGCTGTGTTGTGTTCAGTCACTGTCATGTCCGACTCTTTGCGACCCCTTGGACTGTAGTAGGCCAGGCTTCTCTGTCCGTGGAACTCTCCAAGCAAGAATACTGGAGTGGGTTGTTATTTCAGGGATTGAACCGCATCTCCTGCATTGGCAAGTGGACCTGTATTCAACATAAACAAACCCCCCTCTCCCCACTTCAATCGCACCCCCATTGTTTCCTCAACTTTTCTCCTCAGAAAACAACCAATTAAACAACCTCCTGCCAGGGGGAAAAAAAACAAAAGCAACCTTGCTCTGTCTTCCTTGAAGGCCCCAGGTTGGAAGACACACTCGTATTATGTAAAATTCCTCAAAGGTGATGGTTTTGGAGTTGCTGAAAATTTTTCTTTTGATAGGGTGAGAATGATGTTCCCATATAGATGGTTGCAGGTCTTCTAAGAAATATGTGAAGTTTGGTTTTATTTGGCACTCTGTAAGTGGCTTTATAAGGAATATGAACTGTATCACACCATTCGGTCAAGCTTACATGCTGGCATCCTTATACCCAGTCCATTCCTGATGCTCAGCACACGTTTGTTGTTTTATTGAGGAACTTAGGATGTGAGCACCTCACTTCTCTGTTGTTTAACCCTAGTTTCTTTTCAATCACATAGTAAACCTTGGATCAAAAGAATCTTATTCTTGGAGAGGAACTTTTTATATTATCATCTTAGACATCATTTTTACAGATTTGGGGAGAGCGTTTAGTTCGCCCACATCCCTGCTGAGTTTTACACTTAGGTTGACAGTGATAGAATCTTTGACATTCAGAGATAAAGCCTGAAGTATAGAGTATAGAAAAGAGTTCAAACAAGAAACCTGTAATACCTGTTCAGCTTGTGCAGTAACCAAGACCGGGCAAATGCTCTGCAGAAACCACTCTGGGGAACTTCCTACACAGTGATTTATGATGTCTTCTATTCTCTTGAATTTCTATATCTTTCTGTCAAACTATTCAAACACACGGACCACTTTAGCGGGTGTGGCTCCATCATAGCGATACTGTGAGCAGTTTTAAAGAGGGTTGTCAAAAGGGAAAGTGATCAGTATCATTCCAGGTATCATTATTTACCTGTGCTTTCAATTTATAAAATACATAGAAGCGTGGAACTTTTCACTTCTAGAGCAGAGATTTACTGAAGGCTCACTCTGGGGGCTCTGTGACTGGATCCTTTGAGAATACAGTGTAGGGTAAAAGATCACATTCTAAGGTGATGTGCGTGTGTAGATGAGAAGCTGTGCTGGAAACTGGATTTGACTAAAAACTCTTTATTTCATCCTGAACAAGTAGTGAACAGGGCGTTTCGTTGTAAATCGAGGGTGGCTGCCCCATTGTTCATGGAAATCCCAGGGGTTGCCGTGTGCCGGACATGGTGGGCTCGATGGCTTCTATGTGCCTCTCACACCCCCTCCTGACTTCCTTTAAAAAAGGAAAAGAATATTGGTATTTGCATTTAATGTCCCCATTATACTTATTTTTGCTTTTTACTTTGATGCGTGGCTCATCTGAACTTAAAAATATGATTCAGGGGCTCAGTGGTAAAGAATCCACCTGCCCATGCAGGAGACATGGGTTCCATCCCTGAGTCGGGAGGATTCCCCTAGCCACAGATCAGCTAAGCCTGTGGCCACAACTGTTGAGCTTGTGCTCTGGAGCCCAGAAACTGCAACTCCTGAGCCCACACACCATGACTTCTGAAGCCCGTGCTCCACAACTGATGAAGCCCACACACTGCAGGGCCTGTCCTCTGCAACGAGAGGCCACTACAATGAAAAACCCTTGAACTGTGACTAGAGAGTGGCCCCTGCTTGCCACAACTAGAGAAAAGTCCTCAAAGCAATGAAGACCCACCACAGCCAAAAGTAAATAAATAAAATACGATGCAAAAATGAGGCATTTTAGGGATTTCTTCAGAGAAGGCAATGGCACCCCAATCTAGTACTCTTGCCTGGAAAATCCCATGGACGGAGGAGCCTGGTAGGCTGCAGTCCATGGGGTCGAGAAGAGTCAGACACGACTGAGCGACTTCACTTTCACTTTTCACTTTCATGCATTGGAGAAGGAAATGGCAACCCACTCCGGTGTTCTTGCCTGGAGAATCCCAGGGACAGGGGAGCCTGGTGGGCTGCCATCTATGGAGTTGCACAGAGTCGGACACAACTGAAGTGACTTAGCAGCAGCAGCAGCAGCAGCAGGGATTTCTTTGGTGATGGAATGGCTAAGACTCAGTTCCCAATTCAGGGATCTGGATTTGGTCCCTGGTCAGAGAACGAGGCCCCACTATTGCCTGGCAAACAGAAGGGGAAAAGGTGGAAGCTGTGACAGATTTCCTCTTCTTGGGCTCCTAAATTATGGTGGATGGTGACTGCAGCCATGAAATCAGAAGGTGATCGCTTCTTGGCAGGAAAGTAATGGCAAACCTATACAGTGTGTTGAAAAGCAGAGACCTTAGGGAAGCAAAGTCTCTCAGTCGTGTCTGACTCTTTGTGGCCCCCATGGACTGTAGCCTACGAGATTCCTCCATCCATGGAATTTTCCAGGCAAGAGTACTGGAGTGGGTTGCTGTTCCCTTGTCCAAGGGATCTTCCCAACACAGGGATTGAATCTGGGTCTCCAGCACTGCAGGCAGACGATTTTACTGTCTGAGCCACCAGGGAAGCTCAGTCCTAATATGCCAGATTAAGAGACCTAAATCTGGTGACAAATATCCATATAGTCAAGTCTATAGTCTTCCCAGTGGTCACATATGGTTGTGAGAGCTCGACCATAAAGAGGGCAGAATGCCAAAGAATTGATGCCTTCGAACTGTGGTGGTGGAGAAGACTCCTGAAAGTCCCTTGGACAGGATGGAGACCAAACCAGTCACTCTTAAGGGAGATCAACCCTAAATATTCACTGAAAGGACTGAAGCTGAAGCTGAAGCTCCAGTATTTTGGTCATCTGATGTGAACAGATGAGTCATTGGAAAAGTTCCTGATGTTGGGAAAGACTGAGTAAAGAAGGAGAAGAGGGCGACTGAGGACGAGATGGCTGGATGGCATCACTGATGCAATGAACGTGAACTTGGGCAAACTCTGGGAGATAGTGAGGGACAGGGAGGCCTGACATGCTACAGTCCATGGGGTTGCAAAGAGTCGGACATGACTGGGCGACTGAACAACAACAACAGGGAACTAGATCCTACATGGAACTAGATCCTGCATGCTGCAACTAAGAGTTAGCATGTGAGTGCTCAGTCGTGTCTGTGCAATCCCATGAACTGTAACCCACCAGGCCTCTCTGTCCGTGGGCTTTTCCAGCCAAGAATACTGGAATAGGTTGCCATTTCCTCCTCCAGGGGATCTTCCCAACCTAGGGATTGAACCCATGGCTACTGCATTGTTAGGTGGATTCTTTACCACTTGAGCTACCTGGGAAGCCCCATGAGTGGGGTTAGTGACATCCAATTTATAGAATTGTTGTAAGGGTCAGGTGACATGAAGTATGTGTAATACAATGTAAGTACTCAATAAGTGATGGCTATTTTTTGTGGCCATTTTTCTATGTAAGTTGAATAAAAGTAAAAGATGGATACTTTTCTTTTAATAGAATTTGTTGTATGAGCAGAAGGTATTTACTGCATGAGTAGACGGTATGAGCAATTAGGTCTCAGAATAGATACTTACGCTCCTTCATGTGTTTTATGAGATGGAAGCCTACTTAACCTAATTAAACTAAAGAAAGCAAAGAATGTGAAGAGTGCATGTTTAACAGATAATTCCAAAAGGATATGATGTTCTAGGTCTTTTATAAATATTAATGTACTTAATCCTTACAACCAGGAAGTAGATACTATTACTGGGTTGGTCAGAAAGTTCATTCAGAATTTTCCATAGCCTTTTACAGAAAAACCTGAACAAACCTTTTGGCCAGCCCAATATTTTTGACATTTTACAGAAGGAAACTGAGACAGAAAGAAATGATGACTGCCCAGAGTGGCATTTGGCTCTGAAGTCCTTGTTTTTACCCCAACCCTAGGCACCCTTTCCTAATGTGCTTTTTTTTTTTTTTCTATAAATTGTATGTGGGCTTAAAAAAAAAAAATAGTAACAGTTCTTTTCTAATGCTGAAACATGAAAGAACTCTCAAATTAGAACAGGGTTGAGGAAAGTTTAATCTCAATGTAATACCTGATTTAATTTTATCTATCTTATTCCAGGTGGTATTGACCTTACTGAAGCACTTTGCAAATGCCTCATGGTACTGCATGTCTTGTACCTAAACCTTTTATCCTTAAATAACCAGAGATAACAGTGTTACCTCGTTATCTCTGCTCTTGCCTCTCCTTTTCATCTGAGTGTCTGGCTGTCTTTTCCTGGGTGAGATCTTTGTGTCTGTACTAACTGTCGCATGTTGTTGATTACCACCCCTAAATGGCCTGCCACACCCCAGACATGCCCTCTTGTACTTCAGCTGACTGGTGACTGCGAGCCAGAAGCCTGCCTCCCTGGTACCCACTCCAAGACTGTCAGCTGTGCAGGAGAAGTTCCAGATCACATGGTTTACTAGTTAAGTGTCAAGTGTCCAGGTTGGTAGCTATTATATTGGGCATCCCTGGTGGCTATTATATTAATACCCTGACAATGGAAACAGTGACAGACTTTATTTTCTTGGGCTCCAGAATCACTGCAGATGGTGATTGCAGCCATGAAATTAAAAGACGCTTACTCCTTGGAAAAAAAGCTATGACCAACCTAGATAGCATATTAAAAAGCAGAGACATTACTTTGGCAACAAAGGTCCGTCTAGTCAAGGCTATGGTTTTTCCAGTGGTCATGTACGGATATCAAGAGTTGGACTATAAAGAAAGCTGAGCGCTGAAGAATTAATGCTTCTGAACTGTGGTGTTGGAGAAGACTCTTGAGAGGCTCTTGGGCTGCAAGGAGATCCAACCAGTCCATCCTAAAGGAAATTAGTCCTGAATATTCATTGGAAGGACTGATGGTGAAGCTGAAGCTCCAGTACTTTGGTTACCTGATGTGAAGAACTGACTCATTGGAAAAGACCCTGATGCTGGGAAAGATTGAGGGCAGGAGGAGAAGGGGATGACAGAGGATGAAATGGTTGGATGGCATAACTGACTTGATGGGCATGAGTTTGAGCAAGCTCTGGGAGTTGGTGATGGACAGGGATGCCTGGTGTGCTGCAGTCCATGGGGTCTCAAAGAGTCAGACACGACTGAGCAACTGAACTGAACTGATGATAAACTGATTGTTTAAAAAAAGATGCTATGTATTTCACCTTTTCTCCTTTTTGAAAGTAGTAGTGATCATGGCAACGTAAATTGAGTTTTTCCTAAACATGTAGACCATTGGACCTGTGATTTGTCACCCTTTGAGACCCTTGTCTGTTAACGTGTGGGCCACCTTATATTGGATTGGCCAAAAAGCATCCCATGACAAACCCGAATGAACTTTTTGGACAACTCAATATTTTCTTTAAATCGAGTTAAAAATTTATGAAATAAACCAGCCTTTAAACTTCTGTACATTCTCTTTACCCCCCCCCCCAAAAAAAATCAAAAGTGAAGGAAGTTGTTAGCATATGTTCATCTGCCAGATAATCCTTGCTGTTTTCATAAACAGGATGATAACTCTTCACACACCCAAGCCCCACCTGTCCCACCTCACTGCTTACCCAATGGTTGTATCTGTTTAGGGTGGTTTCCCTTTTTGCAATCCAGGTTTTCCACACAGATCAGTGATGAAAGCAGTCTCTCCAGGGCAGTTTCTGGCAGTTTCTGATGTGTTTCTTCTGGGAACTGAGAAGGAACTAGCTGGAAGAGGTGAACTGAATGTAACTTCCTTACAGAGAAGACAGATAAAAGCAGCAGAAGATACAGCCACTTATTTGACTTCTTGTTATTTAGTCTGTAAGTGGCATCTGACTCTTTTGCAACTGCATGGGCTGTAGCCCTCAAGGCTCCTCTGTCCGTGGGATTCTCCAGGCAAGAATACTGAGTAGGTTACTATGTCCTCCTCCAGGGTATCGATGACCCAGGGATCAAACCCATGTCTCCTTCTTTGGCAGGCGTATTCTTTACCACTGAGCCACTGGCGGCTGCTGCAGCTGCTGCTGAGTTGCTTCAGTCGTGTACGACTCTCTAGCCCCATAGACGGCAGCCACCAGGGAAGCCCCTTATTTGACTTAGGAAATGGTAGAAAGAAGTCTCGATTCTGGTGTTAGCTTAATGCTTACGTGAGACTCCACAAGTCTTCAAGACCTCCTTTTTTGTTTTGTTTTTTTTTGTCTTCGGGAACATGGCTGTGGGCAGATTTGATCTTGATGCAGCGATAATGATAATGTTTTTGTAATTCTTAGCTATGCTGGCAAGTTTCAGGTTTTGAAATCCCGTCTTTTCCCTATACGTTTGACCCAAGTTGCTGTTGTTCCACAGCCTTTCATTTCTTCCTTTCACTTGATTCATTTGATCAACTGCAAGATGTTTATTCAGCTTCTGCCCAATCTCAAGTGGTGTGTTCTTCTCTGGGTTATTGTGGAGAACACAGATGTCCTCATGGAGCCTTCATTTTAGGCACTAAACCAGCTGTCACACAAATCAGTGTCACATTTGCAAGTGTGATAAGCTTGGTGAAGGAGGGGCTCAAGTGTCATAAGACCTAGCGAGCAGGGACTTGACAGAGATCCACAGGATAAACAGGACTTACCCCAGGCAACGATAGGAAGGCTAGTCATTTGCAGGCATCAGGAAATGTTTGCTAAAAGGCCTTCTGGAGGGAGGAAGCATGGTGGGTTTATGTAGACCAAGGCAAGCTGACGGAGGGAAAAGTAGGCATGAGATTATTACCAAGCAGGACACGAACGCCATGCTAAGGATTTTTGTGTTTGTCCTTAGAGGTGGCTCAGATGGTAAAAGCATCTGCCTACAATTCAGGAGACCCGGGTTCGATCCCTGGGTTGGGAAGATCCCCTGGAGAAGGAAATGGCAACCCACTCCAGTATTCTTGCCTGGAGAATCCCATGGACAGAGGAGTCTCGCAGGCTACAAGTCCATGGGGTCACAAAGAGTAGGATACGACTGAGCGACTTCACTTTCACTTTTAGAGCTGAAGGGGCCAGCATCACATTTCTGTTTGGAAAACCCCATCCTGTGAGATGAGATCAAAGAGGCCAGAGTAGATGTAGAAAAATGAGTTAGGAGGCTATTGCAAATGACATTCTGATGGATTTTCAGATACAAAATGGTGCCCCTATGTCAATATCTTTGTGCTTTGTGTTTGGAACTTCCCTGGTGGAGGCTTGTCTTTCCACGTGCCTTGCAAAGGACCTTGAGTCTACTTGGAATTTGGTAGAGAGGAAGGTTACTTGAGACCCCCTAACTGTCTGACCATGTGACCGCAGATGACCAGCTGTCAGTCTTAGAGAATAAGCTTGGCTGCACTGAGGTCCAAGTGCTATTCACCTTCTGATGACATCATTCGCTTCTTATTTATTTTTCTGTTCGATATGTGACTGCTGTAGGTGGTGGTGTACAAGCAGCAGCAACAGTGGTGCCAGCTACACATACACAATTATGTCAGACACTGTCCTGATTGCTCTGCATGTATACATCCATTTATTTCTCATACATTCTCATGTGGCCTTAGACCTTTTATTTTCTCTATGTATGGATGAAAAAGCTGGAGAGATTTATGAAGTTCCAGAGCAAGGTTTGAACTCAGGCAGTTTACTTCTGGAACCCAAGCTCTTAACCTTTCCTTTAAGTGGCGAAAGGTCAGAAGTGGCCAGTCAGTGAGGTTAGAGCCCCAGGTCGTGCTGCACAGCATGTCAGGACCCAGGACTCCAGCCCAGGTGCTCGGACTTCAGCGCCCACGTGACATTTCCAAGTAAATTACAAACCTCAGGAAATTAGTTTTCTCTAAGTCAAGTAAGGCCAGGTTGCAAGTGTCTACAACTATTTCACTTTATAGAGTGGTGGCCAGTTTTCTTTTTGTGTTTTTTTAGGCATTATTTTGCTTCCCAGGTGGTGCAATGGTAAAGAATCCGCCTGCAATGCAGGAGATGCGGGTTCAATCACTGAATCGGGAAGACCCCCGGATAAGGGAATGGCTACCCACTCTAGTATTCTTGCCTGGGAAACCCCATGGACAGAGGAGCCTGGCGGGCTACAGTCCATGGGGTCACAAAGGGTAGGGCATGACTGAGCACACATGTACACGCACGCTGGTATTCTACTCTGTTCCAGTAGGCCAAACTACTGAATGTAGACCCGAAATATAATGAGATAACAGACACACTGGTTATTTTTCTCACACAATAGTCCAGGGTAGATATTCCAGGTGGGGATGGGGTAGGGCTGTTTCTATTCCTGTTTGTCTTTCTAGAACTCGATATCTCTGCCACCTTCAGCATATAGCTCTAAGATTACGATTACCCAGGGGGATGGTATGGGGAGGGAGGAGGGAGGAGGATTCAGGATGGGGAGCACATGTATACCTGTGGTGGATTCATTTCGATATATAGCAAAACCAATACAATATTGTAAAGTTAAAAAATAAAATTAAAAGTATCAGCATGTCACTAAAAAAAAAAAAAAAAAAGATTATAGCTCTGCCTATTGCAGGGAATGTACTCACAAAGACACAGCAGACTGAGTGTGTCAGGAGCAGGGATGGAGGTGGAAACAGTCCACTCTGTGCCCAGGAGGAACATGCTTTAATTGTCAGTAGTCTTTGTCATCCACATCATTTTTATTGTTTTGTGATCTCATTTTTCCCCTCACATACTAGTAGTACATTGTGACTGTCTTTTCATGTCAACGAATATACGTCTCATTCTGGTTTTAATGGCAGTAGATTATTCCATTGAACAGATGGGGTGAATTATAAGTTAACATTCACATTGATAGTTTTGTTTGTTTGCTTGGTGTTTGCTTGTATTCACAATGCTCAAGTGAATCCTTGTTAAGAAAACTGTTTTCAGAGAGTAAGTTATTAGAAGTAGAATTTGATGAGTCAAAAGGTAAGCCCGTTTTTAAGGTTCTGATATAGATTCCTGTGTTGGTCTCCAGATCAATTGCTTTCAGCGTCTATTTTTGTTTGGCATGTTAGTCATTTTCATACTGATTTTAAATACAGTTTTCATTTGTATCAGTTCAGTTCAGTTCAGTCGCTGAGTCTTGTCCGACTCTTCATGACCCCATGAATCGCAGCACTCCAGGCCTCCCTGTCCATCACCAACTCCCGGAGTTCACGGAGACTCACATCCATCAAGTCGGTGATGCCATCCAGCCATCTCATCCTCTGTCGTCCCCTTCTCCTCCTGCCCCAATCCCTCCCAGCATCAGATTCTTTTCCAATGAGTCAACTCTTTGCATGAGGTGGCCAAAGTACTGGAGTTTCAGCTTTAGCATCATTCCTTCCAAAGAAATCCCAGGGCTGATCTTCAGAATGGACTGTTGGATCCCCTTGCAGTCCAAGGGACTCTCAAGAGTCTTCTCCAACACCACAGTTCAAAAGCATCAATTCTTTGGCGCTCAGCTTTCTTTACAGTCCAACTCTCACATCCATACATGACCACTGGAAAAAGCATAGCCTTGACTAGATGGACCTTTGTTGGCAAAGTAATGTCTCTGCTTTTCAATATGCTATCTAGGTTGGTCATAACTTTTCTTCCAAGGAGTATGTCGATTGTCATTTCTTTACTGTCAGAGAAGTTTTTGTTCAGTTGTTTAATCTATCAGTCTTTTCCTTTATTGATTTCTCTTTTTGGTGTCGTGCTTGGATTTATCCTTAGATTATAAAAATAGCTGTAGCTCCTTCTGTATGTTTATGTTTTTATTCCTGGTATTTACATTTCTTGTCCACCTGGAAATGATTTTGCATGTAGAATCTAATTTATTTTTTGCTAAGGGCTTGGTTTGTTTTCCCATATGAATTAACTTTTTAGAAATATATAGCATTGTATGGATATGTATAAAATTATTAATGAAGTATTTTAAATCATCCTCATAATTAGTTACTAGGATGGAATACGGGAGAAGGTTTTCAGTTCTATGAACCATTTAAGCAGAGACAGCCCCATTGCCTCAAACAAACAAAAAGCAACATCAGTAAGCATTAAACGCTATATTGTGGGGAAGGTGGAATCCCTTTATTTGGCTCAGAGAGTGTGATATGCTTTTCTGTTTTATTTTTTTGCTTGAAAGCTATCATTTTATTTATTTTACTCTTGAGGTAAAATTGCTTTATATTATTGTATTAGTTTCTGCTGTACAACAAAGTGAATCAGCTATATGTATACATATATCACCTCCGTCATGAGCCGCCTCCCTCCTCCCCTCATCCCACCCCACCATTCTAGGTCATCACAGAGCAGCAAGCTGAGCTGAGCTCCCTGTGCCATATAGCAGGTTCCCATTAGCCACTGGTTTTATACATGACAATGTATATGGTATGCTTTTAGATTAAGACAATCTTCTCCTTACTCCAAGCTGGTCCCTAGTTACAGGGGTATCATCTAATTACATGAGGCTCTACTTGGCTGCTATTTCCTGTGCCATCTCACACTGAGTCATGGGGGAGGTGACTATACCTGGGAGGCTGAATGCTGATTGAAGCTAAAATCAATTCTTTTTAGTAGAAATTGAGCTCAGGATACTTTAGGGACTATGTTTTTAATGAACACTTTATAGCACTGTAATTTCCTTAACATGTATGACTATTAAAATTATTATTAAAAGTAACCAAAAGTTCTTGCACCTCACTAGACATTATAGTAACATAGTTTTCTCCTTCAGTTTACATAACATGCTTTGAGCAAGTCTGTATATGTGCGACAACTGTCAGGTCTCTGGAAGAAGAAAGAGGAAACCTTGCTTGCTTGCTGTACTTTGCTCACTCAGCAGTCATGCCCAGGTTCTGGCAACAGAAAGACAAACAAAATTTGAGTCTTGGACTGGTGACTCAAGGGTCAGCTAGAACCACCCATCTAGCTTCTCAGGCTCACTGTTAGTCAGTATTTGTTAAGATTCCTTGGGTTGCTGTGACAGAAACTTAAGTCTCAGTTCACTTCAGTTCAGTTCAGTCACTCACTCATGTCCGACTCTTTGCAGTCCATGAACTGCAGCACGCCAGGCCTCCCTGTCCATCACCAACTCCCGGAGTTCACTCAGACTTACATCTATCAAGTCAATGATGTGATCCAGCCATCTCATCCTCTGTCATCCCCTTCTCCTCCTGCCCCCAATCCCTCCCAGCATCAGAGTCTTTTCCAATGAGTCGACTCTTCGCATGAGGTGGCCAAAGTACGGGAGTTTCAGCCTTAGCATCATTCCTTCCAAAGAACACCCAAGATTGATCTCCTTTAGAATGGACTGGTTGGATCTCCTTGCAGTCCAGGGGACTCTCAAGAGTCTTCTCCAACACCACAGTTCAAAAGCATCAATTCTTCGATGCTCAGCTTTCTTCACAGTCCAACTCTCA
>NW_011494942.1:4207604-4208349 GCF_000754665.1 Bison bison bison
GACTACTGGAAAAACCATAGCCTTGACTAGACGGACCTTTGTTGGCAAAGTAACGTCTCTGCTTTTGAATATGCTATCTAGGTTGGTCATAACTTTCCTTCCAAGGAGTCTTTTAATTTCATGGCTGCAATCACCATCTGCAGTGATTTTGGAGCCCAAGTCTGACACTGTTTCCCCATCTATTTCCCATGAAGGGATGGGACCAGATGCCAT
This sequence comes from Bison bison bison, assembly GCF_000754665.1. NCBI lineage: Eukaryota > Metazoa > Chordata > Mammalia > Artiodactyla > Bovidae > Bison > Bison bison. Next base: position 4,207,818 of record NW_011494942.1, read on the forward strand.
GATTTTCGTTTTCTGAATGTTGAGCTTTAAGCCAACTTTTTCACTCTCTTCTTTCACTTTCATCAGGAGGCTTTTTAGTTCCTCTTCACTTTCTGCCATAAGGGTGGTGTCATCTGCACATCTGAGGTTATTGATATTTCTCCCGGCAACCTTGATTCCAGCTTGTGCTTCCTCCAGCCCAGCGTTTCTCATAATGTACTCTACATATAACTTAAATAAGCAGGGTGACAATATACAGCCTTGACGTACTCCTTTTCCTATTTGGAACCAGTCTGTTGTTCCATGTCCAGTTCTAACTCTTGCTTCCTAACCTGCATATAGATTTCTCAAGAGGCAGGTCAGGTGGTCTGGTTTTCCCATTTCTTTCAGAATTTTCCACAGTTCATTGTGATCCACACAGTCAAAGGCTTTGGCATAGTCAATAAAGCAGAAATAGATGTTTTTCTGGAACTCTCTTGCTTTTTCGATGATCCAGCAGATGTTGGCAATTTGGTCTCTGGTTCCTCTGCCTTTTCTAAAACCAGCTTGAACA
>NW_011494942.1:4209115-4209683 GCF_000754665.1 Bison bison bison
TCTTCAATTTAAGTCTGAATTTGGCAATAAGGAGTTCATGATCTGAGCCACAGTCAGCTCCCGGTCTTGTTTTTGCTGACTGTATAGAGCTTCTCCATCTTTGGCTGCAAAGAATATAATCAATCTGATTTCAGTGTTGACCATCTGGTGATGTCCATGTATAGAGTCTTCTCTTGTGTTGTTGGAAGAGGGTGTTTGCTGTGACCAGTGCATTCTCTTGGCAAAACTCTATTAGTCTTTGCCCTGCTTCATTCCGTATTCCAAGGCCAAATTTGACTGTTACCCCAGGTGTTTTTTGATTTCCTACTTTTGCATTCCAGTCCTCTAATGAAAAGGACATCTTCTTTGGGTTAGTTCTAAAAGGTCTTGTAGGTCTTCATAGAACCATTCAACTTCAGCTTCTTCAGCGTTATTGATTGGGGTGTAGACTTGGATTACTGTGATATTGAATGGTTTGCCTTGGAAATGAACAGAGATCATTCTGTCGTTTTTGAGATTGCATCCAAGTACTGCATTTCAGACTCTTTTGTTGACCACGATGGCTACTCCATTTCTTCTGAGGGATTCC
>NW_011494942.1:4209819-4210388 GCF_000754665.1 Bison bison bison
TTGCTCTTTACAGCATCGGACCTTGCTTCTATCACCAGTCACATCCACAACTGGGTATTGTTTTTGCTTTGGCTCCATCCCTTCATTCTTTCTGGAGTTATTTCTACACTGATCTTCAGTAGCATATTGGGAACCTACCGACCTGGGGAGTTCCTCTTTCGGTATCCTATCATTTTGCCTTTTCGTATTGTTCATAGGGTTCTCAAGGCAAGAATACTGAAGTGGTTTGCCACTCCCTTCTTCAGTGGACCACATTCTGTCAGACCTCTCCACTATGACCCCCCCATCTTGGGTGGCCCCACACGGCATGGCTTAGTTTCACTGAGTTAGACAAAGCTGTGGTCCGTGTGATTAGATTGACTAGTTTTCTCTGATTATGGTTTCAGTGTGTCTGCCCTCTGATGCCCTCTTGCAAGCCCTCTTGCAAAACCTACCGTTTTACTTGGGTTTCTCTTACCTTGGACGTGGGGTATCTCTTCACGGCTGCTCCAGCAAAGCACAGCCACTGCTCCTTACCTTGGACGAGGGGTATCTCCTTACAGCCACCCCTCCTGACCTTGGACGTGGAG
>NW_011494942.1:4210488-4218866 GCF_000754665.1 Bison bison bison
TCACGGCTGCTCCAGCAAAGCACAGCCACTGCTCCTTACCTTGGACGAGGGGTATCTCCTTACAGCCACCCCTCCTGACCTTGGACGTGGAGTAGCTCCTCTCGGCCCTCCTGCACCTCTGCAGCCATCGCTCCTTGGACATGGGGTCTAACCTCATCAAAAGAAGTTATTTGTTAAAATGGATTATTGATAGATTACTTGGGGAGCTTAAAGTCTTGAATGAACTGCTGGTAGATTCTGAGAGGGGCAGGAATCGTGAGCAATACCTGATCAGCTGGAGCTTCAGAACCCCCCCAGAGCGCTTTCAGTAAGATGGCTCAACCTTGACCATCTCTTCACTCAAGCTTCAAATTCCCTAGAGAGAGAATCAGATTTGCTTGGTGGATGGGAGGACAGAACCACATGTAGTAAATTGAATCATAATAATTTGCTGTTATTGGGTCGTTTTTGAGCTGAAAAAGCAGTGTGTGTGTGTGTGTGTGTGTGTGTGTGTGTGCGCGCGCATGCGTGCGCGCTTCAATCTAGCCTTTAGGGCCACATTGTAACTGTCAGAATGGTGAGGTGGAGAGTCTCCTCAACTAATGTCTACGATATTATCCCTTTGGTCTTCTCAGCTCCAGGGATCTTGGTTCGATTTCCTCATATTCTTTTCCAAACTGCTATGTTTTTGTTGTTTAGTCACTCAGTTGTGCCTGACTCTTTGTGACCCCCTGGGCTGCATCCCCCCGGGCTTCCGTGTCCTTCACGATCTCCAGGAGTTTGCTGAAACTCACATCAGTTGAATCTGTGATGCCATCCAACCATCTCATCCCCTGTCGCCCCCTTCTCCTCCTGCCCTCAATCTTTCCCAGCATCAGGGTCTTTTCCAATGAGTTGTCTCTTCGCATCAGGTGACCAGAGTATCAGAGCTTCAGCTTCAGCCTCAGTCCTTCCTATGAATGTTCAGGGTTGATTTCCTTTAGGTTTGACTGGTTTGATCTCCTTGCAGTCCAAGGGAGTCTCAAGCGTCTTTGCCAGCACCACAGTTCAAAAGCATCATTTCTTCAGCACTCAGCCTTCTTTATGGCCATTTTGCTATAAACCCCCAGGAAAACTCCAACCCTAGGTCAGCTTTTCTATGCAGAGAAGCTGCGTACGGCTGGGGGAAATGACACAACCCTTGTGATGGCTGTCTTCCACTTGTCACTGGATGCTGGAGATCTTCCTAGTCATGTCATCTTTGTGTGAGGCATCCTTGGTAGCGTGGGTTCTTTTTGGCCCCTGATAATTCTGTATTTCACTGCAGGCTGCTTTGCTCTTCTAGTCTAAAAGTAGAGTGCAGTTACTTAACGGAGAGATTACTTCTTCATGCTAGCTCATACTAGTTGAAAGCTTCCATTTGTCATCCCCGCCCCCACCTAGCCCCTGAAGGAGATCTTGATTACTTTCTGACCGAGGAGTTCAACCCATTAAAGCTGTGTGTTCTTAATAGAGACAGCCTTCAGATTGGCTTCAAGGTATAAGCTGTCTCAGATAAACAGAAGGAACTGTCTCCTGGCTGCCATTTTGTTTCATTTCTTTTGAAGTATTCGCCTTGGCTGACTTAATGGTTTTTGAGATTTACTTTTCTTTGAAATCATGTATTTGGATTCCATCAGTGGAAAAAAAGGTTTTTTTTCCATCTTATGTATACATAAGCTATTCTAATACAAAATAAACTTCAGCGTTTGTACAGCCAAAGTGAGTTATATCTTATTTGTGCCATAGATGAAAGAAATCAACGGTGGCAAGTACATTTGTGAAAACCACAAGACTATGAAGTGGAGGCAGTTTATTGCCATGATTTATAAAGTAATAGACATCTAGCAATTTCTTTTCGGGTAGGAGAAATAAAAATTTGATACCAGTATCTTTGCCTTCATTTGAATGTTAAATTTACTTAAAATTCTATATCTTCCTGTGTACTCCTCTTCCCCATACGCACACCTGTAAGCACACACACATTAAAGGTTTTCATAAAACTTTATTACAAATGACGTCAACATGAAAGAGCTCTTGTTTCTCTTACAAAGGGTAGAGTGTAGTAGTAGTAGATAATACCAAATTTTGAGATTCCTCTTAAGAATGTATTGTATTCGCAAACGTAGATAAAGGTAAATGAGTGATGGTGAAATAGTACATCAGTATTCTGGAGCCAACCTGATAAAGTGGAAAAGGTTGGCTTTAAAGTCAGCCAGAGTTGGCTGTGAGCCCTAGACCTGATTTTAGGCATATATAACCCCTGGGAGTCTCTTGTTTCTTTTAGTCTTCTAGTAAGATTAACTGCTGCCACACAGGATTAACAAAACATACTTTGAGTTCTGGTACATAGTATATAGACAGATAATACAATTCAGTAGTTACTATTTTGAAATAATTTATGAACGATAAAGCAAATGGTTTGGCTTATTTTATTCTGATAGTAGTCCTAGAAAGCATTTGCCATCTTTCTCTTGCTTTTACCGTTGAAGAAAAATTGTGTTTAGTTGCTCAGTCATGTCTGACTCTTTGAGACCCTTCAGACTGTAGCCTTTGGACTGTAGGCTCTTCTCTATCCATAGGATTTCCTAGGCCCAGAATACTGGAGTGGATTGCCGTTCCCTTCTCCAGGGGATCTTCCCAACCCAGGGATCCAACTCGTGTCTCTGGTGTCTCCTGCATTGCAAGCGGGTTCTTTACCCACTGAGCCATTAGGGAAGCTCTGAGAAAAATGGGCTTATCCATAATGGGTTTAGTAACTTTGTGGATGTTGTACAGCTGGTTTAGACTGGGTGGTTAACTTAGACCAAGTTTCAGTTTTATCTTTGGACCTGAGTAAAGAGGCCTACTTAGATATTATCAAGTAAAATTTAAAAAGGGAGGAGGTTGTAAACTACAGCCACCCCAGATGAGTGAAGTTAGTGTCGCTTGCCGAGTTAGTTTCTGCCGATACTACGTTGTAGGGAACGAAGCTCTCTCTTCCTGTCCAGCCCTGGGAGGGCCTCCAGCACATTCTGGCCTTGACCCACCCAGTCTCCAGTGCTTCGAATGACAGTAATGAGTTGGCTGCCTCTGTTGACCAGTCGTAGAGTTGAGTTTCACGTGGCCTTCTGAGACACTTTGAAAGATTCACCAGTGATTTAATGATGACTTTTCTAGGGGGGGAAAAATCAGACTACTACATTAAATTCAGACATCAAATTAAGTTGAACCCAATTTCATAAACATTAAACTGTGAAACAATATGTTTATACCTCCAGGACTTGGAGGGCATTATGCTAAGTGAAATAAGTCAGACAGAGAAAGACAAATACTGTATGATATCACTTACATGGGGATTCTAAAGAATACAGCAAACTAGAGAATAAAACAAGAAGGAAGCAGACTCATAGAGAATATATCAGTGGTTACCAATGGGGAGAGGGAAAGTGAGGGTAGGGGAATAGAGGGGGTTTTGTTGTCGTTTAGTTGCTAAGTTGTCACTCTTGGTGATCCCATGGTCTATAGCCCTCCAGGCTCCTCTGTCCGTGGGATTCTCCAGGCAAGAATACTGGAGTGGGTTGCCATTTCCTTCTTCAGGGGATCTTCCCAACCCAGGGATCAAACCTGTGTCTCCTGCACTGTGGGTGGATTCTTGACCAATGAGCCACCAGGGAAGCCCGGGGTAGGGGTAGGGAGAGAGAAATGAGTTATCATGGGATTATATGAAATCATGTGTGTGAAACTTTTCAAACTCAAAAAGCACTATAGAACTGAAAGACTCTTCATTGAAAAAAATGTATACATGCCGGAAATATATAATTTGAAGGACCCAGTAGTGATTTTTGTGTGTGTGACTTTGCATGTGTTGATACAGTTGTATTTGAGTTAGGGTCTTTCAGAGCTATCTCTGCATCCCACACACAGGACCATCAGTGGTTCCGTGAAAAGGCCTTGGTGAAAACCACATCAAGATTTAACTGGGCCACTGTCTCTTAGACAGAACTTGGACTGATATATGCCTCGACCATTACTGATACCTTGCAGTTCTTCTCATTTTGTGTAACTCTTTGCTCTATTTTCTAGAGCAGATTTAGCTTCACAGTTAAATTAAGAGGAAGGAGATTTCCCATATGCCCCCAGCCCTCAAACACGAGTGGCCTCTTCCATTATCAACATCCCCCACCGGAGTCCACTCTTTTTTTGCAAACTGTTAGTCATGCAATCTCTTCTCATTCCTCACTCAGTGCTGTGCTGTGAGACGTCAATGTTAAGCACAATGTGTAAAAAGAAAGTAACATGCAAAAGAAATTAATATTTTGTCAGTATTTACTATGCTTTGTTGATTGTGTGTATTCTGTCTTGTTCTAGAGCTGCCTAGCAAGCTCTAGTGCTGTGTGAACCCCTCTAGGAAGTAGCTTATGTAGAAATTCTGCATTAAAATATAAAGCCAGATCAGTCAGAAACCCTGATCCCAGTGAACTCCATCTCTTGCCTGTTTTCATTTATTGGTAAAACACAAGTGTGAGTGACCTTGAAGAGTCACACTCCTTTGGAAAGGTTTGTTTTTAACCTCTGGAGTGGCATATGGATCATCCGTCTGACTTGTGGTAGATGGGATGGTGTATTATTTATAGAGCTTCATTTTCAACCTGAATGCCTTAAAGACATCCAGTAAATACTTTAATGGCTTTCTATTGTGTTTTAAGATTTCAGTTCAGTTGCTCAGTTGTGTCTGACTCTTCGGGACCCCATAGACTGTAGCCCGTCAGGCTTCCCTGTCCATCACAGCTCCCAGAGCTTGCTCAAACTCATGTCCAGCAAGTTGGTGATGCCATCCAACCATCTCATCCTCTGTCGTCCCCTTCTTCTCCTGCCTTCAATTTTTCCCAGCATCAGGATCTTTTCTAATGAGTTGACTCTTCGCATCAGGTGACCAAAGTATCGGAGCTTCAGCTTCAGCATCAGTCCTTCCAATGAATACCCAGGAATGATCTCCTTTAGAATGGACTGGTTGGATCTCCTTGCAGTCCAAGAGACTCTCAAGAGTCTTCTCCAGCACCACAGTTCAAAAGCATCAATTCTTCGGCTCTCAGCTTTCTTTAAAGTCCAACTCTGACATCCATACACGACTACTGGAAAAACCGTAGCTTTGACTAGACAGACCCTTGATGGCAAAGTAATGTCTCTGCTTTTTAATATGCTGTCTAGGTTTGTCATAGCTTTTCTTCCAAGGAGTAAGCGTCTCTTAATTTCATGGCTGTGGTCCCATCTGCAGTGATTTCGGAGCCCAAGAACATAAAGTCTGTCACTGTTTCCACATCTATTTGCCATAAAGTGATGGGACAGGATGTCATGATCGTAGTTTTTTGAATGTTGAGTTTTAAGCCAACTTTTTCACTCTCCTGTTTTACTTTCATCAAGAGGCTCTTTAGTTCTTCTTCACTTTCTGCCATAAGGGTGGTGTTATCTGCATATCTGAGGTTATTGATGTTTTTCCTGGCAGTCTTAATTCCGGCTTGTGCTTCATCCAGCCCAGCATTTCTCATGATGTACTCTGCATATAAGTTAAATAGATTTAAATGGTTTTAAGATTTAATTTACCACAGTTATGTGTTTTGTTCTTATTGTTCAGTTGCTAAGTCATGTTAGACCCTTAGTGACCCCATGAACTGTAGTCTTTAAGGATTCTCTGTCCATGGCATTCTCCATGCAAGGACTGAAGTGGATTGCCATTTCCTTCTCCAGGGGATCTTCCTGACCCAGGGATTGAACCCATATCTCCTACAGCTCCTGCATTGGCAGGCAGATGATCATTGAGCCACTTGTGTTTACAGAATGGGTTTGGTTTTTTCCCCCTGTAAACATTAAACTAAAAGGAAAAAATAAGGCATCAGTGACTGTGATTATCTAGGATTTTGTTGTTGGGCATTTAAACCCAGTTAATGGAGATTGCACAAAATATGACTGAAGTCTCCCTGCAACGATGTTATAAGTAATTTATCTTCCTTCACTTTTGGTGTCCGCATAATTTCTTGAAACTTGGCTGTCTGGCTGTCTGGCTGTCTGGGAGGGTAGTTGAATTACTTGGGTGGATGACTGCGCCACAACTCATATCTCACCAACCACAGTTGTGGGGCTTCCCTGGTGGTCCAGTGGCTAAAAGACTTTGTGCTCCCAAGGCAGGGGGCCTGGGTTCGATTCCTGGTCCAGGAACTAGATCCCACAGGCTGCACTAACTGTCCTGTGTGCTGCACGCAAGTAAGACCTGGCGCAGCCAAATAAATAAATGCATTAAAAAAACTAAGGAAAAACACAGTTGTAACTCTTATTTGTAGTTATAGTCTGTTACTGTTGCTAATTTTGTTGGGAATTTGGCCAATAAGACAACTGTACAAAGTGCACAAAAAAGTGAGGAATTTTGTGCAGTTTAAGGTGTAAAATGAGGATAGTAGCTACAATAGAGAGAGAGAGATTTTTCCTAGTCTTTTTCTTTCCCCTACTCCAGAGAGAAACCCCAGGCAACCTGGCTTGACTTCATGGGTTGGAGATGCGGTGCTAGAGAAAAATCTGTTTTTATAGCCTGAGAACTGATGACAAGTTATGCCCTCCCCAAACTGAGATTATTAAGAAGAAATTGATTGAGGGACTGGGAATTTAAATTCTGTTACAAGACTTTGATAAAAGGTCTGGGAAACAAGGAGACAAGGAGATGATCAGCTTCTTGAACTACACCTGGGAAGATTTTAATATTTCCTTTACTATAAGGAAAAAGAGACACTTGATACTAGCTATGAGTTTCAACAACATTCTATAAGAACAGCAGCTTGTAAGTATAGATTTACCCACATAACACAGCTCCAATTAGTTATTCTGAAATTTCTGTGAGTTTATTTATATGTTTATTTGTATAACCAGAACACTTTTTTAAAATAACAACAAGTATAGGAGGAGTGTTACTACCTGTTTTCAAGGTTCACTGTAATCAAGACAGTGTGACCTCAGGGAAAGTCTAAATAGAATAGTAACAGCAGTGGGACAGAATAGTCGAGAAGGAGACCCACAGAAACATGGTCGATTTTTTTTTTTTTTTTTTTGACAGAGGTGCAAATGTATTGCAATGGAGGAAAATTAGTCTTTTAAACAAGCAGTACTAGGACCAGTGGACATTCATATGCAAAAAAAGAGAGAAACTCAATCCATATCTTACACTTTATATAAAGGTCCGAATGGCTCATAGATCTAAATTTTAAAATCATAAAACATAGGCGCTCTTCTTTGTGATTACTCAAATACACATTCAGTGGGTCATGTGCCATGGGGTTTTTAAGTTAGTGGGAGTTATTGTTGCCCTTATGTGGGGTTGTGTTTTGCACCTGGGCAGTAGAATGGGAAGACTTTTTTTTTTTTTAAAGAAAATTGCTCCTGATTTTCCTTTCTTATGGATTCATATACACAAAATTGTGCCATCTATTTATGGGAGAATACTGTTTCATGATTTCTTTCTCTTGCTGATTTTCCATCTTTGCCTGTCAGAGAAGAGTAAGGAGAGGATCCTGCAAGAAAAGCAGGCTCCATTCTTAGAGCCAGCCACAGTTGAGGTTGGAGACACTAATTCTACACCAGCTGGAACCAGTGGTTCTGCACCTCCCCACCCCCCGCCCCACCACCCCCAGACAAAAAGATAACATACAGCTAGAACTTTTTACTAGCAAAAAGATCTCAGCATGCATAAATCCCTCACCGTTGGAAACTGTCAGTATCCCACTAACTAACCCCTTTGGCTCCCTGGAACCAGAGCAAAGACAAGAGCCTGGGGTGGCCTATAAAGTGTCATGTTTGATTTATAGTAATTAACCCCATCTTCAGAGAAAGCACCACATATTTTCATCTTAGAAGGCTTGTGTTTGGCCATGTCTCACTGGGATCCAGTTCATGAAGTAGCATGGAAAAGTCATGAGCTCCACCCTGGGCCCTCAGCCACCGGAAATCAAATAGTGAAGTTTCAAGTGTTGGAAATGTGGATTTTTCACCTTTCCGTTCACATAAACTGAAGCTACTGTTGCTATAGCAATGATTTTCCGCCTACATAGAATTTGTGTTTGACAGCTTTTTTTTTTTTGAAATACAGCTTTTAAAACTGTAAAGTGAATAATTGTAGGCATAATAATGCTGAAGTAAGTCTTCAAATGAGAGAAAGGTGGTTTGTGCTTAATAGGTTTATGAGTGGAAACATGAAAACTCGATCACAAATCTCAATTGATTTCATGGGTAGGAACATAGAGTCGAATATAAGTCTAGTTGGTTTTTCCAGTGGTCATGTATGGATGTGAGAGTTGGACTGTGAAGAAAGCTGAGCGCTGAAGAATTGATGCTTTTGAACTGTGGTGTTGGAGAAGACT
>NW_011494942.1:4219136-4259761 GCF_000754665.1 Bison bison bison
CTCTGATGCTGACAGGGATTGGGGGCAGGAGGAGAAGGGGACAACAGAGGATGAGATGGCTGGATGGCATCACTGACTCAATGGACATGAGTCTGAGTGAACTCCAGGAGTTGGTGATGGACAGGGAGGCCTGGCGTGCTGCAATTCATGGGGTCGCAAAGAGTCGGACACGACTAAGCAACTGAACTGAACTGAAATGTGATATATCTCATTTAAAATAGCATTTGAAAAAATTCAAATAATGTAAATGTCAATAAGCAGCATGATGATATTCCAGCAACAAGAAGCTTTTAATAGTAGTGGGTTCTGAACTAGGTTTATTTTTTATTCTTGCTAAACTTCTCAAAACGATTGTAGAGAAAATTCTAAGGTGGTAAATTAATGCTTTGACTATATTCAGGATATATGTTTTCCCAAGTTCCTAATGTATTGAGTACTTGAAAATATGAAACGTCTAGGAAACCAGATAGTACAACGTTGATAATCTTGTTATATTATGAATTTTTAATATTTTACTTATAATTGAATATAATTGAATATATTATATTCAAATTGAATATAATATATTCAATTATATTATAATTGAATATCTTTTATTCAATTATTTTCATGTGGAAAAAATACAGATGATCAAAACTAAGTAAGTAAAATCTTAATTCCATAATCATCCTCTGCAAATGTATAAAACAAGAAAATGCCCTTCTAATCAGACTTAAGTGAGATAAGCAATATATTATGATTTAGTTTTATTTTTTAAAATATTTACTTGTTTTTTACTCCATAATGATCAAATTATTTCATTATGACCTTCTTTAGATATTTCATGGGCCTATGAGCCTATGAAGAAAATGTTGAAATCTCGTAGATTTATGGGGTTTATACCTAGAAGTAGTCTTAGGGATATGCCCAACTTCTTCCTTCTATTAACTGAGGACCTGATTCTTGAAGGCAGAAGGTGACACCTATGGGTTTTTTAGCTTACTGTGGCAGAGCTGAGACCAGAATTCAGTGGACCCGGGCCTCTTGACCATTCCCCTGATTGATGCTGTGTCCTTGTTACTTCCTTCCACACTCGAGTACCACATGGTTTTTTTAATCTATTTTTACAATAGATTTATGCATGTGAAAACAAATCTACATGCAGTTATTTCTGTTGGACAGAATTCTTAACAGGCAATTCAGATAACAAGGTAACTACAGCCAGTTTTATAGTTACTTTTGTAATGAGAGAAATTTTATGGAGTGACCTTGAACATGTAACACTTTAAAATGTTTGATTCCCAGTTAGAAAATAATGAGCAAACTAGTAGAAAATTTGAGTAAAAGATGGGAACAGTGAAAGTCAGCTCATACTAAAACAAATACAAATAGCCACTAAAAAGATGCCAGCTGGAATGTGCTGTCTTACTCATCTGTAGATTGGCCAAGATTTAAGTGTGGTATATTAGTGAAGGCAGAGGTAGACTAGTCAAATATCAAAGGCTCACTACCTTTGATCTGTTCAGTTCTGTGGCTGCAACTTTGTCCTGCAAATGTATAGTATTTATATGAAGTTGAACTTTCATATATCTTATAATGATGTGCAAGGATGGTTACTGAAGTTTTGGTTTTATATATTTACACACACACAAAACACAAAAAGCAAAAACTGGTTACTGTTCAAATATCTTTTAATAATGAACTACTTGTATATAAATTACAGCACAGTAGAACATAATAGAATATATGTAGCAGTGGATGGGTATCTTCTAGAGACCAAATTTATTACGAGGAAAAAAAGAGCAAGTTTTAGAGCTGTGTGCATACTAATAAAGATATACATATTTATGTTTTCTTATTTAAAAATTCTGTTAAGATACAAGTGAAAATATTAATAATGTCTTCTGGGTTTTATTGGGTTTCAATGAGAAATATTGAGGATAGAGAAGAGGAAACTTTCCTTTTCACTTTGAATCTTTCTGTATTTTGCGATATGTGTGTATATATATATATATACACATACACACACACACTTGTATGCACTCTATATTGAGGATAGAGCAGAGGAGACTTTCCTTTCCACTTTGTATCTTTCTGTATTTTGCAATATATATAGATAGATAGATACACATTTGTATGCACTGTATATTGGGGATAGAGCAGAGGAGACTTTGCTTTTCACTTTGAATACACACACACACACACACACACACACACACACACACACTTGTATGCACTCTATGGCCTTCCCTGGTGGCTCAGCAGTAAAGAATCCACCTGCCAATGCAGGAGAACACAGGAGACCCGGGTTTTATCCCTGGGTTGGAAAGATCCTCTGGAGTAGGAAATGGCAACCCACTCCAGTATTCTTGCCTGGGAAGTCCCATGGACAGAGGGGCCTGGTGGGGTACGGTCCAAAGGTTTGCAAAGGGTCGAACACAACTGAATGACTTGAGCACACACACACATGGACTCTATACACATAATTTGAAAACATACGTGTACCTGAATGTCCATTGCAACAGTATTTACAATAGGCAAGACATGAAAGCTAAACGTCCTTTGACAGGTGAATGAATAAAGAAGATGTGGTATGTATATACAATGGGATATTTCACAGCCATAAAAAAGAGATTAATGCCATTTGCAGCAACACAGATAGACCTAGAGATGATCATACTAAGTGAAGTAAGTCAGACAGAGAAAGACAAAAATCATACAATATCACTTATATATGGAATCTAAAAAAAATGATACAAATGTATTTACAAAACAGATTCACAGACAGAAGACAAATATATGGTTACCAAAAGAGAAAGTTCGGGGATGGGATAAATTAGAAGTTTGGGAGTAACATGTATATACTACTTTATATAGAAAGATAATTAACAAGGACCTACTGTATAACAGCACAGGGAAGTCTACTCAATATTCTGCAATAACCTAAATGGGAAAAGAATCTGAAAACGAATATATACATGTAATACATAACTGAGTCACTTTGCTGTACACTTGAAACTAACATAGTATTATAAATCAGCTATACTCTAGTGGGTCAGTGGGTAAAGAATCCTTACCCACTTCAACGCATTAGACACAGGAGATGTGGATTCTGTCCCTGGGTTGGGCAGATCCTTTGGAGGAGGGCATGGCAACCCACTCCAGTATTCTTCCCTGGAGAATCCCATGGACAGAGGGGAGCCTGGCAGGCTGTAGTCCATAGAGTCGCAAAGAGTCGGACACGACTGAAGCAACTCAGCATGCACGTGCATACTCCAATGTAAAATTTAAAAAACATTTTTAATGCAAACAAACAAAAAAAACCCTGGAGAGACAGATTGCATTCGTGGGTCATCCATGAAATAGAGCATGGGGTAGAATTCTTGACCATACTTTCCATACTAATTTTATTTTTAGTTTCATGATTGATGTTACAAAGTCCACATAGTGGAATAAGTTGTGCTGATTTGCACAGCGGTAGAATGGAGCCTGCTCAGCTCTGGTGAGATAGTGACAGGATTTTCCTGGTTGGCGTGGGTCTGTCCTGGGCAGAAAGTGGTAGGACTGCCTTCCTCCTTTTCACATCCCATCTCTCTCACTGGGTGCTGTTTCCTCATCTCTATAGAGGAGCTATGGGCTAACAGGTGGTGATGTCTGTTAATTGCTTTCTTTAAAAAGGAGAAAAGAAGTAGAATTATTTATAGTGAGCGGTGGTATGTTAGCCTAATTAGTTGAAATCTAGAAATCCATGTATATCTTACTTACTTGCCTTCTTCTGTTTGGGAATAGAAACCAAATGCTTAGGAGAAAGAAGGGCAAGTCTTACCTTTGTGTTGTTTTAATTGCAAACACACAGTTCCTATTTCAGAAACTCAGGTTGACTCCTCTTATAACCAATGATTACATCACCTTTTCAAGCAAGATATTTAATTCCTTGGCACTGGGAAATCAGTTTGGGGGATATCATTTTTTTTTAATGCAAAATTGACTCTCTTATAACTAATCTTGAACACCTTTCCATTCCTTTTGCTTTTTGATCCCATGCATTATTGTTAAAGACCTCTGCATAACGATATTATTTGTATTGAAACAGAAGAAACAAGTGTGATACTCCTGGATCTCAATATTATAAATTCATGCATACTGCTAAAGACAGGAGGAGAGCCTGAAAAACAACTGGAGTTGCAAAAGAATGAAATATTAGTTAAATCCAGATTTTTAGGATATAGGTTTTCCCCTGGTATATGGAGAAAGAATGGGCTTTTGCAGTAATAAATGGGCAGGTTAATTTCAGGATTGTTGAGGTTTAGCCTCTTATTTGTAACAGAATAGTCATAATGTAACTTTTTCAGTGAGAGAAATACAGGAAAAAGAATGAAGTAGAAGGTAATTTGATAAATTGATATGAAAATATAGCATTTATTGAAGCAAAAGTCTCTCGAGCCTCCCTCTTCTCCCATATAATTAATGTTATACTTAGTTTTATGCTTTGTAACTAGAGTGCTGTATACCAATGATTTTTTTTTTTTTTTAAGAGCTTGGGAGTGTCAGGTAGTAGGCAAATCTCACACTGTCAGCCTTGAGATTTATTATGTGTGTCTGCTGTTTGAGTCCAAAAGGGCTTAACAGCTGAATATAGATTTTAAATCACCTTTGGGATTTAATTTTTTTTACTCTGTAAGACTAGGTCATTTGACAGTAATCAAGGGCATTTTCATTCTCAAGACTGTTTGCAAGCCCAGCAGAAAGCTCATCCATCAGCCCATGAGGGGTGTCATTCTCTGTGCAAGGCATACTAAACCTGGGGTCTTTCACACAAAAAATAATAAAACACGGGAGGGTTTGCTTTGTAGACTAATCCAGCAACTGAGTTTTAAATTGGCAGCACACAGATGGGGAACAATTTGGCCAGATACAGAGGATTAAAGGTATTTAGAACACAAATTGTGTTATTACTTTTGATGCGCAAAAAAACTTTTACACCCGAAAGTTTATTTTAGAAAATCACCAACTTGAAGACTGGTTGCTGGGGGAGATCTGTCAGTGATTATTGCAGGCAATTATATTTTCAAAGACATGTGCAGTAACATGATGATTGAAAATATGTTGGTTACATGAAATTTTTAAATAAGTGGATGCAGTCAACATATTTTTAATACATATCTGGGGCACCCTGGTAGCTCAGCGGTAAAGAATCCACTTGCCAATGCAGGAGACGTGGGTTCAACCCTTGGGTTGGGAAGATCGCCTGGAGAATGAAATGGCAACCCGCTGCAGTATTCTTGCCTGGGAAATCCCATGGACAGAGGGGCTTGGTGGGCTACAGTCGGTGGGGTTGCAAAAGATTGGGACACAACTTAGCAACTGAACAACAACACATTTATATAGAAAGGTATGTTATATCTTTGAAATACAGAGCTTTCTTTTCAAGAAAAGAAAGATTCTTAAAGCTGTGCTTCTTATTTACTGACTCCTGAATACACATCAGCAACAACATTCAAACTTGGGTTCACTAGAGACCAACCAAGTCAGACCCGTCTGGTGTGAAGTCTGGGGGTCCTGGTTTTCAAGAACTCCAGAGGATCACAGTGCACAGTCAGGGTCCCAAACCACTGTTGAAAGGTTTTGTTTCACACGGAAAGACACATAGTTGAAAGAAATCTTCTGGTTATTTTATAGTAAGTGTAAAAAGAAAAAAAAGATCAATTTACTTCTTAGTAGTCTGGAAAATATCAGATTAAAAAGAACACCTCCCTCTCTAAGAAATAATTTGACTCCTTACCTTCTGCTGCTAAGTCGCTTCAGTCGTGTCCGACTCTGTGCGACTCCATAGACTGTAGCCCACCAGGCTCCCCCGTCCCTGGGATTCTCCAGGCAAGAACACTGGAGTGGGTTGCCATTTCCTTCTCCAATGCATGAAAGTGAAAAGTGAAAGTGAAGTCGTTCAGTCGTGTCCAACTCTTAGCGAGAGATGACTGCAACTAAAAACACAACCAAATAGAAGATAGCTGCAGACCAGCTCTGACACGAGTTAGACTTGACCTGGGCTTAGATTATCAAGCAAGTTAAATTCAGCACTAAGCTCAGGCTAAAGGAGAAGCATGTGAGTAAGTGAAGCAGCAGAGTAGCATTGTATTATCTTTTAAATGTGTTAGAAATCTCTGGTTGAATGAAGCACAGTGATTTCATAGAACTGAAGACTCTGAAGGCTTAAGGTACAATGACTCAGTATAATTAAAGGTGAAAATGCTGGAAAGCATGAATGTGGCTATGTTGATGATTATTTTGATATTTTAAAAACATGTTGAATGCAACAGATTAGTACATTAAGATAATTAAGGTAAGGTCATGTAAAAAAAAGTCGCTGGAAAACTGAGAAAAGTTAAATAGTGTCAGACATTCATAATTAAAAGCAAGGATAAATTTACCTGTGTTTGTGTTTTGGTAACAGTGATTGGGGGAAGGGTAGTAAACAAAAAGATGTTTTTGCTGATTGCTACTCAGCTATGGATCAAATATGACTCATTTCATCCAAATTAGCTTAATCAGAAATAAAACTGAGTGTGTTCGGGTCTGGAGGAATTCAGAGATGATTATGACATAGTCCTTCCTCACAATAGATAAATAAGGTAATACACCAGGGTGTGCCTCTATGCTCAGTTGTGTCTGAGTCTTTGCGGCCCCATGGCCCCGCTAGGCTCCTCTGTACATAGGTGAATAAATACAGATGGGTGTGTAGGTGAGTAGGACATATACCAATAACAACAGTCACATCATCATGTTGACTTTTTTCATTGAGGCAGTTGTTGGAAAGGGGGTTTGTTCACTGGAGAAGCCAGTGCTGGAAGGACTAACATCTATAGGCAGACTTGTTGAAGTCATAGTATTTAAGTGGGTAAATGGAATGGTGCTTAAGAAAATATATTAAGGATCTGATCTGTGAGTGGTGGGGGGGGGGGGGGGGGCGGGCAGAATCGGTCAGGAGGAAAAGGGGAAGATGGTAAAAGGAGGTACTGCTTCGTAGTGATCTCTGTATTGTAGTCCCGAGGGTTGGGAGTTGAGCTCCACCTGGTGGAAACCGAGGCATAGCTTCGCTTCATGGAATAGGTCACAAGGTTCAGCCTTCTCACAGAAAGGAAGGTAATGATTAGATACATCACTTGTGTTGGCCAAGGGCTTCTCACGAGGCTCAGCGGTAGAGAATCCACCTGCCAGTGCAGCAGATGTGGGTTTAGTCCCTGTGTTGGAAAGATCCCCTGGAGAAGGAAATGGCCACCCACTGCAGTATTCTTGCCTGGAGAATCCCGTGGACAGAGGAGCCTGGTGGGCTACAGTCCATGGGGTCGCAAAGAGTCGGACACGACTGAGCATGCACGCGCACACTCACTGCGTCTCACTGGTGTACTCACTCTGTATACCAGCTCTTCTGCCAGCTGCCTGTGCTAATCCAGTTAATCCTTGAAACTGCCCTATTCCCTGTTTTTCAGGGAAGGAAACTTAGTCCAGAAACATGAAGTTGCCCTGGATCACAAAGCTGGGAAGTGGCAGAGCCAGGATTTTGACCTGGAGTCTGACCTAAGGGGCTTCCCAGGTGGCACTAGAGATAAAGAACCCGCCTGCCAATGCAGGAGACATAGAAGACACGGGTTTGGTCCCTGGTCAGGAAGATCCCCTGGAGAAGGGAATGGTAACCCACTCCAGTATTCTTGCCTGGAGAATCCCGTGGACAGAGCAGCCTGGTGGGCTACAGTCCATGGGGTCGCAGCGCTGGGCATGACAGAGCAATGACGATGGTAAACCACCTCCTTTAGCCCAATCAGGTCGTTAGTACCTGAAACCAAACAGGGCTGGGCAGGAAGGGCTCACTGGGCTAAAGTCAAGGTGTGGGCAGAGCTGTGCACCTTCCTGGAGGCTCTGGAGGGGAATCAGCTTCCAGAGGCTGCTGGTCATATTCTTTGGTTCCTGGTCCCTTTCTCCATCTTCAGAGCCAGCTCTGTTGCCTCTCTCCCACCTTCCTCCCCGGTCACACCCCAGCTCTGACTCTTCTGACCCCCTCTTCCACTTTTGACTGACTCCATCAGGCTGCCCAGCGAATCCAGAACAATCTCTCCATGTTATCTCCCCATTTTAACCACATTTGCAAAGTGCCTTTTGCCACATAACGGAGTAAAGTAACAGTCACAGATTCTAGGGATTAGGACATGGAGGTGGAGGGGTACCCTGCCCACCTCCCACAGTGCCACAGTGCCTGGCAAATTGCTGCCATTTGAGTGATTTATAATATTATTAGTATTATTGTCTTCATTATCATTACTGTTAATGATAGGATTACTCATTGCTAGTATTTCAGTTGTAACAGTGTCACAGCACTGCTGAAAATTGTATTTTCATTTGGGACTCTACTGGATCTGTTTGGCAAAGATGTCAATCTGATAATAAAAATAATTTACCATCATTTAACTTTAGATGACATGTTAGTTTTTAGAACTACTCGGGAAGAGAAATTATGAGCTCTTAAGTAGTGCAAAGATACTTTTTCCAGATGGTAGCATACGTCATTAGTCTTGTCACTAAGAATGTAAAGTTACGTGTGCCATTTTATTATTAATGACTTGGAAATATGAAGACTGGTCACAATTTATTTTCTTCCTAATATATTTCTAATATATCTGTCTGAGGAGAAACTACATATTATATAATTTACTTTATATTTTATGGTTTAAATCGTTGTTTTTGAACAGCAAATAGTTACGTTTGTAAGAAGCAGCAAAAAAAAAATTACACTGTTGGCTTGCTACTTATTTTAAAAATCTTCAAATTTATTTATATACCAATTAAAGCCCTGGAAATTACACTTGAACAGGAGTTAATATGTGCACTTAAAATGTTAAGTTTTTGTTTGGCCAGATGAGGGCACTTTTTCTTTATATTTCTGGAATTTGAGCTGTGAAGCAGATTTGTTTTTCTCCATCCAAGCTGTTAACTTACTTTCGGTTATTATTGCCACTGAGAGAAATAGTTTTGACATTTTTAGTGTTTTGATTGTGTTGTATTCTTACAGGTTGATCTTTCCCCCAAAAGACAAGCTTCAGTGTTTGTTTGTTTTTTTGCGAAATTTTTACATATGGAAACTTTAAAATGAATGACAATTTCTGTGGTACAGGATAGTTTTAAGAAATATATGTGTGTGCAATTTGTAATTTTGCTTATAATTAGTAATAGAAGTTGAAATTTACATTTACTCTAATTTGACTACTCTGTCTATAGCAAGATGAAGTGGTGTTAGCTGGTGTTAACTCTTCTCCTTATCAAATGTCTTGTGCCAACTTTACATTGAATCAGTGTCACTTTGCATCTCCATCAAAACTGCAAGTAATGGAAAAGAAATAAAAATACCAGAAATATTTTGTCTTAAGACATATCCCCAAACCAAAAATAAATAAAGTTAGATAGAACACAGTCTGACACCTATAAGTAAAATATCAGATGTGGCATGTTTAACTTTTTTATTTTCGTGCTGGCTGTCAAGGGCTGGGTCGAGTTGAGTAGGAGAAGGTTTCTAAGGTTATGTGCTTGCCTGTTTCTAAGGTTATGTGTTTGTGGTCTGTACTAAAAACATACAGACTGCAGACTTGATGTTGCTGTGAATAACCTTAGGAGAAAGCCAAAGACAGAGTGGTGTTGAGCATTCTCCTAAAGGGCCCCTGTAACAAAGGTCTTGTCATCTCACCGTAAACAAAACACATTTACAGCTTCTTTTGAAAGTTAAGTTTCTGAACAGTAATGAAATGAGAACTGTTGCTTATTAAAGTTTAAAAAACACTAGTGGAAACACATCATCAAAACTTGATTGATTTGAACGAGATTCAAAAAGGGGAGAAACCAGCAGCTTCGTTTAAAGCTGTGAGAGACAATTTTAACAGTCGTGGGAAGGAATGAATTATTTCTAAAATATAGGTGTAACAAGATGAGTATCTGGTCGGGGAGAGACTAAGGAGTCTGTAGTGGATTAAAGAAAGCTGCTGTCCAGTGACTCTGGAAGGGGGTGGGCCATCGGCTCAGCGAGGCAGCTGCCCTCAGTGTGCCCTGTGATCGCTGTCATCACCGCCCTTCTTTTGGGTACTCGCTGTGCTGCAGGGCCTTCTCCTTCATTTGCTCTCATCAGCATCCCTGTGAGACATGGATTATTATTCCCATTTTAAAGATGAGGAAATTTGAGCCCAGAGGCATTGAGCAATGCGTTCAGTGCCACAGAAATTAGAAAATAGTATATCCACTTCTGTGGTGGCTCAGTGGGTAAAGAATCTGCCTGCAGTGCAGGAGACCCAGATTCAGTCCCTGAGTCAGGAAGATCCCCTGGAGAAGGGAATGGCAACCCACTCCAGTATTCCTGCCTGGGAAATCCTACAGAGGAGGCTGCTAGGCTACAGTCCATGGCATCGCCAGAGTTAGATATGTCTTAGTGACTAAACCACCACTTCCAGACCAAAATTCAAATCATAAGAATTAAAGACACTTTAAAGATAGGAGGAATATTGCCAAGAAGCAAGGGCTTTGGATTGAAAGGATGGCGTTCCCAGTCAGCTCTGTCTCAGAAAGCCATCTCTTGGTGGGTTGATGGATAGCAGCTGAGCTGCTTGGTACCTACAAGGAAAAATTTGCCACGGCCTCAACAGCAAGCACGGGGCTTCCCAGGTGGCGCTAGTGGCAAAGAACCCGCCTGCCAATGCTGGAGATGTAAGACATGCCAGTTTGATCCCTGGATCGGGAAGATCCTCTGGAGGAGGGCATGACAACCCACTCCAGTGTTCTTGCCTAGAGAATCCCATGGACAGAGGAGCCTGGCGGGCTGCAGTCCATAGTGTCGCAAAGAGTTGGACAGGACTGAAGCGACTTAGCACGCACACAGGCATGCAACAGCAAGCACATGTGCGGCCCATTGATGGGGGAGAGCAAAGAAAAAAAAGGGGGGGGTGTTTCCTGTTGCTTAACACCTTTTACTTTATGGCTGTGCCACTTGGCATGTGGCTCTTAGTTCCGTGACTAGGGATGGAACCCGTGCCGTCTGCAGTGGAAGGGTGGAATCCCAACCACTGATCGCCAGGCGAGTGCGTCCCTCCCCCCAACTTTTTGTTTATAAATTTTGGTGCCGACCTTTTGCTTGCCTAGAGCTTACCAAGACACTGAGTGTTTGAATAATAATGTCAAACTTTTTTGTTTTCCTGACAGCCCTTTATAACAAGTAGTAAATATTTGAGACCTGGAAAATTATATATCTTTAGTAAGAATTAACATTTTTCTCTCCCTTTCATTAAACATTCATGGGGAGCCTCCCATGCGCTAGCCGCCCTCCACGGCCTGTTGGGATACAGTTAGATGTCAGACACAGCTGTGCCCTTGCTGTTGGCTTAGTCTGGGGTGGGAACTCCGGACGTGCAGCAGTCCTTCCACTGAAGTGGATAAATACTGTGGCAGTGGCAGAGTGCCCTGTGGGCACACACCCAGGCCTGGGCAGGGTTGGGAAGGGGCGGTTCTTCACGGAACACGTGATGTTTGAGCTGAGTGCTGCTGCACGAGTGATCAGAATGCTTCTCACATGGGTAACGGAGAGAGAGGAATGGCTGGCTTTGAAAGGGAAAGCATCTGTTCTGGATATTTGAGAGGCAGTACCTAGGTTTTGAGGTGTATATTTGGGGTATGTTTGGAAGTGGAATTTTTAAAGGAGTTTTCCTTTTGGGGGTTCTGGGGATGAATATTTGAGCATCTTGAGTGGAAGCGACAAAAAGATAGGCTAGTTATAGAATGAGATAGAAGGAAGAGAGGAAAACTGGGGAGTGAATGCCCGAGGAAATTGGAGCGGTTCCTGGAGGCTCAGAGTCCAAAGGCTGAAAGGTGCTTCGAGAAGAGGTGGTGGGGTCTACGGAGGGATTGCACCGCCCCCTTGTGGAGGAGTACGAGGAAGGCACAGGGTGTGGTTAGGCTGCCAGTTTCCTGAACACAGCAGATGTCCTGCAAGGTTAGACTTCAGGTGACTTTTCAGAAACGTGCCTGCCTTGGTTTTACACCGGTTTTTGACTTTGGAGAGGGCGTCCAAGGGCCTCTTTGAAGCCGTGTACAGACGTAGGTTCATCTCTTAATTTCATTCCCTGGGCATTGTCCTCTCCCTGCCCATCTTCCTCTGAGAATCTAACTTTGTATTTTCCTGGGAAAATAACTCCCTCCTCGCTCTCAGGCCTGGTCTTGTTCTGTGTCTGATGCAGATCTGACCTTAGCAATGCGACCTTAGGTGATGTGACTGGACCAGTGAGACTGGACCCTGGGACTTTCCCGAAGCTCTGGAGAAAGAAACTCTTTTGCTGGATTCCAAGCTTGTAAAGCTGTAAACCCACCACTGTCCTCAGGGGAGGAGAGTCTCTGAGAGCTGGGGAGGGAGCCAGGGAGTTGAGACAGACAGATACACACACTCCTTTATCATTTGAGTTGAGTCTCTGAATCTGCTCCTCAACTTTTCAATTTTTTGAGCCACTAAATTCCCTTCTTTTAAGTTATGTTATTTTGAATTGGATTTTCTGTCATTTGAGGCTCAAAGAGTCTATCGTTCCTCTAAATCTATGTCCTAACATTATTTTAAACCCTGCAAATGATTCAGGGGTTTGCAGTTTGGTAGAGGCCCACACTGAACAGAATTAAATGGTTTTCTCTGTCCAGTTATTATCAGGAAGATTTGCCCCACAGATCTAGATCCAGTATTGCTGTCATTAACTAATTCATAATGGTCATTCTTGGGACAGTTTGATCTTTATTATAGACATCCATGTAACTTTTTTTTGTTGTAGTTGAAGAGATGGGATAGTTTTATTAATGCCTTTGAGATTCATCAAGGGTTAACCCATTTATCTCCTTTAGCTTCTTTCAGCAAGGATATTCGTTTGAAACGTTGGGATTCTGTTTTATTCGTTATCTGTCTCTATAGACTTATAACTATTCTTGCCAGCCATAAATCTGAGATCTCGGAATCAGACCGTAAAGCGTTAAACCAACATAATTTGCCAGAGGCTCCATAAAATAAAATATGAAGTCGTCCCTGACTCTTGCTAAGTTAAATAACTTGAAGAAAAAGAAAAACGGTTTTGCTAATTTTGTCATTAGGAGTAAGCTTCCGATTCAGTAGAAAAGGATGGATATTTTAAAATTTAATCCAGTGAAAACTTCTTACTGGAAGGTAACATTAGAAATAGTAGGGCAGTTGGAGAGTACCTGCTGTGGTCATCTGATTTCTGGGGGCATTAAGACACGTGGCCTCTGGGTTGAGTTAGCGAGGCTGGTCGCAGGGAGGGTGATTACTTACTTCTGGCTGCACCTGCAGTGAAAGAAGCTCCTCCCGGGCACCCGCTGATGCTTGTTGGGTTACATAGAAAAAGAAACTTAGATTACAGTCACCTGTGGGTAGCTGAGAATGTGCCCGAATTTAATACATTAAATTCACTTTTTTCTAAGGAAAGAGACATTTCATAAAAGAATAATACTGACTAATTTCTAATTAGTAGGTAGAAGAAAAGAAGTAAGAGGAAAAAGGTTAAATTGAAATTGACTCCCTGTCCACACTCCCTTGGGCTTCCCTGGTGGCTCAGATGGTAAACAGTCTGCCTGCAATGTGGAAGACACGGGCTCAATCCCTGGGTCGGAAAGATCCGCTGGAGAAGGGAATGGCTACCCACTCCAGTAGTTTTGCCTGTAGATACCGTGGACAAAGGAGCCTGGCAGGCCCTATGCTCTGGTTGTGTGTTCCTTGAAATTAGTCTGAAGTTCTCAGCGTCCGTGCTTTTTTACTTTATTCTCTATCTAAAATACCTCTTATGAGACTTTCCTGGAAGTCCCATAAATGTCCTGTCTCAAAGAGTCAGACATGAATGAGTGACTGATTAACGACCTGGCGGTCCAGTGGTTAAGACTCCAGGCTCCCACTGCAGGGTGCGACCCCTAGGGATCAGAGGAACTAAGATCTGAGGAACTAAGATCCCATATGCCTCAAGACACAGAAGAAGAAGAAAAAAAACCTCTTATGAATTAGTGTTAAATTATATATCTTACAAATTATCACTAATTAGTATATGAAGTCCTGTATTCTAGTGCAGCTCACACTCCAAGAAGCTTTGGGGCCATTATAGTCAGATTTAATCCCTTTCCACGCAAGCATATCTTCCCTTCTCTCCCCCTCCATTTGTGCAGAATTTTTATTTTATTCCTACTACACCCTTTAGGCATTATGTTAGGTATTAGTAGGTCAAAGAACAACATGCTATTCCTGCCCTCTGGTGGTTGAAATAAACATTGCAAACAAGTGTGTAAAGATCTGTGCTGCGGCTCTTCCCAGCCTTTGCATCATCCATTTATTCCAGTCCCTGCTGGATTTATTCGTTCACTGTTTTGTCAGCCATGTGACGAACATCTTCTGTATGACAATCTTTATCAGTACTTTAAAGGTACCTTATCTGGTATAGCAGAATTTTGATGTTTGTAGTAACAGCATCGGAGAAGGCAATGGCAGCCCACTCCGGTACTCTTGCCTGGGAAATCTCATGGACGGAGGAGCCTGGTGGGCTATAGTCCATGGGGTCGCGAAGAGTCGGACACGACTGAGTGACTTCACTTTCACTTTTCACTTTCATGCATTGGAGAAGGAAATGGCAACCCACTCCAGTATTCTTGCCCGGAGAATCCCAACGACGGAGGAGCCTGGTGGGCTGCCGTCTATGGGGTCGCACAGAGTCGGACACGACTGATGTGACTGAGCAGCAGCAGCAGCAGCAGCAGTAATAGCATACGTAGGTGAAGTCTTTCAGATGGAATTCCAAAAAGCATGCTTTCGATGTGTCTAGATCTGATTTTGCCTCTGTTTTGGGTTGCAAAGCATTTCCTGTCTGCATCTAACATTTCTAAGCCTGCTGAGCTGCAAATGGGTTGTACATGTGATGGGTGGAAAATAAAGAAATGTTGTATACCTTGGCTCTCTCTCTTTTTCAAAGATGTATTTATTTTTTCATTTTTGGGTTGTGCTGGGTCTTCATCGCTGCACGCAGGCTGTCTCTAGTTGCGGAGGGCAAGGGCTGTTCTTTGTTGTGGTGCTTGGGCTTCTCGTAGCTGTGGCTTCTCTTGTTATGAAGCACAGGCTCAGTAGTTGTGGCACGTGGGCTTAATTTCCTTGCTGTGTGTGGAATCTTCCTGGAGCAGGGATTGAACTGGTGTTCCTTGCACTGCAAGGCGGATTCCTAATCACTGGACCACTAGGGAATCCCCCTCTACCTTAGTTCTCTTTTGCCGCCTAACAAATGACCTCAAAACTCAGCAGCTTAAAACAATAAGCAATTACTATCTCAGAGTTTCTGTGGGTCAGGAAATATGGAAGTGACCTAGCCAGGGTAGGGAAGGGGTTCTGGCTCAATCTCTTAGGGGAGTGCTGTAAAGATGTTGCTCAGGGCTCCAATCACCTGATGGCTTGTCTGAGGCTTGACTCTGCCTCCAAGTTGATCCTGATTGGTGGGAGGCTACAGCTCTTCAGATCATGGTCTTGGCTTCCCCATGGTGTGAGTGATTCAAGAGAGAACAAGAGAGAGACCTCAGTGTCTTCAGTGACCTTGCCTTAGAGGTAGGGTTTGACTCTCAGGAGGTGAGAGTCAGTGGACTGCTGGCCACCATGCTTGTGAGCATGCATATGAAGATATGGGCCCCAATTCACTGGTATCTTCAAATGAAAGTATTTTAGAGTGAAATAGAAGGTTGAAAAATTAGACCAGCTCACCTTCACTATAATTTCATTCTTCACTGCCCTGGGAGAATGTCAATAAGTTCTCAATGCTCCCACACTAGAGCTTTTATACTATACTGTAGTCTGGTAAGCGTGCAGTGTATGCCCAGTGGCTTAGTGCTGTCTGCCTCTTTGCGATCCCATGGACTGTAGCCTGCCAGGCTTCTCTGTCCTTGGGATTTCCCAGGCAAGAATATTGGAGTGAGTTGTCATCTCCTTCTCCAGGGGACCTTCCTGACCCAGGACTCAAACCCACACCTCCCACATCTCCTGCACTGACAAGCAGATTCTTAACCACTGCACCCCCTGGGAAACCCCCCAAACTAATGCTTTTAAATGGAGAGAAGTAGGGAAAGACTAATAATAGATACAAGTTTTATGGGAACAAGCTTTTTATAAAGGTGAGACTGGAACATTTTCAGAGTTTAAAGCTGTGTTCTGTTTCTGGACTAGTCAGTGCTGAGAAATCTTCCCTCTGAGAGAGTACTTAGTGATGGCTGCTTGTTTTTCAAAGATTCTTTGTCAGATTGCTTACATATTTTAATTTGAGCAGTGAGCACCATTTGGGTCTGTACCCTGTCAGAACACCACCAGTCTCATCACAGTTGTGATGAAAAATGGCAGAAATTCAAGCAATTGGGTAATAAGAAGACTGTGGCCACCTCATGCATATGCAGGTTGAAACATTGCTAGGTTGCTAAGCACGGATGTGAGCAGAACTAAGAGTAAAGTGTCTGGAACAGAATTTTATTTTGGTATTAAGAACATCAGGTCTTTGAAGTAAAATTAGAAAGGAAAATTAAAGTTGCCATTCCTCCCTGCCACCTTCCGCCCCAGTAATCTTTCTCCTCTCTTTCTCATCATATCCTAATACATGTTTTTCCTAAGTGAAATCTGTCTTCAGGTGGGTGTGTTCATTCTGAAAGTATAGCAGGACTACTTTCAGCATCATAAATGGATGAGAAAGAAAAATATGGGAAGGATGTAAACACCTTAAAATATTAGCATTCTGTTGATCTAGTTTTTCATATCATGGGTTCAGTACCATTTTAGAAACAAATCATATTAGGAATGATGTTTCTAACTATGCAGTTTTATTGATGCTTCTGGTAATAGCCAACCTAGAGTACATATTTCCATGGAATAGCTATAACAATCTTCAATGTTCGTTTATCTTTAAGGTCTTATATTGCAGGTAAGACTTACGAAATTAATGCACTAATAAATTTGTAATCCCCAACAGCAAAAGGTTTGATTATAATACATTAGACATTGAGATTATTTTCTTAAGAATTTACTTCATTTACTTCATTGACTATTGAGCTGAACCCATTCATTTCTTATTTTGTGATCGAGTATTTACATTTATAATTTATATGTAAAGGCATTGCATAATTTTAATGGTGAGATAAATTTATTTATTTTGGTCTTAAACAATATCTTTGTTTTTACACAAAGCAGTACAAAATGAGGCAGTTCCTTAAAGGGTGACTTGGAGCTAGAAAATCCGTCCTGAAAAATGTTAGTGTTAGTTGCTTAGTCACGTCCAGCTCTTCTCTACATCATGGACTGTGGCCTGCCAGGTTCCTCTGTCCATGGGATTTCCCAGGCAAGAATACTGGAGTGGGTAGTAGCCATTTCCTTCTCCAGGGATAAATCTAAAAGAAAGTCCTTTCACTGAAGAAATATTTACTGGGCTTCTGTGATACACCAAGGCCGCTGGTGGCTTCAGGGGTCACTATCATGAAGAAAACAGATACTGTCACTGAATTTTTGCAGCTGCCAGCGTAGAGGAGAGATGGATGTTGAACTCATACCCATGCATATATAAGCATATTTGAAAAGATTTGAGCTGAGACTGGATGGATGAGTAGAGGGAGTTAGTTTCCCAGGAAAGAGCCTTCTAGGCTGCAGAGATCCACTAGGTCTGGCAGCTGCCCGAACGCCTGGAGGAGTGGGCGAGGCCTGGGCTTATGGTGCAGGATCCATATGGCCCAAGTAGTGAAGGTTTTAAACAGGGGAATGGTATTGTGTGTATTACTTGAATGCCGGATAGAGAATTAAATGACTCGAGGCTTAGAGAAAAGGGGAATAGCTAAGAAGTGATGGCTTCTGTCCAAAGGTGCGAAGGTGATAGATGTGTTAGGGAATTCCAGCCGAGTCAGGGGCTTCCCAGGTGGCGCTACTGGTAAAGAACCCGCCTGCCAGTGCAGGAGACAAAAAAGACATGGATTCGATCCCTGGGTCGGGAAGATCCCCTGGAGGAGGAAATGGGGACCCACTCCAGTACTCTTGTCTGGAGAATCCCATGGACAGAGGAACCTGGTGGGCTACAGTCCATGGCGTCGCAGAATTGGACACCACTGAGCCACTGAGCACACACGCTTGCATGCAGCTGAGACAGAAGAAAGACTACCCTCTAGAAAGAGAAGTTAGAGGGTGGATGACAGTGTTACTTAGATCACACGGGAGAAATAATTTCTAGTTTTGTGACATAGGCAGCTGGTTGGAGGTTCTGTGTGTGTGTGTGTTTTAATATATATATATATTTTTTTTAATTTATTTATTTGGCTGTCCTGGGTCTTAGTTGCTTCACGTTGCTTAGCTGCATGTGGAATCTTTAGTTGTGGCATGAAGGATCTAGTTCCCCTACCAGGATCGAACCAGGGCCCCCTGTCGTGGGAGCATGGAGCCTTAGCCGCTGGACCACCAAGGAAGGCCCAGGATTTTTACGTTTCAAAATGAGAAAAACGGCTCATACTTTTGGAGGGTGGGGTGAAGCTGTGTGTTGATGATTCGAGATCTACAGATGGTTTGGGGTAAAGGGTGAGTTTGAGATGGTTGTGAGCGGGCCAGGTGAAGATGTCAGGCTGGCAGTCCAGGTATGTAAGTCTGGAACTCAGGAGGGGGTCAGAGAAAGGAGTTTGGCAGATGTCAACATATTTGTGCTGGTTAGGCTAGTAAACAGACTGTTGTACGTACTCTTGAGCTTTGTCTGGACCAGCAATGGGACTAGGATGACATAACTGTGCTAAAATTGTATTGACATGAAAAAGAACTGCTATTTGAATAATTGAGAAAAATCGGGAATGTTGTTTAGAAAAGGGGCTTTTAGAAAGAGCCAGAACTTTCCTTTCATTAGGGCTTTTTTTGTGATTTAGTGCCCACCCTCTCTTCTTGATCTCATTCTCAAGGAATTTGATTACTTGCTGTTCTGTGCTTTTCCAAAGACATCAATCCATTTTCTTATTAAATCTTGAGATCTGGTTACAACATGTTGATTCCCCATTTCCCCTTGTAGCATGTTTTTTTTAGAAATTCCTAATCAGCTCATTCTTCCTCTCAGTATCATTTTTTCCAGAGCTTTTCTGAAGCTTCACTGTGCCTTTTGGTTAGAAAGAAAACCACCAGTGCACAGTAGAACCATCACCCTGAGCTTTTTTGTTCATTTTGTCTCATTTCGGGATACTCTTGAAATCCTCTCTCCTATTAGACAGTTTTAAGAAATGTTTGACTCTAGTGTTTATATTTTTAGTGGTAGAAGTACTGCCTTAAAGCTAGGACAACTTCCCTATGGATAATAACACCTTTCTCTTGAAGCAGTACGGATACATTAATGAACTATCTGTTGATTGGATAAATTTATTTTTTAGTTGGCGAAATAAATGCCTTAAAAAAATTCATTCATTCATTGATCAGCTTAATGCCCAGTATTTCTAAGTGTTTCTAGCACAAAGGAGAAATGAAGGTGATTCATTTAATCAGAAACCCCAGTGATGTCAAGGTCATTTCAAGTTCCCTCTGTGATCTTCGTCTTCTTTCTTGCCTACTCTTTGGAGAGGACCACTGAGCATGTTTCAAAAGGGATGTCCCCAAGGAGAAGGGACTTCAGTCTCTCAACCCTCGAGATGGACAGAATGGAGGTGAGGAAGAAGCAACTGGCCAGAGCTGATTTCCACAGAAATTTAAAAATACTAACATGAAAACAAAATGCACAGTGAAACCCAGGCTTTCAGCTAGCAGGCAGAAAAGGAGCTGGAAATGGCGAGAAGAACCAGCAGAGTACGGTGACTCGTTAGTCTTCTAGGATGTTAACATGTTTGGTGTTTTATGTCACTGGTGTTAAACTTTTGTGAACATTATGCACAACAGGAAATACATATTGGCCTTCCCTGGTAGCTCAGTGGTAAAGAATCTACCTACATGCAGGAGACACAGGTTCAATCCCTGATCTGGAAAGATCCCATGTGCTGCAGAGTGACTAAGCCCATGTGCCACAAAAGAGAAGTCTGTCGCTGCAATGAGAAGCCCTCGGCACCGCAGTTAGAGAGTAGCCCCATTTGGTTGTAACTGGAGAAAGCCCTAGAGGCAGTGAAGACCCAGTGCAGCCAAAAATAAATAAATAAAAATTATTTTTTTAAAAAAATGAAATACATATTATTGCATGAACCACTGTTCACATATAAATTCATTTCTTTATTTAAAAGTGCTGTTGGCATCCTTTCGGCTCCATTTTCATCATCCTCTAGTAGGTCAGACCAGGGTTTAAAAATACTGCCCTGGGAAACAGTGAGATTCACATAGACAAGAGCAGAAGTGAAGTAAGGGTTGTTTTTTCAATTTAGCTGTTGTGGGTCGTGTGCCTGTGTGACTAGAAATCCAACCACCTTGATTGTCTGGCACACAGCTCTCCACATAGCAAGTGTCAAGTTACTGCTGAACAAATGCGGCGTAGTAGTCATCACTAGCGTGCAGCCAGATTGCTTGTTACTGATATCAGTCTCACCCTCTAAATCCATCCAGTTGCAAGACAGGAGACGCTTGTTTAGCAACTGCAGCTCCACTAACCAAAAGAGTTCTGCAAAATAAGCTCAGTTGTAACCTAATCAAATGAGGAGGATCCCCTGTGGCTTCATGACGAGGCTCTCATGACATGGCAGCTAGTCTTGTCCAAAGCGAGCCATCCTGGAGCCCAAGACAGACAATGAAGGGGGTGATACAAAGGTGTGAGTACCGAGAGGTGAGGATCCTTGGCTGTCTTAGAGGCCAGCTATCATTCCTTAAAAGGTTATCTTTGTTAATCATTGCCTTGATTTTTTTTTTTTTCTTAAACGAAGAGGAAAAGAAAGAAAGTGAAGTTACTCAGTTGTGTCCAACCAGCTCCTCTGCCAGTGGGATTTTCCAAGCAAGGATACTGAAGTGGGTTGCCATTGGAAACATGTAAATGCTTCTTTTATTTTTGAATTTTGTAAGACCTTTCATTTGTGGAGAAGTGCTGACATTTCTACATTTCACAGGTAATTTGGTGAGATTCCAAAGGAATAAAAATGATAAATTTTAGAAAATATGATTCATGAGGAAATACTGAATCATTAGACAAGTTGTATTTAAAGTGCAGAATTATGAAAAATTAAATATTGGGAAGAATATAGATGGAATCAATAAGGATAGAGAATAATTTAGTAAAGTCAGTAGTCCTAATCATTAAATGAGTAAAATTACCCATCAGTTGTTGGTCAGAGACATGAGTCACTAAACTTTAAAAGAGTAGATACTATGAGAAGATGGTCGTGCACATTTTACTTAATTGCTGCTCTAAATGAGGAGGTAGCAGCAGTGGCCTTTGGACCAAATCCAGCCTGCTGCCTGTTTCTGTAAATAAAGTTTTATTGGAAAACAGCCACGTCCATTCGTGAACATATTGTTGATGACTGCTTTTCCACTATAGCAGCAGAGATTGTAACCTAGTCTGTGTGGTCCACAAAGCCTAAACTATCTGATAAACTTTGCAGAATAAATTTGTTGACCTCTGCTCTAGATTTTAGACTTTTATATGCAAGATTAGATTCTGTAGTGTTGATTAAATGCATAAATCCAAGGACTGTAGTATGTAAGTCAGCTTCTAAACATGACTGAAGGTACAGTGTTAAGTGTTTCTATTCTTTTTTAGAAGAAAAGTCTTAATAATTAGAAGAGGGACTGAATATAGGAAGATTCACGAGAAAAATGTTTCATTAGGCAAAGACTTTGTTTATTAAGATAATCCATGAGCTTCACATGGGGCTCCTGGGGGAAGATAAATGCAAACATTATGTTGACTGGATTATGTTACTGTGAAAAAGCAATTTAAAATTTGTGATCAATTTCTTACTCTGAATTGGAAATGAAGACTGTTTTATTTACTTTGAAATTTATTCTGGTTTATGGTGAAGTTTTCTTTCCTTTTCCTTTTTTAAAATGAAAATGTAGTCTTAAGAATATGCCTCTCCCCTCAAAAAAAAAAAAACAAAAAACAAAAAACCACCAGTATGTCCTCAAGTGATACCTATCTATTGCAGGATGACTTGACGAGATACAGGTACTTATTAGTCTTAGATGATATGCTGCAGACAAATTGAAAAATGAAATTTCTGGGAAAGAAGCACAAAGCTGAGGGGTCAGGGTCAGATGACTGAGAACAAGATGCTAGGTATTCACATGCAGGGAGAATAGGAAATGCCAGATGTGATGTATTTCTGATAGGACCAGCCACATGCCTTCCTTCTACTGGATTGTCCTTATGGTCATTATTAAAATGTTTACTTTTCTAAACTAGTGAAAATAATTTATACCACATACAGCATTTTTAGATTATGACATAAAGAAGAAAAGACATAGAGGTGAAGTTATTCTAGTATTCTTTGAAATTAATAACTACCAGTTTATTAGGAGAGACTTTATTAGTTTATTAGTGAGAGACTTTATTTTTGGGGACTCCAAAATCACTACAGATGGTGACTGCAACCATGAAATTAAAAGACGCTTGCTCCTTGGAAGAAAAGCTATGACCAACCTAGACAGCATATTAAAAAGCAGAGACATTACTTTGCCAACAAAGGTCCTTCAAAAATGTTGGTTTTTCCAGTAGTCATGTATGGATGTGAGAGTTGGACCATAAAGAAAGCTGAGCGCCAAAGAATTGATGCTTTTGAACTGTGGTGTTGGAGAAGACTCTTGAGAGTCCTTTGGACTGTGAGGAGATCAAACTAGTCAATACTAAAGGAAATCAACCCTGAATATTCATTAGAAAGACTGATGCTGAAGCTGAAACTTCAATACTTTGGCCACCTGTTGTAAAAAACTGACTTGTTAGAAAAGACCCTGATGCTGGGAAAGATTGAAGGCTGATGGAGAAGGGGATGACAGAGGATGAGATTATTGGATGGCATCACTGACTCAATGGACATGAGTTTGAGCAAGCTGAGGGAATTGAAGAACAGGGTAGCAAGACTAAGGCTTGTGTCTAGGGGCGTCTCACTCTGGACCTCTCCACCCCACACTGCTCACCCACGTACCTGTCACTTTGTTCCGACTCCTCTTGTTTTCCTTTCCATTTTCCCTTCTTCCCATCTCTTCTTGCATTTCTGATTTCCTTTTTTCTTTGTAATTGTGTGATAGATGCCATGGGAAACAAAGTAAACCATGGAAGTCACGTCACCCGGGCTGCCAGCCTTCACTGTGCCCATCACCCGCTTCTGGAACGATGTATCGATACATGTACCAGACACGTGCCAGGACTGGGCACGGTTTTGCCCAGTTCTTTTTAGGGTTTAGGTTTTTGTTTCTTTTTAGAAATTTTGAACTTTTATTTATTTTGCTGCTCGGGGTCTTAGTTGTGGTATGTGGGATCTAGCTCCCAACCAGGGATCGAACCCAGGTCTCCTGGGTTGGGAAGCACAGTCTTAGCCGTTGGACCATCAGGGAAGTCCCCTGCCCTGTTCTTTTTAACAGGCGCGTGACCTGTTCCACAGTTACAGATACTAACACTTTAACTTACGCAGCCATTCCTACTGAGTATCCTCTTGGCTCTCGGCATCTTGTTTTCTGTCTTTGTTGCTGTTTATGTAACTTTGCCTAATGAGCATCTGGTGTTTGCCTTACCTCCACTAATTGAGACGACTCAAGTGTATCTATGCGTCTAGATGATTTTTCAAAAACAACAGTCACATCTTTTCCATGACCTTGAGTCGTTTAGTTTCTTGAAAATAGGATTTTGTTTCTGTGTCGTGAGGTCTTGTCACCCCTTCTTAAATTCCTTGAAAAGTCTCTGTCTTTGTTCATTTATCAACAGATTACATTTTATGTGTCAATTCTGATTTAAATTTTTTTAGGGATCTGCTATTTCAAGCTCGTGTTTTAAAATACCACATACAGGTGATTTGAGAGTTTGTTATAGGTCATTAGACTTTAAAATCATGCATGTTGTTAAATGTATGTAGTATTTGAGTCACAAGATGTAATTTTTCCAAAAGAACATTAAAATAACTAACCTAATCCCCCGTGTCATTTTAGTGAGTTAGTAGTGAAGATCACAGTTTATCATCATTGTTGATATTACTGGTTAATTACCTTTTTTCTACAGAAGTGATGCTTATTTTGGAAGTTTTTTTTTATTTTAGAAGACAAACTTTTCTAAAATGCACTAGGACTTTGTGTACAGTGTCTTATTGTATATAGTAGACACTGGTACATATTTTTAAATGATAGAAGAGAGAGGTGGATGGACAAATGAATAGGAGGGAAGAAGGAGAAAAAGTAAATTGAAAAAATTTTAAATGTGCAACTAGTAAGAGGGTCTTACAAAGCAGGAAGAAAACCTACTGTTTGCCTGTTGTTTTCAGTTCAGTTCAGTTGCTCAGTCGTGTCCGACTCTTTGTGACCCCATGAATCACAGGCCTCCCTGTCCATCACCAACTCCCGGAGTTCACTCAAACTCACATCCATCGAGTCGGTGATGCCATCCAGCCATCTCATCCTCTGTCGTCCCCTTCTCCTCTTGCCCCCAATCCCTCCAAGCATCAGAGTCTTTTCCAATGAGTCAACTCTTCGCATGAGGTGGCCAAAGTATTGGAGTTTCAGCTTTAGCATCAGTCCTTCCAATGAACATCCAGGGCTGATCTCCTTCAGAATGGACTGGTTGGACCTCCTTGCAGTCCAAGGGACTCTCAAGAGTCTTCTCCAACACCACAGTTCAAAAGCATCAATTCTTCAGCACTGTGCCTTTGTGGTTTATAATAGAATGAGAAAATAGGCAAAATGGGCTTTTTGGAGTCCAAAATTGATTGATGATGTTGATGTTATTAAAATGTTTAAATCCTTGGTTAAGTCCCAAGGACCTGTCTTATTACTGTTAGAAGTAAATATGCCCCCTGCCACCTAGACCTCCTGCCCTGCCCTTCCATAGAAACAGCTCCCTTCTCTGCTGGCTCCGCACTGCACTTCCAGCATTAAGAATCTCTTCTTTCTCATCTTACTCATCCCCTTGGCAGCATTCAGTGTAGTCGGCCCTTGACATCCTTTCCACTTTTGGCTTCTGTGAGATCACATGCTTCTGGGTTTCAGGCTGCCTTTCTGGACGCTCCTTTCTGGTTCCTTTTCTTCTGCTGCAGTCGCTTTGGTTGCCCTGCCATCCTTCATATACATCAGTGATTCTTATTTTAGGTCTTAGGGGCCTTAGTGCTGCCTTCTTCGTCTGCCTGGCCCTTCATGCACACCTCATCTTTTAAATGAGGCTCACCTTGACCCCCATTTAGCTCCATCATCCTAGCCACACTCCCAGTTCCTCTACTGTTTCTTTTCTCATAGCAGTTACCCCTTCTGTCATACCACGTGTGTCTGCTAAATTGCTTCAGTTCTGCCTCTTTGCAACCCCATGGACTGTAGCCTGCCAGGCTCCTCTGTCCATGGGATTCTCCAGGCAAGAATATTGGAGTGGGTTGCCATGTCCTCCTCCAGGGAATCTTCCTGACCCAGGGATCTAACCCAGTTCTCCTGCTTGGCAGGCAGATTCTTTACCACTGAGGCACCTGGAAAGGCCCTGTCATACCACACAGTGTACTTATGCTTTAGGTTGTATTTGCCTTCTCTAAGAGTATAAGCTCCACGAGGGTAAGGGTCTGGCCTTTTCACCAGCATCCCAGGCATCTGTGGTAGGCGTTGTGGATTCACGAACGCATGGCGTCTGTCCTGTGTCACTTCATTCACTTCCACGGCCCTCTGCACACCATGTGCCAGTCACTCATAAGCCCTCATCTCCAGCCAGACCTTTGCTCACTTCTCCATACACTGACCTCACCACGTATCATCTAATGGACACAATCAGAAAAAAAATGTCAGTGCTGCACTGTCCTTAATTTCTATCTTTCCTTCACTTCCCCCCTGACCCCCAACCTCCACGCTGTCAGTAAGCTCTGTTGACACTTCCCCGTCCCAGATAGCACCTCAGTATTTCCCAGCCCCTGCTGTACCTCCCAGCTGTCTGGCCATCACCTCTCACCTCAACAATTCCAGTGGCCTCTCAGCTGTTCCTGCTTCTCCTCTTGACCCTTTACCATCCATTTTCCACGCTGTAGCCAAAGGTGTCTTCTTAAAATGTACACAAATCACCTCACATCACAGGCTTGGAGTGACTTTTCCATTAGCACATAGAATAAAACCCAGAGTCCCTTCTCTGCCTCATAAATCCAACACCAGTGGACCTGCGACAGCTCAGGCCTCATCTCTCAGCTTTCCCCTCACTCATCACACTCTAGTCACCGGGGCCTTCTTTCTTCTCTTTAGCTATGCTGGGCCTTGGAACGTTCACACTGTCCACTCTATCTGGATTTCTTTCCCCTCTTTTCTGCCATTATTTAAGCCAGTGCTTAAATGTCACCTCCTCGAGACTTTGCTTGACCATCCATCCTTCACTCAGTCACTTATATTAGTTCATGGCATAACCCTCTCCCTCTCTCTTGTAGTCAGCCCTCCATATCCACAGTTTTGCATCCTCAGATTCAACCAACCACGGATAGAAAATATTCAGGGAAAAAATCCCAGAAAGTTCCAAAACACACAGCACTTAAATTTGTCTTGCACCGGCAGCTATTTACATAGCATTTACAAGGAGATCAAACCAGTCAATTCTAACGGAAATCAACCCTGAATATTCATTGGAAGGACTGTTCCTGAAGTTGAAGCTCCAACACTTTGGGCCTCCTGATGCAAGAGCTGACTCACTGGAAAGGACCCTGATGCTGGGAATAATTGAAGGCAGGAGAAGGGGGCAATAGAGGATGAGATGGTTGAATGGCATCACTGACTCAATGGATATGAGTTTGAGAAAACTCTAGGAGATAGTGAAGGACAGGGAAGCCTGGCATGCTACAGTCCATGGGGTTGCAAAGAGTCAGACACTACTTAG
This sequence comes from Bison bison bison, assembly GCF_000754665.1. NCBI lineage: Eukaryota > Metazoa > Chordata > Mammalia > Artiodactyla > Bovidae > Bison > Bison bison. Next base: position 4,246,142 of record NW_011494942.1, read on the forward strand.
TGGCTGAACAACCATAACATTATATTAAGCATTATAAATAATCTAGAGATGATTTAAAGCACAATTTTATATAAGGTACTTGAACATCCACAGATTTTGGTGTCCATGGGGAATTCAGGAACCAGTTCTCTGTGGATCCTGAGGGGATATGGTACATTCTTTACAAATTGAGTTTCTTTCCCATGAGAATGTAAGCTCTGTGAGAGTACAGGCCTGTTTACTGCTGTATCCCTGCTGTATAGGACAGTGTCTGGCACAGAGTTGATGCTCCATAAATATTTGTGAGTATAATGAATATAGACAATAATATTACGTTGTAGTGGTGTGAGTTGATAAGCATTGCTTCAGTGGCAGTCATGGTACAATATATGCATGTATCAAAGTAACATGCCATGCACTGTAAATTTACAAATAAGTCAAATTTGCCAATAAAAATATAATTAAAAATAAATATTTGGGGATTTCCCTTATGGTCCTGTGGTTAAGAATCTATCTTCCAGTGCAGGGTACATGGGTTCCATCCCTGGTCAGGGAACTAAGATCCCCCATGCAACAAAGCAACTAAGCCCGTGCATCACAACTAGAGAACCCATGCATTGCAACAAAGACCCTGCTGCTGCTGCTGCTGCTAAGTTGCTTCAGTCGTGTCCAACTCTGTGCAACCCCAGAGACAGCAGCCCACCAGGCTCCCCTGTCCCTGGGATTCTCCAGGCAAGAACACTGAAGTGGGTTGCCATTTCCTTCTCCAATGCATGAAAGTGAAAAGTGAAAGTGAAGTCACTCAGTCGCGTCTGACTCTGAGATCCCATGGACTGTAGCCTACCAGGCTCCTCTGTCCATGGGATTTTCCAGGCAAGAGTACTGGAGTGGGGTGCCATTGCCTTCTCGGACCCAGCACAGCCTAAATAAATATTTGCAGAATGAATGAATGAACAAAGGGAACAAATTGGTTTATTTTGAAGTTATACATTTCTGTGATACTTAAGATAATGTTGTAACTAATTGACTATGAGTCTTTAGGCAGTATGGAAAGAAATAGACTATTATCATTTTGGGCAGGAGTTACTGAAAAATACTCCTCTGTCTCTTAGTGGAAAGCAGGAAACAGTTCTGCCCCACCCTGATTTTCTCTCTTTTTTTTTTTTTACACAATACAATATTTTGAAACATGTTTTTCTTTTATATCTTTATTTAGAAGCAAAATTTTGCACTCACTTTTGTTTTTCTAGTAAAGCAGGAGAGACTTCCTTATAGTCTTAAGCACTGTCTATAGCAGGAGACAGCTTGAATGCCAAAATAATGTATAATTAGGTCTATTCATTATCTTGCCACATGGTAAGTAGATGCTAAGGGTTTATCACTGCAGTAAAAGTCACTGGGATATTTAAGTTTATTTTATGAAAACATGCTTTAAAATTTACAATTCTTTTGTCAGACAGTAACAAATTATTGTGCAGAAGGTATTCCTTTACCAAAGGCTTTTGGAGATAAATGGCCCAGATTTTGTAGAGATTCTTTCTGTTACTTTTTTTTTTCCTCGTTGTACATTGCCTGGTCCCACTTTCTTGCTATATATTTGGAAAAAAATTCTGATTGTATTAGTTACTAAGATTGCATATTATAAAAAAATCACAGTGCTTCTGCTTTTTTTCCCTTTAATACCCTCTGATGATCTCTGAATAGGAATGCAGTAAAATATAAATAGGAGTCTTTTACCAACATGATGTATAGACTGTTCTATTTTGTTTTCAGTTTGTCCCAAAGAAGGAAGTGGTGACTGATGCCCGTGGCTGTTCTCTAACTTATGGCTTATTTCTCATCTTCAAGAGCCTGTTGCTTGGGGCTGGGGATGGAGGTGGGGTCTCACTGCAAATGAGGCATGAGGAAATTTTTAGAGGTGATGGAAATATTCTAAAAGTGGATGCAGGAACTTTCTTGGCAACCCAGTGGTTAAAACTCTGTGCTCCCAATGCAAGGTCAAGAGTTTAATCGTGCTTGGGGAAGTAAGACCCCACATGCTTTGTGGTATAGACAAATAAATAGATAAATTTTTTTGTAAGATTAAAAAAAAGTGGATGTTGCATGGCTTATAAACTTATTAAAAGCCATTGGATTGTGCACTTTATGAGTTTTATGAATGTAAATTTAACTTCAGTATAACTGAACAGAACCTGATTTAGTCCTCTTTGCCTCATGGTCCTTGCTTCTCCCTTTACTATCAGTTCTTATCTTCACAGTTACTCTCCTCTCTTCCACTAGGTCTTTCGACATTGCCTCAGCTATTGAAAATTATTTTTTTAAATAATTCTACCTCCTTTATAAGCTTACTGCTCTTTAAAACTCATTCAGACTGTGGGCTTGGGGGTCCAAAATCTGGATCCAAATTCTAGTACTTAATATCTGTGACATTGGGTAAGTCTTTTGAGCCTCAGTCTCCAGATCTGTAGAATAGGTAGAATTGTAATCAGATCTGTTGCATTGGGATGTTGTGAATGTTACATGAAACTATGTTTGTCACATCCTGTGTTATTTGTTGCCTTTATTTTTTTTTTAAAGCATCCTAACAGTTGAGTTAGTATAACAAAGTTCTGGTGGACACACAAACTAGGGAATCATAGCACAGCTGTACCACTTTCCAGCTGTGTGAGCCTGGGAAAGACAATTAACAAACCTCTTTGCCTTCATTTTCTCATCTCTGTTTGAGATTTTAGAGTAAAGTTATTGCAAGGGCAAATGATACAACCCATGTAAAGTTTGTAGTGGCGTGTCTGGCAAAAAGTAAACCCTCAATAAAAATTTGTTGTTAAGTCTCTTTAGGACTTACTTAGGCCCACCTGAGCCTTTCCTAAGCTGACTTTCATCTCTACAGTACTATTAAAACAGTGTTCATGGGGTTTGTGGTGATGTTCTATGATAAATCTGTTGACCTTTTCTAGTCATTACTCTACAGACCCTTCTGTCCTTGACAGTCTGGCCACTTCCTTAAAGTTCCCTTCCTTGGATCCCTCCATATTGAAAAAAAGTGAAAGTGTTAGTTACTCCATGTCCGACTCTCTGCGATCCCATGGACTGTTGCCCACCAGGCTCCTCTGTTCATGGGATTCTCCGGGCAGGAATACTGTGGGTTGCCATTTCCCTCTCCAGGGTGTCTTCCTGACCCAAGGATCGAACCCAGATATCCTGTATTGCAGGCAAATTCTTTTTTGTCTGAGCCTCTAGGGAAGCCCATTCCCCCTTATTACCCTTCCTCATTATTTCCTCCATGAGTGGTTCTCCCATTCTGATCTCCCTTCTCAGGTTCTTTATCCAGTTTCCTTTCTTCTTCTGTAGATTTGTGCCTTTGACCTTGATCTCTGTTTTGAACCCCAGACGTGTATTTCTGTCAGTCAATAGTAGATATCACCAGGTAGCTGTCAGGACACTCATTTCCACCTGTTTCACACTGAACTAACTCTCCTTCCTGTCCTCTCTCCTGCTGGACTCACGCTCCCTTGAGAGGCACCCCTTGCACCTGTCTGTTGCATCTTTCTTCTCTGGCTTAGTCAGTTCCCGCATCACACCCACTTTCCCCCAGAAGCCTTGTAGTTGTGCTCTAGTTTTCCATCTGTTTGACACCCTCCATCCATTCGTATGCCCTATCCTGAAGATTCTGTCCTTAAGTTTTCTCAAATTTATTATTTTCTCTCCATTCCTTCCCTTATTGTACTCCTTTGGAATCTCTCTCTAATTCTCATATCAATGACCAACTCATTCATGTCTGACTCTTTGCGACTCCATGGGCTGTAGCCAGCCAGGCTCCTCTGTTCATGGGATTCTCTAGGCAAATTACTGGAGTGGGTTGCCGTGCCCTTCTCTAGGGAATCTTCCCAAACCAGGGATTGGAACCGGATCTCCTGTGCTGCAGACAGATTCTTTACTGTGAGCCACCAGGGAAGCGGATTACTCATAAAGTCTTTTATAAACTGTCCATGTGCCTAGCTGGCTACTTGCTGCTTTGCTGCCCCCGGGCTGTGCATTTGGGGGAACTGCCTTTCCCCACACTGTATGCATCTTCTCCGGCTTTCTGCCTTGCCCACATTATTCCTTTGTTTGCTGTAAAGAATCCTCTGAAGTATTCATCTGCCCTTTTGTACCAGAACATCTTCATTTTCTTCCTGCCAATCTTGCTCAGATATTAACTGATTTGTAAATTATGCAAAATTATTGTATCCTTAACATACTCCCTTCGCTGTCTCTATCATTGTCTCTGAATTTTTTATGTGTTCAGGGTTTCCCTGGTGGCTCAGATGGTAAAGAATCTGTCTGCAATGCAGGAGACCTGGGTTTGATCCCTGGGTCGGGAAGATCCCCTGGAGAAGGGAATGGACACTCCACTCCAGTATTCTTGCCTGGTGAATTCCATGGACAGAGGAGCCTGGCAGACTACAGTCTACAGGGTCACAAAGAGTTGGACACGACTGAGTGACTAACATTTAGCACCCTGTAACCTCCTGGGTACTTCAAACAGTGGCTCTTAACCAGGGGAACCTCAAAATCATGTAGGGAGCATCTTCATGTCTGCCCTGCCCCAGCACTGAATATGTTCAGAATGAAAGATTTCTGGACCCTGGATGCACGTGCTTGAGTGTGTTTTTAGCTACCGAAATGATTCTGATGTGACCCTCTGGTTTAAAAAAAAAAGAGACAAATTGCAATAAAGGGCTCATGTGTTGATTTCCGTTGTCCCTCCTATCCTTCCCTCCCTGTGCTTAGGAATGAATGCCAGGTGTGTTTATTACACAGCACGGTCCATCCAACCTCACATGTGTTCATGCAGTGAAATACACTCTGACCGTGTACAGTCTTCAGAGGTTACTCCTCAGTCGTCATGGAAATAGGTTCTGTCTTTTGTTGAACTTTTACAGATTCATCCATTCTTTTTGGGGTAGCGTTTGGGAAAGTTTTTATCACGTTTTGTAGGTAGAGAAAGGGTAATGAGCAAGTCAGTTAAAGAATGAGTGATGAGACAGAAAGATTTAAAAGACAAAAAAATACAGGACTGCTAGGTGAAAATCAAAGGTTACAGGTAATTACAAGAGGACCTCAGATTTAAATCAAAATGCTGAGGTTGAATATGCAGGAGCAAGGAAATTCAGGTTGAAGATCTATTCAGTGATATGGCAGAATTCAAAAAGTACATTTGAAAAGGGATATACATGTGCTGGGAAAAAAATGCCAATTTTACCCCCCTCCCCCTTTTTTTGTATCTCCCTGTCTTTCCAAAGTTGACTGCTTCATTCCGCTTTTTAACACATTACATGACCCCAGTGCTTCCATTATGCAGGGTGTCGAATGCTCCTTTGGGCTTCCCTGACAGCCCAGTTGGTAAAGAATCCACCTGCAATGCAGGAGACCCAGATTTGATTCCTGGGTTGGGGAGATTCACTGGACAAGGGATAGGCTACTCACTCTAGTATTCTTGGGCTTCCCTTGTGGCTCAGCTGGTAAAAAATCTGCCTGCAATGCCAGAGACCTGGGTTCAATCCCTGGGTTGGGAAGATCCCCTGGAGAAGGGAAAGGCTACCCACTCCTGTGTTTTGGCCTGGATAATTCCATGGACTGTATAGAATGCTCCTTGCCATCTGTTGACAAGTATTAATACCATCCCAGAATAATTAACTGCTTTTTCCTCTTCTCTCATCAAAGGTATTGACCCTTTCTGATCCCCATACTGGTTCCCAGGGTAAAGAACCCACCTGCCAATGCGGGTAGACTGGAGAAGTGAATGGCAGCCCATTCCAGTATTCTTGCCTGGAGAATCCCATGGACAGAGGAGCCTGAAAAACTATAGTCCATAGGGTCACAAAGAGTTGGACATGACTGAAGCGACTAAGCACACACACGCTGCTGTCCTTCCCCGTCCCTGAACTGGGTGTTCCCTCTTCCTAACCTCCCCTTTCTGATCCAGATCCTTAGTATTTATCTAAGTTCACCCCCTTGCAAAACCTTTTCTAAATTTCCCTTCTCAGAACTCTTTCTGTCTTCCCTCCAAACACTCCAGAACATGAAGGCACCTCTCTTCTGCCATGGTGATCTGATCTTAGTTACTGGTTTTCTTGCCTTATCGTCTCTAATCTCTGCTGGAGAGAGAGACAGTCCTCGTTTTTTTATCTCCACTCTGTGTTGCCTTGTACCATGTCTCATATGTTGATTTTTGTTTGTTTGCTAGTTTTCAGTGAAGAACTTTTTCTCATTCAGCAATCACAGAGAGCTTTCCTTGAGTATTTTAGGTAACCTCCTCTTTCTACAGAGCCCTCACCCTGACATGTACAATGCATAAAACTTAGTAGACATAACAGTACACGAAATGTAGGCATATTGACACTTCTTGATGATTTGCTTTTGTTCTGTGTTCCGTTACTTCCTGTGCTTTTTCATTAAAGATAGAATGTTTACGTAGACCCACAGACCTTGCAGTTGTACCTACTGAATTTTCCTTGACAGTAAGAATGAGTTGCTTTGGTAGAATGCCAAAGAAACTGGTGTGTTGGCAGTTTTCTTTGAACTTAACACCTTTATTTTCTAGAAAAGTATTGGAATTACAGGAGTTTCCCTGATGGCTCAGTAGTAGAGAATCCACCTGCCAGTGCAGGAGATGAGGGTTCAATACTTGGTCCGGGAAGTCCCCTGGAGAAGGAAATGGCAACCCACTCCAGTATTCTCGCTGGGAAATCCCATGGACAGAAGAGCCTGGTGGGCTATAGTCCATGTGGTTGTAGAGAGTCAGACACGACTAAGCAACTATACAACAGCAACATTGGAATTACATGTTTCCGTAAACAGTTCCCTGTGATCTTTTCTTTTTTTTTAAACTTTAACATTTTATTTTATATAACCTCTCTGAACCTTTACAAATCTTGTCCCACTATGTATGAGGGACCTTGCCTCAGTTACTGCCATGGAATCTGTCTGTTTCCTATGCCTTCTCACTTTCCCAAGCCTTCCACATTAATTTGGGGGTGGGGGTTGGAGGGAGGCAGGGCTACTGTTCACAGAATGAGAACTTGGTGTGTTGGGGAGGTACACAGGTGGTTTACAATCAGGAAGCACTAGAAGCAACCAAAAAGGACTGTGAAGGAAGCGAAATCATACCTTACCTCAGGCGCCCGTCGCAAGACACGTCAGCCCCACTCTGTCCATGGTTTGCTTCCCCAGGGTGGGTGTATGTCGAATGTATAGCCACTTCCTAGGCACTTCCTAGTTTTGCTTGTCTGCCCAGGGTGAAAATAGGAAGTGGGCAGTCAAGAATCATCTGGTTGGTTTGATCGGGTTGTATCCCCTTGCTAGGTTTCTGTGTCTAGGAGACTGAAATGGTCACAGTGAGCGGAGGATAAGCCTCTTGACCGTGTTTCCATCATGTAGAACTGCATGGTCTTTGCAGCAGCTTACTCAGCAAACCGGGCAAATGAGCTATTTGATGACATCAACATACATATGTGAACTATTTGGGTGATTTCTGTGTGTATGGTTGTGTGGTATTTTGGTAAAAATTGTTCTTGAAAATGTGGGGGGAAATTTTTTTAAGTCCTATTTAAAGTTCTATCAACATTTGGGTGAGGCCTGTTTTATATAAGCATGTAATCTGTTATGTAATGTATAATCTGTAGGTGAGAAAAATCTTATCTGCTGTAGTTTGAATACAGTAGACATTTTTAATAAAGATGCTGACCATTCCAGCTTACTGATACTTACTGACATTTCCAAATCAGAAATGAAAATAGTGCTGGATAAGTTTGTAGATGATTTTATTTAGGGCCTAGACAAGAGGACAGAATGAGAGGTTAGAAAGTGACATGAATGGCTCAAAGTTTGCTTAATTCATCAGTGGTCACATTTAAATTTGGGGGATCACATCCTGGATATCTGGAAGTTTCCAGTTCATTCCAGCATTTTGGATGCTCATGTGGACATAGCTAATGTGATAATTGAAACCTGAGGACTTGTTTGAATAATAGAAAAATAATCATTTACAGTGACATTAGGTTAAATGAACCACAAAAATCATGAAGTTAAAGACAAATCAATGTTCATTCGGTGGTTCTGTTCAGTTTATTGCAGTTAATGATCTTCAATTGAATTTGCGGCTCTCGGAGTTTGCTTGGAAGTAGGCCGTCACATGCCGACGTGAAATACCCAGTCATTTAAATTAGATGCTGAGCATGCTCGTAGGGAGTACTTATTCTTGGAGGCTGCAGTGTGGTTCAGTTTTCTTCTAGTGGCAGGAACAGAAAAGAGGTCCCCGTGTGCCCTGTTCATCACTCTGTCAGAGTGCATGTAATCTGCCTCTGGAAACCGGAGGCCTGAGACAAAGAGGAGCGTGGAAGTTGTTAGCAAGAGGCTGTTTGGTGAGTTAACTAGCTGTTTTATCCTATTCTGTAATTCCTAGCAAGGCTCTGTCTTTACTTGTATCTTCTGCATTTTTTATACTAACTTGTAGCTTTATGTAGCAAAGTAACTTAGCTCAGACTGGGAAAAAATTGTTTCTGCTATCCATATCTCACTCTTTTGAAATATTTTCAGTATATTTCTGAGGTGACAAGTTTGTGAATTGCTATGATGGTATTCCTCCGTGTTCTCTACAGATTTCATTTGCTCACTGGTGCTGAATAATGCTAGCAGAATTGTGTGCTGAGGGAATTCAGGATTTGTCTGGATGGACAGTCTAACAGTTTTGCTCTTAGATTTTAATTAAATTAATCATTTTTTTTTTTACTTTCACATTTTAAAACTATATGTAATAAAGCAGTGGTAAGAATTTAGCCTAAAAGCAAGAATTTTAAAACTGTATCTAATAAAGTAACAGCACAAGAGCAAGAATTCTTTAAAGAGAACGAGAGGCTCTGTTGTCCATGTTTTTACATAGGTGGTTCAAAAATAAATTGGCTTTATAATGTAATTGATCATTTAAAAACTACTCTAAAAATGATATGAATTTGTTAACACTGTAAAATATGTTGCAGTTATTCAGGATTCATATTTAGAATTTGTTTTTAGTTATTGAATTAGCTTTAAAAGTGTTGTGAGTACAGTAATTGTGCCAATTGGGGCTCTTCTTACTTCCCTTGAGTTCATATTACAGTGATTGCTGGGCAGATAATCTTAAAATGTTTTGTGATTATTTGTTATCCAACATATTCATGTTTTACCATGAAGTTAAAGGAGAAAAAAAATTTTTGCAATTTTTTTATATTCTTATAATATCAAGCAACATTTAAAATGTATACATCATTATTTCATAATAAACATGATCTTGATTATGTTTATAATAGATAAACTTGGCAAACAAGTCTTCAGGGTATTCTCCTAAAGACTAAAATCGCATACTCTGACCAAGATAAATCATATTTTTGAAGATTTGAGAAAAAGCATAAAATTACCATGTTTATTTCCTTGGGGAAAAATCATGTTGGTGACTAAACAGAAATGTCAGGTAGGGAAATTGAGGTATAGAAGGCGCATTAAAGAGCTCTAGAAAAACGACGAGGGGGTGGGAGAAATAGGAAGAGAATACGAAAAGCCTAGTGCCTTCAAATGCCAGGCAATTATGGGATGCTTTCCTAAAATATCTTTGTTTTGAGAACTGCCCCCACTATGCCATTTTCCAGGATTGGCACCTGTGAAGGAGGTGGGTGTGTACTTAAGCTTGTATATTCATGGAAACAGGAGGGTTAGCAGTTAGAGATGAGAACTGGGTGACATCCTCAAGAAATCTGTTCCCACTTCTAAACACTGACTCATTTGTATGGCCTGGGGCAGCACGTACACCCGGTTTATTTCCACTTATTTTTAATATATAATAATATTTTCCCATGGTAATAGAAGGTTCATTTAAGGTTTCTAAAGTAATAATAAGATGATTTCTTGGACTGTGGCAAAGATTTGCCAGGGCTGTATGTCATTCACAGAGAGCTACTGTGGGGAAAAAGCAAATACTGCTTTGATAGAATCCTATCAACTGTTTTCTTTTTTAATGAAAAATATTTCAAATGTGTAAGTTCTCTGTGGTCTTTGAATTTTTCAGAGATACATATTCCATGTATATTATATAATTAGAAGATTGCAAATTTTAACTCCCCCCCCCCATATTTACTCATGAAATAATCATAAAATTTTCATGGCAAAATACACTATTTTCTTTTACGTATTTAGTCCCATTTACCTCTAATCATAGATCTTCTGTAGAAGATAAATGGATAATCAGTAGAAGATCTATTAAAGAAAATAGTAAGAAATACTGAGGAAATGAAAAGAGGGGACTATGAAAAGAAAAATTACTAAGACAAGGATTTCTTTGCTAGGTTTCTGAAGATGAAGCATATACCGCTATATTTGGTTCTTTTCCACATCATTAAGTTCATGCAGTCACTTATTTAACTTAACATCTGCCTAATGAGGAGCATTTATTTCCCTAGCTTTTATGAAGTTCAATAGGACTTAAAGGTCCCCAGTGGTGTTAGCTGAAAATGGGGTCTGTGGTCAAGTAAGTTTAGGTAACAGTGGGCCTCTAACATCTTATTCAGAACTTTTTTCTCTGGAATATAGTTTACTTTGAAAAGAGAAACCAGTACATGATATTAAACATTAAGCACACATTTCAATTCTGAATATATTTTGTATATTGAAATATCCAGATAAGTGAAGGAAGAAGTAGGGATTTGTATATATCTTCCAGAAAATTACCTCAGTTCTTTTCTCATTACGTATTTAGAAGAATCATCTTAGAACCACAGTGTAAATGGGACTTACAGGGTATGATTAGATTTGGTGATAAAAATGATGCCAAAGTTGCATTTTTTTAAAGTCCTAAACTGTAGAAGCATTGGCAGTGAAGGATTTGGGGCACAATGTGACCACGTAAGGATTTTGATAATTCTCACAAGTTCTCATTCGTTCTCAAAGTTACTTCTAGATTAGACCCCTGGAGAAACAAATTAATTTTAAAAATATTTGTAATGGGAAATAACTGGAAGTTATAGTCTGGTGGGCCTAGGTATTTCTCTGTCCTCTGTGTTTTCAGTAGTAAATAGAAATGTCAGTTCTTTTTTAAAGATTTATGGGAATTGAATTTTATGAAAATACTGTAGCATGATGTTAGTCACAAAATACGTATAGAATAAATGTCTGTCTTCTTAATTTCCTTTCCAAACAATTAAGTTATTTTCTGTATTAAAGATTTTTCAAAATATTACCTATCAGCTGTCTGAAATATCAGATTCATAGAACTGTACTGATTTACAGTGGCAACCCACTCCATATTCTTGCCTGGAGAATCCCATGGACAGAGAAGCCTGGCGGTCTACATACAGTCCATTTGGTCGCAAAGACTCGAACACAACTGAAGTGACTTAGTACACATGGATAAATAATAATATACTTGGAATCTCCTTATAATAACATACTTTTAAAAGCAGAATGCATGCATGATGAAATGTTAAAAGGGTCTCAGTGGCTTAGTCAACTTCTAAAAATAGAGTAGTTGCTAAATACCTGTTACGTTCCAGCTGTGTTTGGCCTAGTAGACAAAGTGATAAGTATTTTAGCTAAAAAACAAATACTCAGATTTGTTTCTATTAGTATTTAAACAATGTTAAATAAATAAAATTAAATTTAGTGAAGTATGAACTCTTAAATTAGTGGAAACCCAACTGTACCGTACACAGTAGGCACTTAACTAAATGAGGGAAAGTGAAGTCACTCAGTCGTGTCTGACTCTTTGAGACCCCGTGGACTGTAGCCTACCAGGCTCCTCAGTCCATGGAATTTTCCAGGTAAGAGTACTAGAGTGGGTTACCATTTCCTTCTCCAGGGGATCTTCCTGACCCACGGATCAAACCCTGGTCTCCCACATTGCAGGCAGGTGCTTTACCGTCTGAGCCACCAGGGAAGCTTAACTAAATGTGTACCAAATTGAATTTTTTCTCCTCAAATTTTTCATCCATATCAATGAATAACCTGCTTAAGAACTTATATATTTTTTTGTTCTTTACTTTTGTAAAACTTGTCTTTAAAAAAAAAATTCATAATATTATTAAGAACACGTTAAAATTATTAGATTCCACTCTGTTATGTAATCTCCATATGAGACAATAATATGAATTGATATAGACTTTTAAAAAGAAAACTAAATAATTCTTTGTTGACCTTGATAAATTTTGTAATTACTTATAGCCAGAAAGTCTAGAACTCTGTGCCCAGCCATTGAGATCTGTCTCAATGTAGCCCTTTTAGAGCAAAGTTGTTCAGCCATCAGAGATTGAATGGCTGTGTGGGTTGGCATTGGAGAAACACCTTAAATACTTTGGCTTTTGGGCCATGGCCATTGTACACTTCCTTCTCTCGAGCACAGTTCTTCTGACACCGGCTTTTTGGCAAATTTAAAGTCAGTTAACTAACTCGATATAAAACTTTTAATGAGAGCTCAGGGGGGCATAAATGATTTAAGATACATACATCAAAATGTTATGCATATGTAATCCCATTACTTGGGGCTTCACTGGTGGCTCAGTGGTAATGAATCTGCCTACCAGTGCAGGAGACTTGGGTTTAATCCTAGGGTTGGGAAGATCCCATGGAGAGGGGAAAGGTAACCCACTCCAGTATTCTTGCCTGGAACATCCCATGGACAGAGGAGCCTGGCAGACTGTATAGTCCATGGGGTTGCCAAGAGTTGAACACAACTGAGCAACTAAACCTTTCACTTTCAATCCCATTACTTAACCTAACTTGACATAACTCTTTAAGTAGGTCACTAATAGATGGTTACTGAACTCTGATCAAATTCCTGTGAGTTTGCCCTCAGTCCGTTGTTTCCTTGATGTTTTGTTGATAGTGCCCAGATGACCTGCTCCATTTCATGTTGTCAGCCTCTCAACTGTTTCTGACTCAGTCATTTTCTCATCTAGATTCTTCTTAGCAACCTTTCATCAAGTACTTGTTGGGATTTACAGCTCAGACATTTAGTCCAGGAATCATATTTCAATGTTTCTATTTCTTAGGTTCGTTTTGCTCTTTCTTCCCATTAATCTTTGATTCATTCATCTGTAGGCTTTTTTTTTTTTTAACTTGGCCATTTTGAGGCTGTGGGAATCTTAGTTCTCCAACCAGGGATTGAACCCTGGCCCCTTGCAGTGCGAGGATGGAGTCCTAACCAGTGGGCTGCCAGGGAATTCCCAGGATTGCTCATCCAGGTCTTTGCTCATGTCTCGCACAGAAGAAAAGAGACTTTCAGTTAGTCACACGCATGGGATCCATCTTGCCTAACTTATGTTAAATAGTTTCAGTTTTGTGTAGCCTGTATTTCCTCAGGCGTCATTGGCTTGAGCAACAAAAAGTAAGAACTACAGGTCAGAATAAAGGTTAAAAATAATAGCAGCAGTAACAATAGCTTTACGTTGTTTCCAAACAGAAATATCTCCTTCCCACCCACATTAAGTGTAGTGTTCGAATGCACACAAACCGTCTCAGGTGCTCCGGTTTCTAGAATGTCTGTTCTGTTTGACTGATTGTGGGCATGCTCTCCTTGCCAGGTCTGCCACACGTATTTCCTGAGGGTTGAGCCTTAAAATGGCTTGAATTACAGTG
>NW_011494942.1:4259861-4284849 GCF_000754665.1 Bison bison bison
GTGTACTGTAATAACCTCAAAATGATTCCTCCTCAGCAAGTTGTTAGCCCACTGGCTCTGAACTGAATTTGTAAACTTTTTCTCTTCTGTCATGATGACATGCTATTTCTTCCCCGTTATCCTGAGTGCTGCAAGGGAGATTACAGAATGGCCCTTTATTCTGAGTCTCAAGCCTCCTGCCTCTTCAGTGACATACTCAGACTCACATGGAAGTGAAATACCTACCGGCGGCTCCCTGACCCACGCACTTACTTTAGGGGCACTTTGTTTTCATTTTGCTTCAAAAAATGGATAGTTTGATTTGGTTAGCAGGTTAGGCTCTTATTCTGGCATCTCTGTTAAATTTGAAATTAATTTAAACTGTGGTTTTCCTTGCTTTAACCTAACAGGTGTACATGTTCTCAAATCTTACTGAATTCTGAGAAGCGAGGGTACAAATATTACTGAATCTGGGACCAAGGACATCTACCCCAAGTTATTTAGGAGCCTGAGATGGGCGTGGTCACTTTACTCCAGGATGCTCTGCAGGTTGAATGTCAGTCTTATTTGGTTTCTGAGAATGGAGACAGACCAAGTTTCTCATTAAGCCTAGTGTAGAATTGGTATTTTGGTGGTTTAAGAGCCATATTTACTCCACTGTAAAGGACTAGATGGGCTTCCCTGGTGGCTCAGTGGTAAAGAACCTGCCTGTCAGTACAGAAGATGCAGGTTCAATCCTTGGGTCAGGAAGATCTCCTGGAGAAAGGAAATGGCAACCCACTCCAGTATTCTTGCCTGGGAAATCCTGTGAACTGAGGGGCCAGGCTGGACAACAGTGTGTGGGGTTGCAAAGAGTCAGACACGACTGACCGACTAAAATAGCAACAACCGAGGACTAGACATTGAATATGCGATTTAGAGAACCTTTAATGGAAAATGCACATCTGAGTGAAATCCTGCAGATATTCTGAGATTTTAATTTCTGCCATTTTCCAAGTATAAGTTTAAAATCTACTTTGTAAAGATAGAAAAATCACAAGTCTAGAGCAGAGTCTCTGGGACTTATTTGATACAGATGGAATTACCCTTGCTGAAGCCATCATTTAGCATGGAAGATGTCCAATGGAAGAGGTTCAGAATTAGGGATCAAAATCTTCATGTCTGTTCATGGCTTGTCTGCTGTCTCACACACGTCTTTGGGGCTTTTTTAAAAAACAGTTCTAATGAACTATGGTACAGATTTTTTTTCCTGTGTATCAGAAGAGAAAGTGTGCTTTGAATATAAGCATAAATTTTTCTTGGAGCTAGACTTTTTCCTTAAGAATAAATTTCTGAAAATACAGTTTAAGTCAACAAGAAAGTACAATTTTCATCTACTAAAAGCAACTTTATAAGTATTTCAGAAACATATCTTTCTTTTGAGGCCAAGTTGCTTGTGTCAAGAAAGGGAGAACTGCGGCAGTTAACATCCAGCCAGCAGAATCCATCTGGAAGATGAATAACTTAGTCTTAGTAAATAGTGAAAAAATCTTTCTGTATCAAAAAATAGAAACTGTAGGGCAAAGGATGTGAAGGTCAAGAGACTTCATCAGCTGGTCTGTTTCCTAGTTGGTCAGAGACCTTCCCATTTTCAGTACCTTTTCTCCACTTCCCTAAAGAGTTATTAAGGAAGCAAGAGGTTTTTTTTTTTCCCCCTATAACCAAAGAGTTGGCTGGTTTATAGATTTTGGCAATGACATTTGACAGGATTACTGATGTAATATGAGGCAGTGACATGAAGCTTAGTGCATTGGATGCTTTGTAGGTCTCATGGAAGAAGGTTACATTGTACCCGTTTTTCTTTTTTAATGCTTAAAAATTAAAAAGTAATACTGTAAAGATATTACAGGCCTACAAAGGACAGGGATAAAAATGCCCACATACTCACTATCATGGAGAAAGAAATGGCAGCCCACTCCAGTATTCTTGCCTGGGAAATCCCACGGACAAGCTACAGGCAGGAGAGTTGGACAGAACTGAGTGACTAAACAATATTTACTATCTAGTTTAAGAGGAAAGAAGTTGCCAGTACATTTTAAGCCTTGTATATCATGTGTACAATTTATGACTGCACTGCACATTTCAATTATTTTCGGATAGCTGAGGACTGACTTAATATTAAATGTCTAGTTCCTCTTTTAATGTTAGATTTATATCTAACAATATCTAAACAATTTTGAGATATTATTCAGTTTCTCTTTTTTCCTCCTTTTTTTTAATTATTATAACAAATTTGAATCTTTGATAGTGTTTTCCTCTGTATAAAATTCTTCTCAAAAAGTAATTGAAGCTACTTGATCAGGTGGATCAGGTATCTTAGTAGATGGTGACTTTTAGTAGTACTGGGCTGGAATAGCAAGACCATAGCTATCAGAGCAGTTTTTGTGAAACTGCCCTGTGAGTATAAAGAAAGGAAGACAGTGGAAGTTGCCCCTTACAGCTTTGGGACTTTGTTCTTGGGTCTTGTAAAACCTCCTGCTTCCAGCTAAGTAATGATCCCTGGATGTTTACTGATCATGTCCTGGTCTCCAGAACCTGGAAGGTCGCCTTACATGGCAAAGGTTTCGTACTGGGACTTCCTTGGTGGCACAGTGGCACATGGATGGGAATCTGTCTGGCAGTGTAGGGGACATGGGTTTGATCCCTGACCTGGGAAGATTCCACGTGCTGCGGACCAGCTAAGCTTGTGTGCCACAAATACTGAAGTTCACACACCTTAGAGCCCATGCTGTAGAGAAGCTGCCTCAGTGAGAAGCCTGCGCCCTGCAATGAAGAGTAGCCCTGCTCTCCATAACTAGAGAAAGCCTGCATGCAGCAGTGAAGGCTCAGAGCAACCAATAAGAAATATTAAAAAAAGTACCTTGAGATGGGGAGATGATCCTGGATCCTGGGAGTTGGAAGTACATATAATCACAGTGTCCTTGTAAGGGGAGGTGGGCAGAGGAGATTTCAAGCACAAGAGGAGAAGGCAATGTGACCCCAGAGGCAACAATGGAGTGGTGGGGCCACAAGCCAAGGAACACCAGGAACACCAGCATCTATCCATAGAAGAGACAAAGGATGGCTTCTCTTCCAGAGCCTCCCTGAGGGACTGTGGCCCTGCCAACACCTTGATTTTCATGCAGCTTCAACTGGTTTCAGCCTGTTTTCTTATCTGCAGAACTGTGAGAGAATAAATTGCTATTGCTTTAAGCCACGAATGTTGTGATAATTTGTTTTGATAGTCATAGGAAACTGATGGCACACCACCGACCTGGGTTGTTTGGCTCACGTGCATTCCACCTTTGTCTGTTCACGCTGCAGAATCTGGAGGGGTAACCTCACAGTTGAGAAAGGGCTGAACCAGGGACCCAGAGACTTGCATGTTACGCATCCTACATAGCTATGAAACTTAAAAGAATTCTGGCCTAAACATACCTGCCTTATTCTGAAAAGGATGAAGACAGCTCGCTCACAAATTTGAAACAACACAGGGAGAGAACTTTAAAACAAATAAGAAAGATGACACATAGAAAAATAATAACAAAAATAACTAAGTCAGGAGAAACTTGGAGTAAGTCACTTTACCTCTGCTGGCCTCTGATTCTTGACTTCAGAAAGAGGCCTGTTGTTACCATCCATGTAAGGATTAGGTTGAACATCATAAAATGCTGCTCACATATTAGGTTTGTTTACAATCATTATTTCCATATGTCATCCCGTGACCACAGTGTTTGCTAATTGAATTTTTGGAGGAGATGGGAGTACTTTTTCCTCTTTGTACATTAACACAAAACATTTTGTAAGTCATATATCTGATAAGAGACTTGTATTGAGAATACATTTTTTTAAAACTCCCACAGCTCAATCATAAAAAGATAAATAGCCCAATTTAAAAATGGGCAAAAGATCTGAGTACTTTGCCAAAGAAGAGTAAGTTCTTGCAAGATGCTAAACATCATTAGCCGTCACAGAAATGCAAATCAAATCCATAATGAGCTCTCACTTCAAACCCACTAGGATAGCTGTAATCAAAAAGATGGGCAATAGCACGCGTCGACAATGATGTGGAAAAATTACTGCTCTCCTCCATTCCTGGTGGGAACATAAATGATGCAGCTGCTTTGAAGAACAGTTTGATGGTTCCTCAAAAAGCTAAACATGGAGTTACCAAACAACTGGGTGGTTCCACTCCCTGTTGTATATCCAAGAGATTTGGAAACATGTGTATGCAAAACATGTACACGAACATTCCTAGCAGCATCATTCAGAATAGCCTCGAAGTGGAAGCCAATGACAGCTTGTAAATGGACAAACAAAATGTACTCTGTCCAAACACGGGAATCATGCTTGGTGACAAAAAGAAATGAAGTATTAATACATGCTATAACATGAATGAACCTTGAAAACATTATGCTAAATAAAAGAAGTCATTCACAAAAGACCACATATTATATAATCTTATTTATATGGCTTCCTAGGTGGCTCAGTGGTAAGGAATCCACCTGCCAATGCAGGAGATGCAGGTTCGGTCCCTGGGTCAGGAAGTTCCCTTGGAGGAGGAAATGGAAACCCACCTCCAGAATTCTTGCCCGGAGAATTCCGTGGACAGAGGAGCCTGGTGGGCTACAGTCCATGGGGTTGCAAAAGAGTTGGACACAACTTAGCAACAGAACAACAAGGTGTATATGAAATACCCAGAAAAGGCAAATCTGTAGAGACAGAAAGTAGATGGAGGTTGCCAGGAGCTAGGAAGAGGAGGTAACGATGAACTGCAAATAGGTCCGGGTTTTCTTCTGAGGTGTTTAAAATATTCTAGAGTTGATTACAGCAATAGTTGCTCTGTTTTGTGACTATCTACAAACAATCGTACAATTTAAATGATTAAATTCTATGGTACATGAATCCAAAAAGAAGTTATTTTTCAAAGTAATACTAGATCATCATAAATAAATTAGAAAATACAGAAAACAATTAAGGCCACTAAAACTACTGCTAATTTCACCAACCAGAGAAACCAAGAATATTTTTAATATATTGCCTTCTAGTTTTTTTCCCTCGATATGTAGACCCTCCCCAAGTATACACTTTTTCTTCCATAATAGGTGCCATATGGAATATATAATATTATATGTTTATCTCTTCACTGACAGTTTATTTTGAGCATTTTCCAAAAGATTTTTAAAATAAGTTTACTGTAAGAAAAGATACATGCTTTTTATAGAAGAGTTTTTAAAAGTGAACATAGTAAAAAGGAACAAGTAAAAAGGAAAAAATAAAATCATTCATGATCCTGTTCTAATATTGATATTTTGCTGGGTTTTGATTTTTGTGTGTGTTCACTTTTAACCTGATGCTTCTGAATAATGGCTGTCTTGTCTTCAGATGGCTTTTCCGTATCTAATTTATGTGGTTTTCACCCTAATTAGCTAATGTCTGTCTGTTCCATCTGTCTTATAGTCATTTCTTTTTAATTTCATTTGGAGGCAGCAGAGTTAATGAGTAGTAAGATAGAGGAAGTAATTGAATCTCAGTCATGTTGAATTTGCGGAAATAGATCAAATTAGTGATTTTATGTTTCTTTCCATTACAAGGATTATAAAAAATTATATATTTTTTTAACTTTTTATTTTGTTTTGGGACATAGCCCATTAACAATGTTGTGATAGTTTCAGGTGGACAGCAAAGAGACTCAGCCATACATACACATGTATCCATTCTCCCCCAGACTCCCCTCCCATCCAGGCTCCAGGTAACATTGAGCAGAGCTCTCTGTGCTATACAATAGGACCTTGTTGGTTATCTGTTTTGAATACAGCAGTGCATACATGTTCATCCCAAACTCTCTAACTACCCCTTCTCCCCGCCCTTCCCCTTTGGCAGACGCAAGTTCATTCTCTAAGTCTGTGAGTCTGTTTCTGTTTTGTGAGTAAGTTCATTTGTATAATTTCTTTTTAGATTTTACATATAAACAATGTCATACTAAAAAATGTAAATATGGAGTAGCCATCAATTAAAATCAAAAGAGAAATAATTCCAGTTTGGTTTTAATAAAAATAAACTGTACTTTTATGTAAATATGTTGATAAGCACGTTTTGAAAAATTAATCTGTGCTCACGTTTAATCTTAAATATTTATAATTGTTGAAATATTATGTGACCAATATGTTCAGAAATTCACCAAACACTTTATATATTTCATGTTAGCAGTTGTTGAGTATCCATTATCTCATATAATCCTCGCAAGAGTCTATGGGAAAAGGTATCATTATCCCCATTTCAGAAACAGGAAAACATGTTGAGAGCATTTCTTTGAAGTTAGTAGAGCTTGTAAATAGTGGAGCCAGGATTTAAACCCAGATTTAGATAACTTCAGATTTCTTTGTCTCAAACCTGAAGAACTCTGTGTTTTCAGTTCTGTTCCAGTGCTTGTGCTAGATTCCTGTGAGCCTCAGACAGCTCGTAATCTGACCTGTAGAGAGGAATCTTGACAAACCTAGAAAGCAGAGACATCACTTTGCCGACAAAGGTCTCTATAGTCAGAGCTATGGTTTTTCCAGTAGTCACGTAGGGATGTGAGCATTGAAGCGTAAAGAAGGCTGAGCACCGGAGAATTGATACTTTCGAACTGTGGTGCTGGAGAAGACCCTTTAAGAGTCCCTTGGACTGCAAGATCAAACCAGTCAGTCCTAAAGGAAACCAACCCTGAATATTCATTGGAAGGACTGATGCTGAAGCTAAAGCTCCAATACTTGAGCCACCTGATGTGAAGAGCCAACTCTTTGGAAAAGACCCTGATGCTGGGAAAGATTGAGGGCGGGAGGAGAAGGGGTCAACAGAGGATGAGATGTTTGAATGGCATCACCGATTCAGTGGACATGAGTTTGAGCAAACTCCAGAAGATGGTGAAGGACGGGGAAGTCTGGTGTGCTGCAGTCCTTGAGGCCGCAAACAGTCATACATGACTTACCCACTGAACAACAACAAAGAACTTTTGTTCTTTCTGCCTAGCTTTTCTGCTGGGAAGAAAAGCAGGAGTGGGTCACAGTCAAAGCAAGAGTGACCAGCAAGAGCAAAGGCTTGAAGATCTCTTCAAGGAACAGTTACTCCAGGGCTGCTGTGGGGGTGAGGACTTTGGGTAGGCAGCTCAGGAGTGTTAGTCAACCATTTGTCAGGGTTTACATAGGAGAGCAGAGCAAGACAAGCCTGCATATTAGAAAGCTAAACCTGCCTCAGTGTGGAGGATACCCTGGCAAAGGAGGAGATGTTAGGAAGACATCAGTGATCTTGATTGAGGGAGAGGGGTGAAGTGAGGTGACAGTCCTTGGAGGAGTGAAGGGCAGGGAGCAGGGTAGTGCACACAACCTGTGTGAACTAGTCTTTGGGCCTAGAAAGAAAGCACTTCCCTGATAGCTCACATGGTAAAGAATCTGCCTGTTGTGTGGCGGACCCCTGGGTTGGGAAGATCTCCCGAAGGAGGGCCTGGCAACCCACTCAAGTATTCTTGCCTGGAGAACCCCATGGACAGAGGAGCCTGCTGGGCTACAGTCCATGGGGTCACAGAGAGTTGGACATGACAGAGTGGCTAAAACTTTCACAACTTCACTTAAGATGTGTCAAAGAATGGGAATGCCTAAAGTGTGTTTTTTATCTGTAAAGTAGGAGCCAGGAGAGAGGTGCTTGAAGATGCAAGAAAGAGAAGAAACAGTGTTAGAACAAGGTCCCAGGGATTTGGGAAGAAAACAGGGCAAGGATATAAAATGGGGGACAGACATCTCATCTTCTGAAGACTTGAAGGAAGAAATAAAAATGGATGTGAGTTGAGTAAGTGATAGTTGCTAAGTCATGTCTATCTCTTTGCAACCCCGTGGACTGTAGCCCACCAGGCAAGAGTACTGGAGTGGGCTGCCATAAACTTGAAGGAAGAAATGGATGTAACTTTAGTCAAATTTAGCTGTAGGGCAGCCAATGTCTACTTGGGGGCACAGGAGGAATTGGGTAGGTAGCTTAAAGAGAGTGACCAAAATTTTTAGAGTAGCTGCCAAAGGGAGAATAAAAGCAAATTTAAATGTTGCCTGCCAAGTGGTGGTAAATCTGGAGCTGGAAACCAGAAATTGTTAATGACATTAGTCTGTGCTGGTAGATGCTGGGTTTCATTTGAAAGCAAGTATTTTTCTTCTTGTCTTTTCCTTTCTTTTCCTTCCTTCCCTTCCCTTTCATTTTTTTTTTTTTAAATGCAGAATTTATTTACTAAAAACCAGTTCTTCTCTTCTTGTGCAGTACTTGAAATCCATGTCAGTTTGTTTAGTTAGCCAAAAGTTTTTTTTTAATGTGAAATATAAAAGTATGTTATGAGTTATTAATAATACAGAAGCTATAATAGAATCCAGACGTTGAATAACTATTTATTGTTTCATATTCTAGCGTGCAGAGATGGCCAAAATAGCATGGACTCTGACACACAAACAGCTGAAATTTTAGCCATGTGTGTGTATGCATGTGTGGGTTGCATATAAGTAGTTTGGATCCAACCACCTCCTTCAAGTTACATTTGAAATTTCCAAAAGCATTTTTACTGGGTTGGCCAAGATTTTATGGAAAAACCTAAACCAACTTTTTGGCCAACATGATATATTTGAAACCATATATTCATGTGCTGTAAATGTCCTAGTAAGGCATATTCAAGACCCAATCATATTCCCTGAGATCCCTTTAAAAAAATCTATTTAGCAATTTTAGAGAAATCACAAAGTATTTAGCAAATGTAGAGAATGTTCCATTCAATTGTTACTGGAGCGCTGCATTATAGCTCAAAGAAGTGCTGGGTTTTGGTTTTCAGACTGAATTTGCATCTTTAAAGATAAAGTGATAATTTAACAATTAGTCCCCAACTTATAAACAAGATGAATTTTCCAGATAAGAATACTGGAGTGGATTTCCATTCCCTTCTGCAGGGGTCTTCCTGACCTGGGGAGTGAACCCAGGTCTCGTGCCTTGCAGGCAGATTCTTTACCATCTGAGCCACCAGGGAACTACAAATGGTGTAATAGACACTACAAAATGTTTACAGCAGAACAGGCAAACTTCCTATAGCTTTTCGTTACAGCTGCATTTGAAAAAACCTAAGGAAATGACATTGGCCATATCTTTTGATGGTCTCATTCATACCTTTTTACAAAACTTTATTTTCAAGAAGAGAATTGCTGAATCACAGGATATGTGTATATTGAACTTTAGAAAATACTGTCAGGGGCTTCCCTGGTGTCTCAGTGGTAAAGAATCCATTTGACAATGCAGGAGACACAGGCTCCAACCCTGATCCAGGAAGATCCCACATGCCTAGGATCAACTGTGCTCACGGGCCACAACTCCTTAGCCTGTGCTCTAGAGCCTGGGAGCCGCAACTGCTGAAGCCTGAACACCCTAGAGCGTGGACTCTGCATCAAGAGAAGTCACCGCCGCGAAAGGCCCACGTACTGTAACTAGAGAGTAGCCCCCACTCTTGGCAACTAGAGAAAAGACCGCTCAGCAGCCAAGACCCAGCACAGTCAGAAATAAATAGAAAATACCCCCAAGCAGTGTCTGAGTAGCTATACAACTTAGGCTTCCAAAAGTATTGTGAGAAAGTTCTAGTGGGCCCACATCTTCACCAAAAATATATATATTGCCAGTCATCTTTTTAGACATTGTTATTCTGCTTTGGTCCTTTGCATTTCCATATAAATTATTGAATCGGTTTTAATTTCCACAAGAAATCTTGCTGGAATTTTAATGGTAATTGTACTGAACCTGAAGGTCAGGTTGGAGACAGTCGACATCTTTGCAGTATGGGTATTGCTCCAGCTCCTAAGAACTTTTATAACTTTACTCAGTAGTAGTTTGCAGTTTTCTGTGTAGAGGTCTTGTACAACTTTTGACATGCTGGTGCTTTATAAGATACATGGAATGATATACATGTGCTTTAGAAATGGGACCAGCAGGTTGAATTCCTAATTATAATCCTTGTAGCTTTGAAGCCAGTAGTCTAGTTTTGTATGGCAGCCCACCCTATGTCAAAAGAGATGGGATATGTGTGGGTTTTCCAGTTGTTTATGCAGCAAATATCCTACCATGTGCTTCATAGATAACTGCCGTATGTCTAGCACTTTTCTAAACACTGGGAAGACGGTGATAAACCCCAGAATAAGGTATTTGGAATTCAATTCACTACCGGAAAAGAAAAGAAAGCTTGACTAAAGTGGTAGATAGCCAGAATTGCAGAGTATATTTAGGCACTGAGAAGTTGAGAGGCTAGGCACATATGGGATGATCTGTCCTCTGCTTAGTTGCTCGGTTGTATCTGACCCCTTGTAACCCCATGGACAATAGCCTGCCAGATTCCTCTGTCCATGGGGATTCTCAGGCAATAACACTGGAGTTGCCATGCCCTCCTCCAGGGCATCTTCCCAACCCAGGAATCCTGCATTGCTGGTGGATTCTTTATGGTCTGAGCCACCAGGGAAGCCCATGAATACTGCAGTGGGTAGTCTGTTCCTTCTCCAGGGGATCTTCCCTACTCAGAAATCAAACCAGGATTTCCTGAGTAGTAGACGGATTCTTTACCAGCTGAGCTACCGGGGAAGCCAATGGAATGATCTATATAGTATACAAAGAGGTTGGCATAAGGCCTCACATATTTGTACTTGATAACCTGGTTGTGGCAGTTGATACTATCATACCTATTGTGGGGAAAAATGGGGACAAAAGTCAGAATCTTGGAGAAGTAACCTGTAATTCATGGATAGGAATAAAAATGTAGCACATGAAAAAAGTCAGAAAATTAGTCCAGGGAGCCTGGGTCGGTCCTCAGGAGAATTCACTGTTGTGGAAGCCAACGGTGTAAAGATTTCCAGTTGTCAAAAGTTGTATAGGCATCAAAGGGATGAGAAAAAGAACCCAGATAATTGATGTAGCAATTATGAGAGTATTGATTGACCTTTGAGAAAGCAGTTTTAGCAATGTGGACTCTCTAGAGAAATTTTGGCAGAAGGAGAAAGATGGGAGAACCGAAGGAAGAGTGCTTTTACATTGAAGAAAACTTAGTAATACGTGAAAGCTTTAGGAAAATTTTAATGGGTTACATTAATTTACCTATTGCTGCAAAACACATTGTTCCAAAGTGTAGCCTTTAAAAAAAAATGATAAACATTTCTGCAGATCAAAGGTTTGCTAAGATTAGCTAGATGATTCTGGTTCAGGATCATTGGATACCATCCTAGAAGCTGACTGTCCAGGTGTGGTAATGGAAGGACATGGGTATTGTGATTTCAGTTATCTCTGTATATTAGAGAATAAGAGCATCTGCTGAGACTTGTTTAGACTGATAGGTGACTTCTCCAGTAGTTGTGGATGTGAATGAAAGAGAAATGGGATTGTCGAGTAGCATGGCTTTACACCTGTCAGGGACAATATTCTGCAGAGAGCTGAAAGGGGTCACCAGTAATTTTTGCTCAAGATGTTTTCTCCTGCAGTGTCACATGCTTGAACTGACTTATTTTTGCCCAAACCCCAACTGTTGACCTTCTTTGTAAATTTAAAAGTTGGGGACACCAGCAATTAAAAAACTACCAACTATTTAACCAGTTGTCCAAAACACTACAGGATGAGGAATAACTATGTTTTATTCTCATTTGGGAAAGGAACCTTACTTTTCATTAGACCTAACAGGAACCTTACTTTTCGTTAGACCTAACAAGAACAAGTGATAACAACATATTCTCCTATATTAAAAATTCATGACCTTAGCAGCAGTATCCAAAAATACTATAGAACAGAAATGTTGCTCCATAAAATAAATCCTTTTCTCTGTGAAAAATATATCTAAATTATATGATTGACTTTGCTCCTGTGAAAGGAAGGAGGGGGTTACAATAATTGGTCTATCTGAAGTAGAAGGTGACAACAGGTTGCCTGGATTGGAAGGGCAGGGTTTGGATGGGTTTTACTTCTCACTCTCTGCCTAAAAGAGCTTCTGAATTTTCAAATCATCTGTGTATATTTCATTTATTTATTTCTGTGTGAACAGATTATTCTGGGCATTGGGATCATCTGATTGTTTTGTTCTATTTTCTTCCACATGTCTACGTATATTTTTAAAAATTAATAATCCTTTTAAAAGATACTACTGTGTGGGTAGTAATATATAGTACATTCAAAATGTGATTATATTTCCAAACTTGAAATGCAGTCAAACCTCTTTAATAACAAACTTGTTGCTTATACGTCTATTTTTAATCCTCCAAGACTACTGTTGTTGTTAGTCACTCAGTCGTGTCTGACTCTGTGCAACACCATGGACTGTAGCCCTCCAGGCTCCTCTGTCCATGAAATTCTCCAGAAAAGAATACTGGAATGGGTTGCCACTCCCTTCTCCAGGGGATCTTCCTGACCCAGAGATTGAACCTGGGTCTCCTGCATTGCAGACAGATTCTTGACTGTCTTGAGTTTTTTGTTGTTTGTTTGGGTGTGTGTATGTGTGTGCACACGATTTGTCTTGTTTATAGAGGTGACTACAAAAGCTTCATGATTCATTTGGATATGTACTGCTCTGGATTACCTCTGTTTCTTGCTTTTTAAATTTCCTGTCATGAATTGGCAATCATAATTTAAATAGGCTAACTTACTACATAATGAGTGCTTATAGGCAACCTACTCGTATTTGAAAAGCATACTGGTGTAACATTTCACATATCCTTATATTTTTAAAATACGGTTTAATTGTTTTCAGTTTTAGTTGAATTTTTTCTCCTATGGATTTTTTTCAGAGGGAAAGATGATCTTCGACTTAATGAATATCTGGAATTTTTGGTATCATTCAAGGAAAGCTGTGTGATTAAATCTTAAATAGTTAGTTTGGGTAGATATGAAGGGGGGAAGTCATTAAAAATGGGAACAACAGAAGCACTTTTCTTTCTGCTTGTCTGTGTCGTACACTGTAGAATAGCATTTGGTACACACACTCACCCCAGATTTTTCTTTTTCCTAAAAAAACAAATTCACACAAAGAGAAAATCAAAAACCTCTTCAATAGGTGTTTTTTAAAAACCAGTGATTGAATGCATCCATCACATTGTCCCATTGAATGCTGTTATAATTCCTACAGAAAATAAAGGAGTTAATTTCCTTTATATTGTTACTAGCCACATTTCCAGGTAAAAAGCCACCTGAGAAAAATGACCAGTTAACTGACTTGGAATCTGCACCATTAAGCTTGACTGAAGTATGGAAATGGAACATAGATGTTTACCAAAGCCCTAGTAGTGGATCAGATCAGATCAGATCAGTCGCTCAGTCGTGTCCGACTCTTTGCGACTCTTTGCGACCCCATGAATCGCACACGCCAGGCCTCCCTGTCCATCACCTGTGCCATTTATTTTACATGGTTTGTATTTTAAATAGCACAGCTCTCAATCTTTTATAAAGCCAGACTGTGCTCAGAATTTATAATTAATGTGTTAAAAGCTCTATAGTGCACTTGTTTCATGAATGTACCTTAATTTCAATTATTTCTCTGCAGAAGACTGGTGTTTGAGATTGATTGCATTTTATGTACTGCTTTTTTTTTTTTTTTAAATAAGACCAAAGAATCAAGTAGTTTGTTGTTGGTTCTGTTTTTGCTGACCTAGGTGAAATGATGAGATTGATTTATAATCTCTTCTCTAGTAAATTGTGTACATCTGAACAAAAGCCAATTCTTTTATAAAAAATGTCTTTATTCAACAATAAGAAAACAACTCAATTAAAATATGAGCAAACAAAGATTTGAGTAGACATCTTGCCAAAGAAAATACACAGATGGCCAAGAAGTGTATGAAAAGATGCTCAACAGGTTTGTCATTGGGGAATTCAAGTTGAGTAATAGTAAGATAACACTACACACCTTTGAGATAGGCTAAAATCCAAAAAAACTGGCAATATCATCTGCTGGCAATGTTGTGGAGCAACAGAAACTCCATGACGCATTGTTGTGTTGGAAACAAAATTGGAAGACAGTTTGGCAGTCTCTTATAAAGCTAAAGATAGTCTTAGCATACAATTTTGTAATCATGCGTCTTGATATTTACCCAAATGAGTTGAAAACTTATGTCCACACCAAAACCTTGTACATGATGTTTATAGCAGCTTTATACATAGTTGCCAAAACTAGAAGCAGCAAAAATTATATCTTTTAAGGGGTGAATGGATAAACAAACTGGTACATCCATATATAATGAAATATTATAGAGCAGTAACAAAAAATGGACAAGCCACAAAAAGACACAGTTCATTTCAGTCACTCAGTTGGTTCTGACTCTTTGCGACCCCATGGACTGCAGCATACCAAGCTTCCCTGTCCATCACTGATTCCCAGAGCTTGCTCAAACTCATTTCCATCGAGTTGGTGATGCCATCCAACTATCTCATCCTCTGTCATCCCCTTCTCCTCCTGCCTTCATTCTTTCCCAGCATCAGAGTCTTTTCCAGTGGGGTTGGGATAACCCCTGAAGAAGGAAATAGCAACCCATGCCAAGGATTCTTGCCTGGAAAATTCCATGGACAGAAGAGCCTGGCAGGCTATGGGGTCTCAAGAGTCAGACATGACTTAGCGACTAAACCACCACTGCCAAATGAAAGAAACCAATCTAAAAAGTCAGCGGAACTGCATGGTTCCATGGACATTCTGGAAAAGGCAAAGCTATAGAGTCAATGAAAAGATTAGGGGTTTGGGAGCAAGGAGGGTTGAACATGTAAAGCACAGGTAATTTTTAGGGTGGTAAACCATTCTGTGTAATGTTGGAGTTGAGGTAACTGGACAAAACCCATTGGATTTTACTCACAAAGAGTGAAACAAAACTATACATATTCTAAAAATCACTTAGGGATCACAGGACAGGATGCAAACTGTGATAAAAGAAGCTAACTGTTACAGAATTATGACACAACCTTACTGGGGCAGAAAGTTACGGACCAGAGTGACTTTGAAGGGAATGGTGTCTATAAGACTAAAGACAAAAGACACTGTACACACCTATGGCTGATCCATGCTGGTGTTTGACAGAAAACAACAAAATTGTGTAAAGCAATTATCCTTCAATTAAAAAATAATTTTTTTACAAAGGCACTGTACATAAACACTCTAGGGTCAGGAAAAACAGAGAAACTCTGAGAAGTGTCACAACCAAGAAGAGCCTGAGAACACAAAGACTGAATATAACATATGGTACCCTGGGTGGGGTTCTGAAATAGAAATATGATGTTAGGGAAGATGTAGTAAGTATCACCTAATTTACTGATATGTTTGTTCTTAGCTGCAGGAATCACACAATGTAGTTGTATGTGTGCACCCTCTTAGGGGCACACAACAGCCCCTCTTGCTAGGCACAGTCAATCATTGCTAACTGAACTAGTGAAAGAGCGCAGAGCTGGTTCAAGCACTAGAAACTTCCATTAATTCACAAACCACCTCTTGCCATGAAGAATTTGAAATGGCTTGTTAACAAAGACAGTAAGTTAACAATAAATACATCAAGAAGGGAGGTGAAAAATCAGTGCCAGAGAAAATAACATGTTTGAGTCAGACCCAGAAGTGTACGTAAATATTTTTTTAAACAGAGGTATGTCAGGTTTCATTTTAGTTACTCTTTAATCCTGGGATGACATGCCTGAATGCCTGAGAGCCAGGCGAATACTGTAAACATGTGCATTGGGTCAAGCGTAATGCCGTTGGGGTGGGGAGTGTCTACCTTCCCTGCCAGTGGCAGTCACTCCATCCAACTCCACGCTTTGGGGAGGTAGCTACCAGTTTGCTTGGCCTAAGATTTTGCTCAGTGGATCAGCTCACATAATCCAAAAGATGTTACTAGATAAATATTTATCTGTTTTACTGAGGCAGGAAGAATACTTTATGTGTGTGAGATTTTTTGTTGTTTCGTTCAATTATTGTGCACATCACATCTGGGATTTTATCCAAATAGCTTTGTGGTGAGTTGATCCTGGCCTAATTTTGATTCCTGCTTCCAAAATGTTGCTGATGACCCCCTCCCCATAACTGTAAAATTAACGTGTTGTTGTTGTTCAGTTGCTAACTTGTGTCTGATTCTTTGAGAACCCATGGACTGCAGCACGCTAAGCTTCCCTGTCTTTCACTATCTCCTGGAGTTTGCTCAAACGCATGCCCATTGAGTCGATGATGCCATCCAACCATCTCATCCTCTGTCATTCCCCTCTCCTCCTGCCTTCAATCTTTCCAAGTATCAGATCTTTTCCAAAGAGTCAGCTCTTTGCATCACGTGGCCAAAGTATTGGAGCTTCAACATCAGTCCTTCCAATGAATATTCATTGGATATTAATATGATAATACTTCAAAATTCTGTGGCTTTAATAGGTACACTTTAAAAAAGTAAGATGTGCCATTGACTTGTGAAATGTGTTGTTGTTGTTGCTCAGTTGCTCTGTCATGTCTAACTCTTTGCAACCCCATTGACTGCAGCATACCAGGCTTCCCTGTCCTTCAGCATCTCCCAGAGCTTGCTCAAAGTCATGTCCAGCAAGTTGGTGATGCCATCCAATCATCTCGTCCTCTGTCATCCCCATCTCCTCCTGCCTTCAGCATCAGGGTATTTTCAGATGAGTCAGTTCTTCACTTCAGGTGGCCAAAGTATTGGAGTTTCAGCTTCAGCATCAGTCCTTCCAGTGAATATTCAGGACTGATTGCTTTAGGATTGATTGGTTTGATCTCCTTGCAGTCCAAGGGACTCTCAAGAGTCTTCTCCAACACCACAGTTCAAAAGCATCAGTTCTTCAATGCTTAGCTTTCTTTATAGTCCAACTCTCACATCCATACACAACTAGCGGAAAAACCATAGCTTTGACTAGACGGACGTTTGTCGGCAAAGTAATGTCTCTGATTTTTTGCTGTCTAGGTTGGTGATAGCTTTTCTTCCAAGGAACAAGTGTCTTTCAGTTTTGTGGCTACAGTCACCATCGACAGTGATTTTGGAGCCCAAGAAAATAAAGTCTATATGTATGCTTTGTATCTTATAAATGTATTAGATTCTGTCAGCATTGGAGTTCTCTTTCAGCCACAATGCAACAGCACTTCTAAGACAATAAGGGATAGACATCCTCAAAAAGGGTCTCTTCATGCTCTCTGGGTGAAGTGCCAGGTGGTACCTGGCTTTTGCCGGTTCTGCTGATCCCAGAGTGAGCATCCCAGTACCTAAATGTTTCATGGCCCCAGGATTGCTGGGGTTGCTCCATCTGGATGGAGACTTCTAGACAAGCACGGAATTGGCCTCTTTTGTTGTTGCTGTTGTTTGTTTGTCTTCTGCTGGGCTCGGCCTTTTGTTGCTGTGTGGGCTTCTCTCTAGCTGCGGTGAGTGAGGGCCTGTCTCGAGTTGTGGTGTGTCAGCTTCTTACTGCAGTGGCTTCTCTTGGTGCAGAGCACAGGCTGTCGGCACACAAGCTCGGTGGTTGCGGCACATGGGCTCAGTAGTTGCAGCACACGGACTTAGTAGCTCCACAGCATGTGGAATCTTCCTGTATCAGGGATTGAACCTATGTCTCCTGCATCGGCAGAAGGATTCTTTACCACTGAACCACCAGGAAAGCTCCAAATATGGAGTTTTATTTCCAGAACATGTAGAGTTTTAGCACAGAATTGCAAATGTTGCTTGTTCTTTTCCCTTGTTATGTCATACTGTATGGTCTGCCTTCTTGGATGGACCACTCTGGTGCCCCATAGAACCTTCCTGTTAAAACAACAGGGGTAGCAAACAGTCTATTTATTCCATCTTTCTCTTGAGAAGCAAAAACAGCTATAAAGTGATGTTAGAGGGTCCTAAACTACCAAGAAATTTCATTACGGCTCCTCGTGTTAGTAAATAATTAGGTTCTCTTTCATTTGTGATTTAGATCAGAATGCTTTTTAACTTGGCTTTTTCCTAAATGAGCTGGATTTGTGTTGTGAGAATTAATCTGAAATTCAGAATGTAGATTCACATATTAAATCCTAGAATGTTGTATGTAATGAGAAAGATCCCGGATTATATCCAACTGGAGGAAGAATTGTAGAATGCTGTGCTATATTATAGCAGGTTGAAGTACTCCTAATCAGTATCGACTAAATTTAATTGCACGTCTTCCTTCAGATCTTCACGTATTTCATATTACAGCTATATCAGTTATTTTTTAATATTTGTAAAATTCATACAGCGTAAAATAAGCCATTTAAAAGCATATGGTTCAGTGGCATTCAGTTTATTCCCAATGGTAGACAGCCATCACCTCTAGGTAGTTTCAAAATAATTTCATCGCCTCAAAAGGAAACCCTGTGCCTAGTAAGCAGTTACTCCCAATTTCCTCCTCCTCCCCCAATCCCTGGCAGTCATTAATCAGCTTTCTGTGTCTGAATTTAACTTCTCTAAGTATTTCTTATGAATGTAATCATACAGCACGTGACCTTCGGTGTCTGCCTTTTTTCACTTAACGTAATGGTTTTGAGGTTCAGCCATGTTGCAGCATCTTGGCTGAATATTGTTCCACTGTGTGTATGTGGTACGTTTTCTTTACTCATTGACCCCACTGATGGACGTTTGGGTTGTTTCTGCCTTTTGGCTTTTGTGAAGCGTGCTGCTAGAACATTTGTGTACAAGTATTTGTTTGAATTCCTGTCTTCCATTCTTCGGAGTATATATCTAGGAGTTGAATTGGTAAGTAGTAAGGTAATTTTAATTCTGTGTTTAACTTTTTGAGGAATTACTCAACTGTTTTCCATAGCAGCTGAATTTTTACATTCCTGACAATACTACATATTTATGCTGGGCCCTCGAACTGACACTGGGACTTTCAGCTGGAATTCTGAATAATCAGGATGTTTTATCTTTGGGTCCAAAAAAACTAGTATATATTGTTTGTTTGAAATTTTTCAGTGGAAGCCTATGAAAGTGGCCCATATCTAAAGATTGTGTTTCAGTATCCATAGTGTTATGCCATTGATCCTCAGGCATCTGAACAAAAGTTTTAAGAACAGTATTTAAGAAGTGAATGTGCTCTGTTATTTGTTAGGGTATCCGTTCCTTTCATTTTGTCTTTTATATCTAATGTGTAAATAGCATTTTTGAAATATTTAACTGACTTAACAATCAGAGTAGTAATGGACACACAGGTTGCTTTCAGTAGGAAAAGATTCCTGACTAGTAATTTTCAAATGCAGTTTTTTATTTGATTTACGGTAATTTCACTGCATAAGAAAGTACCAACTTTCTGTCCTTCCAGTTTTCAGTTGGATACATCTTTTGTTTCTTTTTCTGTTGGCAGCTTGTGTGTTTGTGTCATTCACTCAGTCGTGTCTGACTCTTTGCAACCCCATGGATTGTAGCCCACCAGGTTCCTCTGTCCATGGACTTCTCCAGGCAAGAATACGGGATTGGGTTGCCATTTCCTTCTCCAGGGGATCTTTCTGACCAAAGCTGGCAGCTTGATCTGCCTTTGCTTGCTCATTGCTAAGGTTTTCCAGTCTCTTACTGCACTGAACTGGTTTCTCCCTGCTGAATTACATTTCGATTGGTTTAAACATGGCTTATTACTTTGTCACAGAATGTGATGGACCCTTTTGGTCCCTACCAATCTGCTGTCCACACATCCCTCCAACTTTCTTCCTGTTGGAGGGAGTCCAGACTTTGTCCTGGTGATTGTTTCTTCCATGTGTTCTGGGAAAGTGAGTCTCCTCAGTCCTAGGGTGTAGATTATAATTATTCTTAGGGAGTTAGTCCTAGGCCGTATGCCAGTGATTGGTCTAAGCTGAAGAACTGTGCCGGTTTTCTTCATTTTCTTTAAAAAAAAAAGGGGGGGCGGCCTAAGACAAGAATTCGTTCCCTTTTTTACAATGAGAGCACAATACTTAGAGCTTCAGTGGCTGCTGTGGAACCATGAGAAAAAAGTAAGGGACTCACAGAGGAGCCCAACCAAGGGCCATGGCATGACTGAGCTTCTGAACTAGTCATCCCAGAGGCCATTCTGCCTCTTCTTGCCATTTGAGATACTGAATTTTTCACTGTTTGAGCAGCTTTTTAAAGCAACTATTTAACTTTTTATATTATATTAACGTTTAGCTGATTAACAATATTGTGATAGTTTCAAGTGGACAGCAAAGGGACCCAGCCATACATATACGTGTATCCGTTCTCCCCCAAACCCTACTCCTGTCCAGGCTGCCACATGACACTGAGCAGCATTCCCTTTGCTATACAGTAGGTCCTTGTTGTTAATCCATTTTAAATATAGCACCCGGTTTTAAAACAGTATTTATTGTTAAAATGTAAACCCACTCCAGTATTCTTGCTTGGAAAATCCCACGGATAGAGGAGCCTGGAGGGATACAATTCATGGGGTTGCAAAGAGTCAGACTCAACTGAGTGACTCTGAGCACATTGTTATTTATTTGGCTGTTCCAGGTTGCCACACGTGAGATCTTTGATCTTTGTTATGGCATGCGGTGTTTTAGTTGTGGCGTGTGGGGTCTAGTTCCCTGACCAGGGATCAGATCTTAGCTACTAGACCACAAAGGAAGTCTTAAGCCACTTTTTAATTGAGTATTCTGTTACTGTGCACATCCTAACTCATACCAAAGGATAGATAGAAAATGTTTTGTTAAAATGTGAAGGAAAAAAAAAAAGCAGCTTAGTATACTTCCTAATTCCTACATGTAAAACTCAGGAAATTTTATAGGTAAAAACACCAGCTCTCCAGTGATTCTGAGGCAACCAGAATTTGAGTTTAGGAACCACTGGCCTAGAGCAAATGTCTGAAATTTCTCAGTTATCTGGAACTCTTAATTACTGCTGCTCTTTTTTTGCTGATAATAAAAAAGTATTTGAATTTCACATTTCAGAAGCTAAATTGAGGCTGAAACATTGGTTATCAAAGACAGGAAATATATGTGGAAGTATCATTCTTGAATTTGTCCTTTGTTCTCTTTGCCCTGTTTATTTAGCAGCTTTGTTTAGACGTAGCAAGTATTTTATAATTTGAGGAAAGGGATTTTTTTTAATTAATTAATTTATTTAGCTGTGTCAGGTCTTACTTGTGACATGCACGATCTAGTTCCGTGACAAGGAATCGACCCCAGACCCCCGGCACTGGGAACACAGAGGCTTCGCCACTAGACCACCAAGGAAGTCCCTAAAGGGACTTGATGTTGTTGTTAGTTTCTTTCCTATTCTGTTTTATATACCTTGAAAATCACTTTGCCATTTCCTAAATGCATTATCTTACACTGGACTCTTTTGTTATGGAAATCGGACTCTAACCTTTAGGCAAGAGAAATTAGCTGGTTTATATACTCAAACTCTGTAGAAGCCACGGATGCAACTCTGGGGAGTGGCAGTAGGGTTTGGAATCAGTAACGCTTAACTCACTGGCAACCCACTCCGGTACTCTTGCCTGGAAAATCCCATGGATGGGGGAGCCTGGTAGGCTGCAGTCCATGGGGTCGCAAAGAGTCGGACACGACTGAGCGACTTCACTTTCACTTTTCACTTTTGTGCCTTGGAGAAGGAAATGGCAACCCACTTCAGCGTTCTTGCCTGGAGAATCACAGGGACGGCGGAGCCTGGTGGGCTGCCGTCTATGGGGTCACACAGAGTCGGACACGACTGAAGCTACTTAGCAGTAGCAGCAGCAATGCTTAACTCATAGTGTTTTTGCTGCTTTTCTCTGTGTTTGGTCTTATTATCTCAGCCCTTCCTCCACAGCTAGCTGCTGACAGATCCCAGACCCATAGCTTCATCACCCTGGAGGACCCCCTGTTGACTGACTATTTTGCAACAAGTTCTGGGCCAGGTACGAGGAATACAGCAAAGAACCAAGACATCCCTGACATCAGTCTAGCGATGGTGACAGAGCTGCCTGGACCCCTGAGTTTAAGGACATAGTCGTTATGTGACATCGGTTGCAGTGAGTTGTAGTAACATTTAGTGGCTAGCTGTGTTATTTGGGAAGTCTATTTGGCTATGATGGGATTGACCTGCTAAAGAGTAGTTTCCCCTTTCAAGTGAAGCATCCTCAGAGTCAAGCCTTCTAGGATTGGAGTCAGGGCCCTAGAATCCTTCCATTTTTCTACTTCCATCTAGCATGAGACTTCCTTTCTCAAGGTTACTTTGTGTCCTGAAGTGGCTGTCATTCCATCCAGGAGAAATAAAACCAGAAGAGCCAAAAAAGCATTCATTGCCTATCTAAGTCAGCTCCCTTTAAGCATCCTTTCCTGGGCCCCACATGGCACCTGTTCACAGCTGTATCTTAGTACTGTGGTCTTACCTGATTACAGGGAAGCCAGGGAAGGTAATCCTTTGTTTGGGGGCATTGCTTCCCGGAATGAAGCTGTATAAGAATGGGAGATTGAGTGGTGGATAACTACACATTGGTAGTTCCCAGAGGTCGGCTGTATTGAGAGCTCACTGGCACGTTTTCACTCAGAATCTAAACAGGAATATTAACTATTGTTGTTTAGTCTCTCAGTCATGTCTGACTCTTTGTGACCCCATGGACAGGCCCATCCTTCCCATCTCCTGGAGCTTGCTCAAACTCATGTCCATTGAGTTGGTGATGCCATCCAACCATCTCATCCTCTATCATCCCCTTCTCCTACCTTCAGTCTTTCCCAGCATCAGAATTTTTTCCAAAGAGTCAGCTCTTTGCATCGGGTGGCTAAAGTATTGGAGCTTTAGTAGCTTCAGCGTCAGTCCTTCCAGTGAATATTCTGGGTTGATTTCCTTTAGGATTGACTGGTTTGAGCTCCTTGCTGTCCAAGGGACTCTCAAAAGTCTTCTCCAACACCACAGTTCAGAAGCATCAATTCTTCTGCGCTCAGCCTTCTTTATGGTCCAACTGTCACATCTATACAGGACTACTAGAAAAACTGTAACTTTGGCTATACGGACCTTTGTTGGTAAAGTGATGTCCTGCTTTTCAGTACACTCTCTAGGTTTGTCATAGCTTTCCTTCAAGGAGCAGGCGTCTTAATTTCATGGGTGCAGTCACTGTATGCAGTGATTTTTGGAGCCCAAGAAAATAAAGTCTGTCACTGTTTCCATTTTTTCCCCATCTATTTGTCATGAACTGAGTCAGCTTGTTTTCAAATCAGTATCAAATCTCATCTTCCTTCCCATTCATTTGTTGACTCATTCATCTCCAGACAGTGGAAGCCCACTTAGACGCCAGCTTCATACTCTATTCGTGCTGGTGAGCTTGTTAGTATAAGTCCTATTTTTCAGTAAACAAACTTGCTATATGGGAAAATCCACTTCCTCAAGGGCATTTGTGAAAAATCCAAACCTTCACCAACCCCTGTTTGATTAATCTTTGATCATAACCCCTCCTTAGCAACTCCTCATGGCCTTCTACGTGACACCCAGGCTCCTTTGTCTGCTGTTCACACCTTCAACCCTGCTCTTCACCCAGCTTTCTGAACACCCACTTTCTAAACCACTGCATTATGACTGGGCCGGACATCAGCAGTGTCATTTTTACTACAGTAGTTTTTCATCATGACTTTTCTGTTTCCTACCCTCCTGATTCTACCTGTTCTCTATGCATTTAGGCTCAACGTTCATGTACATTTGTCTCTGCTTTTTTGATCCATGTGTCTTTCAGAACAATAATTGTAGTTGCTTGCTGTTGCTAAGTCGCTTCAGTCATGTCCGACTCTGTGCTACCCCATAGATGGCAGCCCACCAGGCTCCCCTGTCCCTGGGATTCTCCAGGCAAGAACACTGGAGTGGGTTGCCATTTCCTTCTCTGTGTAGTTGCTTAATGAGCTCTAATTATGTGTCAAATACTTCTGTAAAGGCTTTAATGCTTGCATTCATCTAGTCCTTGTAAAGATCCTATGAGGAAGATGCTACTGTTACACCCATTTTAGTGATGAATGGCACAGAAGAGGTACAACAGTTTTCCTAAGGCCTGATCTAAGATTCTGACCTAGACAGTCTGGTTCCAGAATCCATTTATGTTAGAGCATCTCATATTCTTCAGTTCAGTTCAGTTCAGTTGCTCAGTTGTGTCAACTCTTCTCGACCCCATGAATTGCAGCACGCCATGCCTCCCTGTCCATCGCCAGCTCCTGGAGTTCACTCAGACTCACGTCCATCAAGTCAGTGATGCCATCCAGCCATCTCATCCTCTGTCGTCCCCTTCTCCTCCTGCCCCCAGTCCCTCCCAGCATCAGAGTCTTTTCCAGTGAGTCAACTCTTCGCATGAGGTGGCCAAAACACTGGAGTTTCAGCTTTAGCATCATTCCTTCCAAAGAACACCCAGGGCTGATCTCCTTCAGGATGGACTGGTTGGATCTCCTTGCAGTCCAAGGGACTCTCAAGAGTCTTCTCCAACACCACAGTTCAAAAGCATCAATTTTTCGGCTCTCAGCCTTCTTCACAGTCCAAGTCTCACATCCATACATGACCACAGGAAAAACCATAGCCTTGACTAGACAGACCTTCGTTGGCAAAGTAATGTCTCTGCCTTTGAATATGCTATCTAGGTTGGTCATAACTTTCCTTCCAAGGAGTAAGCGTCTTTTCATTTCATGGCTGCAGTCACCATCTGCAGTGATTTTGGAGCCCCCAAAAATAAAGTCTGACACTGTTTCCACTGTTTCCCCATCTATTTCCCATGAAGTGATGGGACCATGGGATGCCATGATCTTCGTTTTCTGAATGTTGAGCTTTAAGCCAACTTTTTCACTCTCCACTTTCACTTTCATCAAGAGGCTTTTTAGTTCCTCTTCACTTTCTGCCATAAGGGTGGTGTCATCATCTTCTTACTTATGTATTATTTATGTTGCAGTTCTTACTTAGTCACCAAGTTGTGTCTGACTCTTTTGCAGCCCCATGGACTGTAGCCCGCCAGGGTCCTCTGTCCATGGGATTTCCCAGGCAAGGATCCTACAGTGGGTTGCCATTTCCTTCTCCATATGCTG
>NW_011494942.1:4284949-4332501 GCF_000754665.1 Bison bison bison
CATATGTATTAATAGTTACTTACCAACAACTAGTTTTGACATTTCAGTTCTTTTTTGTTTACTTCTTCTGCAGGAGCCAAGCAAATGTTTCTTCTACAGAACAAGTAATATCCTTAATAAGCATTTGTTAAATGAATTTTTAAAAAATCCACTAATAATAGCCAAGGAAATTAAATCTCAGCCCAGGTTGTTTGATTTTTCTTTTCAACACTAGATAGCGGTATATATAACATTTCCAGTGAACTTCTGAAATAAGGTATTCTCATTTAAAAGAAAGGAAAAAACATATAGGCTAAGGAATTTGTACAAATGAGGTATAAAAACAGACAAAGGAATTATGTACCCCTTCATTGCCAGAAATGTAATTGTAGAAGTGTAGCATGGACGGAGAAGGCAATGGCACCCCACTCCAGTACTTTTGCCTGGAAAATCCCATGGACAGAGGAGCCTGGCAGGCTGCAGTTCATGGGGTCGCTGAGAGTCCTATACAACTAAGCGACTTCACTTTCACTTTTCATTTTCATGCTTTGGAGAAGGCAATGGCAACCCACTCCAGTGTTCTTGCCTGGAGAATCCCAGGGACAGGGGAGCCTGGTGGGCTGCTGTCTGTGGGGTCGCACGGAGTTGGACATGACTGAAGTGACTTAGCAGCAGCAGCAAGTTAAAACTGTTTTGTTTTTTAAGGGAGATAACTCATACCTCGAACTTGGCAGATGGTCTTGGAGTTATTGCCACAAGACCACCTGATTGTGTGTGTGTTGTATAATCATGATGAGAAAAGGATGACTTGGGAGGACCCTTCATTGAGTCAGTTGCATATGTTAAAAGTCTCTTTGGTCCCCAGGCTATGTCTCAATTATGAATCTGCATAATGGATTTCACCCTGTTACGTGGTGGTGAAACCTTTAAGAACATGCATCTTTTCTACCCTCTTTGCAAGTGAGCAATACGCCTATTGAGTTAATGAAGCCAACGCACAAAGCAGCCATTATAATAAGTTTCTCTGAGGCCTGTTTTTTTGATGATAATGAGACTGGTGACATTGTCATATGTTTGATTCTATTCTTGCATCAAAAACAGACCATGTATCCTCCAGGCAGATGGCTTAAGTGTAGAATCGACCTAGTACTTGAATAATAGATGTTTTGTTGGTACATCAGGCTTTTATAGAAAACCAATTAGAGTTTATGGTTTCTTTAAGAATGAAAATCAATCTATATCCAAGTAGAGTATAAGTCACAAACTATCGTTCAAAACTATACATTTATCCAGAATTGAAGTTAGGACCTTGACAAGGAAACTAGATGTATATTAGTGAGCATTGCATTTTTAAAGTATACAAAATCAGTTAAGTTTTCATACTATATTTATGGCAGGCATATACTTTGACCTGGAACCTTTCTAGAATTTTATTGGTTACAGTTAAAATACAGTTACAGATTCCAGAGCCTATTAAAAAAAATTGACTACTCAGAATCCATTTTTCCCCTATCAAGAGAAAACACCCAGAGATAGTTTGGGTGTTCACGTATTCAAAGGAGATATAAATATAACCAGACATTTCACCTGGCTCAGAAGTTGAGACATCATTTGATAGTTGTGAACGGGAAGGAAGATAGTCAAGTTTTAATGCCTGCATCATTGTTGCCTTTTAGAGTGTCTCTATCGTTTGGGTTTTTATTTAGTTTTATCAATCTGTAAAATTATTAGTCCACTTTCCATGAGTATATTTTTGTTGTTGTTTAGTTATGTTCTATTTATTTTGCAGAATAGCTTATAAACATCTCTATTGACAGAGTCTTTGAAATGTAGGTGTGTATGACTGCAGATTTTTTGGTCATGATATTTGTTCCTGATATATACTGCATCTTGAATGAAGGAGACTGGAGGAAATCTCTCCAAGGAGATAACATTTGAGGTGGACCAAAAAGGTGTACAAATAAATTGTTGAGATACACAAATTACGACACGGTTTATAAGGAGGAAGTCATAGCTACCAATCTCACACAAAAAGTGGAAACAGTTTTGAAAGGATCAGAAGAAATAAAGTGATTATAAAATGGCTGAATCAGTATCTTATTAACTGACCTTTAAGGGCCAAGTTGCTCATTGATGACCTGAGAGATATTTTCAAATTAGAAGGTTTCAAGTCTTGTTAGTAAGCAAGTATATTTAGTAGCTACCACTCCCTGGGGAAAAAACTCTTGTGGTATGACGGACTTTTTTGTTATAATTGGTTCCTTCCTAAGCAGGTATTTGTGGATTAATCTGATTCTTAAATCATTTAGCTCTTTCAACTACATTTTCAGAATTTGCTGTGTTATGAAATTTTAACCCTAATAGAAAACCTAACTGGTTGCATGGAACAACCCTTGAACATTTTGAAGGTAGTGAATCGAGAATATCTGAACTGTTAGGTCATTGTCAAGTGAGGGTTGACACTCGTAGTGATTCTCTTCCTATATTCATAGTGATTGTCTTCCTTTGTGGTGTCGAGTTTGTTTCTGTCCTGACCTTCAGGTGAT
Organism: Bison bison bison; assembly: GCF_000754665.1. Classification (NCBI taxonomy): domain Eukaryota; kingdom Metazoa; phylum Chordata; class Mammalia; order Artiodactyla; family Bovidae; genus Bison; species Bison bison. Next base: position 4,287,475 of record NW_011494942.1, read on the forward strand.
GTAGTTACCTGTGCAGTACGCTCGTGGAACGTTTGGAATCTACCTCAGGCTATCACTTGCTGTGAGTGTTCAGCTTCTGTGAGTTAATTTGCTCTTTGCCTGATTTTCACCTTTTAAGAGAAGATAATGAGGATAATGCTATTAAAAGACGCTTGCTCCTTGGAAAAAAAGCTATGACAAACCTAGACAGCATATTAGAAAGCAGAGACATTACTTTGCCAACAAAGGTCCGTCTAGTCAAGGCTATGGTTTTTCCAGAAGTCATGTATGGATGTGAGAGTTGGACCGTAAAGAAAGCTGAGCGCTGACGAATTGATGCTTTTGAACTGTGGTGTTGGAGAAGACTCTTGAGAGTCCCTTGGACTGCAAGGAGATCCAACCAGTTAATCCTAAAGGAAATCAGTCCTGAATATTCATTGGAAGGACTGATGCTGAAGCTGAAGCTCCAATACTTTGGTCACCTGATGGGAAGAGTCGACAAATTGGAAAAGATCCTGATACTGGGAAAGACTGAAGGCAGGAGGAGAAGGGGATGACAGAGGATGAGATGGTTGGATGGTGTCACTGACTCAATGGACATGAGTTTGAGCAAGCTCTGTGAGATGGTGAAGGACAGGGAAGCCTGGAATGCTGCAGTCCTTGGGGGTCTCAAAGAGTCAGACATGATTGAGCAACATGAATAGCAACAACAAGGGTAGGAGAGACAGCATATTTTTGAATTAAAGTCAGTCCTTCACCTCCAAGGATTCTGTATCTGCTGATTCAAGTAACTGTGAATCGAAAATATTGGAGAGGGGGGATTTCAAAAAGTACCAAAGAGCAAACCTTGAATTTGCCTGTTTACATAACATTTACAATGTATCAGGTATTGTAAGTAATCTGCAGATGATTTAAAATATACTGGAGACTGTGCAGCATACTGTGCCATCTTATATAAGGGTCTTGAGAGTCCATGAATTTGGGGATGGATGGTGTGCTGGAACCAAGACCATGAAGATACTGAAGCACGACTGTATTTTTAATTTACTTTTGTAATCAGTGCTGCCTTGAGGTTTCTCTTTAAGTCGTGAAGATATGGTGGCTGATGTGCCAAGATGAATTAATTTGGAAATTTGGGAGAAAGGAAAACGAGGCTGTAAGCACTCTGACTTTCCCTCTGTAAACTATATGCCTGTGTACCTTCTGTCTGGATATTTATAGCCTTTATAATATTCCTGATGCACATGTGCTAAGTAGCTTCAGTTGTGTCTGACTCTTTGCAACCCCACAGACTGCAGCCTGCCAGGCTCCTCTGTCCATGGGGTTCTCCAGGCAAGATACTGGAATGGGTTGCCATGCTCTCCCCCAGGGGATATTTCTCACCCAGGGATGGAACCCCAATCTCTTAAGTCTCCTGCATTGCCAGGTGGGTTCTTTACCATTAGCGCCACCTGGGAAGCCCAATATTCCTTGTAATAAATTAATAAATGTTAAGTAACTGTTTCTGTGAGTTCTGTGAGCTTCTCAAGCTAATCAGTCAAACCTGAGATGAGGGTCATTTGAACCTGATGTATAGCCAGGGGTCAGAAGCAGGGATAACCTGGATTTGTGATGGTATCTAGAGTGGGGGCAGTCTTGTGCGACTGAGCCTTCGACCTGTGGGTCTACCGCTGTCTCAGGTAGACACATAATTGCCCGGTAGCTTAGAAGAACTATGCATCGTTGAGTATGTGGCTGTGGGTTTCTCGTTGTAGTGGTATTTTTCTGACCTGGAAGTTTTGCATTAAGTGACCTGGGAGATAAAACTCAGTTACCAAGTGATGGGACATTTCAGTGCTTTGCATTAGCCAGCACTATGAGACAGTATGGAAAAAAACACGGGTAGGTCTGTTTCTCATCTATTAAAAAGAGCTTCATCTTTGGGTGCTAGTGATGAGTAAGCTAGCATCAAATTATAGAGACAGTTGGGTGCTCGATCAAGTCATTTGAATTCATGCCTGACTTGCAAAGTGAAGGCTGGGGAACCAGGTCACATAGTTTGGGGTCCATGGTGGCATTTTTAAGAATAGAGTGGTCAAGAGTTTTAAATGCCACTAAGTGAAGTGAGAACTGAAAAATGATAGTTATCACAACTGAATCCTCAGTCATTATCACAAACAGCCCTAAAGAGTGTTCTGAATGAAGCACATGACTTGGTGGCAAATACTTTGCAGGCCCTCACTGGACTGTTTTTCTGTGGCTTTCTAACAAAGCATGGTTCCTGCCCTACAGCACAAAGATACATGAAAAGAGAATCAGTATGGATTGAGATTTAGGCTTCTCTACTGATTTGAAGACACTTAATAGCTCCAGCAAACAATGGGGCATATATCCACAATCTCCCTTAGCTTCCTGTCCTAAAAATATGGTGTGGGCAGAATCGTAAAAAGCTAAATTAGCCATCCCTGGCTTTGGGGAAAAGCAGGGCAAAATCTCACCAGGTGCTTGTGAGAATTGCCCTATTGGTATGCTTTCCGCCCCCCCCCCTCTGTTAATTGGGTGCCTTTTGTAGGTGTCAAGTTTAGATTGCATCTTAAATTTGTGCTTTCACAACTACTGGTACCTCTAACTGCAATGTCCTCTGGAAAGAGTTCCTCCGCTGTCATTTACTGTCCTCTGCTAAACCTCTTCCAGATCCCCCCAGGCAGTTAGCCACTTCCTCTTCTGTTCTCTGCAAATCAGGTTACGTTATAATGATCTGTTTACAGCTCTCTCTGTCCTAGTAAACTGTCAATTCCAGGCTGTTCTGGCCTTGAGAGGAGGGACCTTATCTAATTCCCCCTTTTATGTTCCTTGCCCAAGAACCCCGTTTTCCCTGTGGAAGTCCTGTAAACCGTGGTGGGATAGCAGAGGGGCTGAGCCTCCCAGGTCCTAGAGAAATAATGCTGAGTGCTGGTAACTTTGTAAACCAAACGCTCCGTCAGCTTGTTAGTTCTTGGAGTTCCTGGTAATCTGGTCAATTTGTTAGTTCTTGAGTTCACGGTGTTCCTGGTAATCTTTCAGAGTCTCTTGACAGATCTCTGCTGCTTCATTATTGCTTTCTCTTGGCAGCTGTATGTAGCACCACCAAGGCACTGCAATTCTGTAAACATATTATAAGTGTTAGTCACTCAGTCGTGTCCGACTCTTTGCACCCCATGGACTATAACCTGTCAGGCTGCTCTATCCATGGGATTCTCCAGGCAAGAATACTGGTGTGGGTTGCCATTTCCTTATGCTGCCATTTAATTACAGAAATGTCTGCCTTCAGAGGTGATAATTTTATAGCATATACAACAATGACTACACCTAAGCCAGATCTACTAGAAAAATATATAGCTTCCTTCTTAGTAGATTTGATAAGTGTTTTGTTACGCCTGCCTTGATGATGTGAACAGTTGAAGACTTTATTACATAACACAAGGTCACATTGGCTTAGGGTAGGAGTAATAAGCTTACTACATTCTAACCTTCATATATGGTGCTTAAAGGTTGTTATCCTTTGTGTCATTTAATAGGGACTGTCCTTTGCTTTCAGAACTATAGCAAAAGTTATTTTGTTAACTTTTCTTTGATGTCTTCAAGAATGGGTTTTGTTTTCATTTTTAGTGTGAGAAGTTTAAACAGAGACTAATTGAGATTCACAAAACCTTCACTTTCAAAAAAAAAAAAATAGGACAGATCCATGAATGACTGACTACTATTCTAAAACATATGCAAACCCTTCTGGTTATAGCAAACTGCTTCGGCTTGCTTGTCTATATTTCAAGCTATGTGATGAAACAATTTTGTTTTCTCAACTTGAAATGCTATTTTTAATTTCTGTTATTGCAGTTTCATATGAAAGGAGTGTTTTTGTTTTTTTTTTTAGCACTGGTTATGTTACATGCTAGGTTAATTGTAAGACAACTCACTTTGAGGTATCTTCACATTTTTGTGTCATTAGCATGCTAACAAGATATTTTCAGTACATCTTATAAAAATAAGACTTATAAAAGTCGTATTAAGAATCACTTTTTAGTTGAAGGGCATGAAATGCAGAAGAGACATGATTGGTCATCAAATATGAGTTAACATTTAATTAAACACTTGTTATGTGGTAGGCATGATTCCAATTGCTTTACATGGGTTTTCTCATTTAATTCTCACAAAAATCCCGTGAGGATTGAATTGTTATCTTTATTTTCCCTATAAGGAAATTGAAGCATAGAGAGGCCAACTAACTTGCCTGTGGTCTGAAAACTGCTGGAAGGAGAGCTGGTCTTAGTCATCTGACTCCAGACCTTACATGCTTGTAGACTTTAACTGGACTGCTTCCGTGTTAACAAGCTCATGAAGAGAGCCTTAACCTCACTTGCAACTAAAAGACACAAACACACAATTAAAGCTGTATTTTCTGTTAGATTTGCAAGGAAGAAAAATAATTGTCAGTATCCTTTATGTGGGAAAGAAGTATAATGTATTAAATTATAAATATAAGTTGTTACCTCTTTTTGGAGTGTCAAAGAGGCAAATGTTGAAAACACACACATGCTTTGACCTATCTGCGTCATTTCTAAGGATTACCCTGCACAGATAAACACAAGAAAGCACAAAGGTATCTAGGCTACCTTAAGCACTGTTCGTAACAAAAAGTTTTTAATTAAGTGTCTAGTAGGAATTAGGTTTAGATCAATGTGATAGGCAGCCATCATAAAAAGAAAAGTTAAGAATATAGTTACTGACATGGAAAACTGACCATGGCGTATTAATGAGTTTTTAAAAGCAGATTGCAAAACAACATACATAGTTTGATTTCCTTATATTGAATAAATATGTGTTTATATACACAAACTCTGGTCAAAAAGATTGTTCACCAGAATGTTAACTGGTGTTAACAGCTGGTATCTTTCCTGCTAAATGGTATAACTTAGTGATCAGATGTATGGGTTTTAAGTCCTGCTCAGTCACTTACTGGACTTCCCAGGTGGCTCAGCGGTAAATAAGTCGCCTGCCAGTGCAGAAAATGTGGATTTGATCAAGTGGGTTGAAAGACCTACTTGAAGAGGAAATGGCAACCTACTCCAATGTTCTTACCTGGGAAATTCCATGGGCAGAGGAGCCTGGTAGGCTATATAGTCCATGGGATCATAAAAGAGCAGGACACACCTTAGCGACTAAAAAACAACAGCAACAGTCACTTACTAGCATTGTGGCAAGGCAAGTTCCCTAACTTCTCTGTGCCTCAGTCTTTTCCATAAAATGCGGATAATTACAGATACTAGATGGTTGGGTTCTGAGGCTCAGCTGAGATTGTAAAGTGCTTGACATAATATGTGAGCATTCATTATCATTATTATCATCATCATTTTAGGTAATAGAACTGAAGGCAGTTTTAACTTTTTTTTTTAATAGGAGTATTTTAGGGCTTCCCAAGTGGCACTATTGGTAAAGAACCCACCTACCAGTCCCTGGGTCTGGAAGATCCCCTGGAGGAGGAAATGGCAACCCATTCCAGTATTCTTGCTTGGAGAATCCCATGGACAGAGGAGCCTGGTGGGCTGCGGTCCATGGGGTCGCAAAAGAGTCGGACACGACTGAGCAACTAACACTACTACCATAGTTCCTTTACAATGCTGTGTGGTTTCTGCTGTACAGCAGAGTGAATCAGCCACACATACACATACATTCCCTCTGTCTTGGATTCTCTTCCCATTTAGGTCACCACAGTTTTAGCTTTCTTTGTACCTTTTATTGGCTGAATTTTTTGAAATATGGATCAACTTTGGAAACAACAGCAACCCAAAAAAATGTTTTGAAAGGAATCACTTGAATAGGTTTGCTTATAGTTTTAACAGAAAATGTCTATTTGAGAGCTAAGGTTATTTAAAAATCCTCACAACACTCTTCACAAGCCGTTGGCAGCCACGTATGCTGGTATTTTACCCTGTGCTGTGTGCCAACTTGAAGGGAACTGAAATCATATTTTACTCCTCTGGCTGGAAGGTGTACAGAATCACAACAAACTGTTCGAGAGAAGCTGCCTCAATCTGCGGCTGCAGTGACATGTTGGGGTGTGACGTCAGCCCAGTGTCAGACTGGCAGGGTGCAAGCAGTCCGCCGGCCACAGTGCGTTTCCTGAGGGCTCGGTCCCCAGGGCGCTCATCTGGGAGCCGCTCAAGACAAAGCAGCAGAGTCAGAGTCTGCTTTTCCTTCCAGTATCCCCTCTGCCTGTAGTTGAATGTAATTTTGATGGAGGCTGGTGAGTAATGCCTGTTACTTTAATATATAATAATAAATAGCTGATGGCTAAATGAGCAGTAGTTATTTTCTCAGTTAATGAGCCTGTGGTAAGTAAGCTTTAGAGCCCTAGTGCCAGGATTTACTTATTATAAATACTTCTATAACTAGAAGTATTGTATTCTTAGAGAAATGTAAATACATTGTGAGGTTTTTTTCAAATAACTAAAGCATTTGAAGATGTAATCTTCCTTTTGGTCTCTCCTTAACTTGAAGCTACATAAATGCACAGTGGTTGCAAATTGCCTGAAAGCCTAAGGATTTTCATTCATTTATTTTTTTTAACTTATTCCGAGGAGAAACTTGATTTTTTGTTTTGTTTCTCACTTCACAAGAAAGAAATGAATAAATTCTCAGAAGTTCCTTTAGAGATGTTAACAATGCTCGTTACATAATACTTTTATTAAAAAGTATATCACTAGTCTGAACTAATTAACAATTAGCTGAAACAGCTCTTTAATTCTTTAATTATTTGGGGTTATTTCAGCAATGTGATTCAAAATAGGAATCTTCATTTATGAGCCTAAAATTTAAGAGCAGTAAGTTACTACTGCCTTTGATTATAAAGGATGGCAACATGCCTTTTAAAAATTTATTTCTTTTTGCAATATTAATTCATGTCTTTGAATTGCACTATAGAAATTGAGTTAGTTTTGAAATCATTAGTTTCAGAAGATTGGGTAAGTGTGTGTATGTATGTTTGAGTAACTATATTTTGCTTTTCTCCCCCTCCCTTTCGAGTGAAGGAATGACATTTTTATTTCATACTGTTTATATAGAATAAACTGAAGCCTTAAAAATCTTAGGCTTTATCATTTCTGGCATAATTCTTCTCTTGAAAGTTCAATCGCAGCCTTATTATTTCAAGGTCTTTTGGAGAATTTTCAAAGTTTTCTCTTAACAGTCACTTTTTACTTTGTATGTCTAGTTGAGGAAAAGACAATATAGAAATTCTTTATAGATAATGTTGAATATTTTCACATCAGTTTTTTGAAGCAAATAAAGAATTAAACTATCTGCACGTATTTTCTTTTACATGAATAGGATAGTTATTGAGAGGAAATGATCAAAATCAGTTTTTTATGTACAGATGTACAAAAATATCAATAACTGCCTTATTATGACTCCTAATACATTATACTTCTATATTTTTAGAAACAGAGAGATATAGAAGTGGGGTTTCAGCTTCATTTTGTTTGACTTGACAGGCTTAATTAAAGATCCATTTTTTTCCATAAGTTGTAGAATTTTCAAATTCTGCCCAAATCTAGAAGCTTTAAGTATATAGAGAACTCATTAATATTTTTATTGCTTTTAAAATTTATCTCAAATGTACTTAAACTATTTTAACATGGTTTTAAAATAGCCAATATTTTAATCAGTAAGTTACTGTAGTAATGATGAATTGAAATATATTGGGTATGCATTCTTAACAATGATGTTTTTGAGGCATTATGACCTCAGAGGTCACTGGCCTAAATACCACTAGAGTTCAAGTCAAGAGAAGCTACTTTAACTTTTTTGTATGAACAGGAAATTAAATCTGACAAAAGAAGGGAGGATGAGCAGAGCTTGGGGTGGGGGTCAGGGGGATAACCTGAAATTGAATAAAAGCCTGACTCAACTCTGAAGCACTGGGAATAAAGTACTTGTCTGTTCATGAATAAGCTGTTCTTTGAGGAACTCATTCCCAAAAATACTGAAGCCTGGTGGTAAAATATGACTGTGGTATTCTTCAAGTTTGAGATTTGGCTTGGTCCACTCAGATGGAACAGTATTCTGAAGCCCATTATAGTCTTGAACTATATTTTTGTTTCATAGTGGTGGAGAGTACAAAACTTCGTGCATAATAAATATTTAATGAATGTTTGAGCATGAATAAATGAATTGATTATACAAGTTAAATGAATGAGGGGAATATCTTGAGCCTTGCATTAGAGAGTTTTGATCTTTACTGTGATGATGAAAACCTACTAGTTATCCTAACCATCTAATAGCGTGCAGTGGCTTCACACTCTGTTAGAAGGAAACATATCCTGAGTAGCACTCGGCCATCACAGTGGCGGCAAGCGGCCATCGGAGTTCACTGCCGGCTCTGCTCTGTGTCTGGGGCTCTGCTGCGGGAAGTGGGCCCTGCCTGCTATTCTAGGTCAGGTCTTTGTCCGACTTCTGCCTCATCTGTAAGTGAGAAATTTCTCAGTACTTAGGGATAATGATTTGCTGACGAAACTGAGCCTTAATTAGCGTGCTGTGTGCATCATATAAATGCATTACTCTTTGGACCTTTTCAGGGGTAAAAAAAAATGCATTCCTTTGAAGTTGAAGTGACAGAGAACCTAACAATGGAACAAATATCCTGCTTCAAAACTTACATAATGGAAATTTTATATATAAATATGTGTGTGTGTGTGTGTGTGTGTGTGTGTGTGTGTGTGTGACTCTTTACCACTCTGTGGACTGTAGCCCACCAGGCTCCTCTGTCTGCAGAATACTCCAGGCAAGAATACTGGAGTGGATTGGCATTTCCTTCTCCAGGGGATCTTCCCTACCCAGGGGTCAAACTCACGTCTCTTGCGTCTCCTTCATTGGCAAACAGATTCTTTATCACTGCACCACCTGGAAATCATATGTAAATATATTGTCACTCAAAGCCTGGATTTTCAGTCTCATTTCTGTGCCCCCTCCCTGCCATCTGTGTTAAACTCTGGTCACATCTGAATATTCTTGCTGATCCCATGGAGGCTCAATTCAAGTGGCAGCCACTTCTGGGCCACCATCTCGGCTCTTCCCCTTTCTAAGCAAGATCAGTCCCGAATTGGGCTCGTTTTTGGTTAGTTACTCCTCATATTTGTTTATAAGAATATCATTAAGGCCAAACGTCATCAGTGCCTGTTTCATACTGAGTGAATGAAAATATTTAAGTTACACAGAAAACATAGCCATTTTGAAGGCCTACCATTTCTTAACAAAATTTTGTTGCATAGGGATATCATTTGACTTATCAGTAGCTCCCTTTTTATTCTTGAAGTGGTTGTTTTGGTAAAGGTCATGCAGTATGAAAATGATTAATGAAGAATAGTAAAATTCAATAATTACTAATTTTTTTCCTAATTTGAAAAACTTCTTAGTCTGTCAACTTGATTCTTTTCGGAAGAAAGTTTCACCTACAATAATTGGATCTTTTTTGCAACCTATTTAGAACTAGGTTAGCTTTTTAAAGTAGTGTATAACCACCCAAAAGCAAACGAGATGGTGCTTAAATTCTGCTTTTTCTAATTTGTTGTTAACTTTCATAACAAGGGTGTAGTAATCCTCCATTTAATACATGTTACAATAAAAGATTACTAATTAGGATTCATTAGGGAGCAATAGAGTTGTCTGAAATATTTCTGACTACTGACATGTTCCTAAGTTGGAATTCTGCTTAGTTTTATTTTAAAACTCCATTAGACTTTTGTAATTAATAGTGTTTTGAAATAAGTGACTACTTTTTCAAATAAGCATTCTTTGAAATCACTGGAGTAGGACTTTTTACATAGATCATTCAACAGTAAACTTTAACTTTTGATCAAATTATCAGCTTCTTCATTCATTAAATTATAGTTGTACTTCACGTTAAACATAGGGCAGAGAGCCAACAACTTTTTAAAGCAAGGATGTGACATAATTTGACTCCTCTTCAGGAAACCTCACTCTGCTAGCACATTCATGTTTATTATTTATTTCTTTAAATTGGGGTATAATTGCTTTACAATATTGTGTGTGTTCCTGCTGTACAACAAAGTCAATCAGCTATATGTATACACATATACCCTCCCTCTTGAACCCTCACCCCCCACCCCCACCCCTCTAGGTCATGACAGAGCACCAAGCTGAACTCTCTGTGCTATACAGCAGCTTCCCACTAGCTATCTATTTTATATATGGTAGTAAAATATATATGGGCTTCCCTGGTAGCTCAGCTGGTAAAGAATCTGCCTGCAATGCAAGAGACAGGTTCAATTCCTGGGTCAGGAAGACCCCTGGAGAAGGGAAAGGCTACCCACTCCAATATTCTTGGGCTTCCCTGGTGGCTCAGATGGTAAAGAATCTGCCTGCAGTACAGGAGACCTGGGTTCGATCCCTGGGTTGGGAAGAGCCACTGGAGGGAGGGCATAGCAACCCACTCCAGTATTCTTGCCTAGAGAATCCATACTGACAGTGGAGACTGGCTGGCCTCAGTCCATGGGATCACAAAGAGTCAGACACGACTGAGCAGCTAAGCACACACAGCGTATATATGTCAATCCTACTCTCCCAGTTTGTCCCGTTCTCCCCTGTCGCCCACCCTGTGTCCACATGTCATATTCAAGTTCGGCTATTTACTATTTAGTGAGGGCTTTAGCAGCAGTAGCAGCAGCAGAGGGCTTTATTAGGTAATGTCTGGTGGTGCTACCAGGTACCTTTCAAAAGCCCTCTGGAATAAGGTTTGTTGTTCTGGTTTCGGTTGCTGTTTTATAGAAGGAAGTTGAGGTTCAATGGAGGATGCTCTAAATGGGGGATATCCTGATTATAATGAGATGAATTCGGATGTTGTTAAGGGCCTTGGGAGACTTAAGAGCCTAGACTAAGGCAGTGATGGAGATGCCATTAGCGAGCTTCTTATGTAGGGTAATTTCTGGATAGCAACCAGAAATGTCACTTGATTCTTGAGTGCATGACAGAAAATGACTCTGGTGGATTAGCTTGTACATTCTAAGAGCCATTTTTCTGTTTTAACCATAAAGTGTCATTTAACCTTCCTATTTAAAAGCTTCTTAAGAATCACTCAAATGACTTCCAAGTGAGACAATTATCTAAATTATTTTAAGCATTTTTGTTTATAATGTGATTTATTAAGTGGTCTAAATGTACCTGTCCCATAAAACTCAGGATGGATAACAGTTATTAACATGCTGTGTTCATTTTTTTCATAACTAGCATGGTGATAATTGAATTATTTTCTAATTCCAAAATTATTTAAAGTCTATTGTCAAATTTATTTTGTAGATTCTAAATTAGTATGTTGGTTTTATTTAGGATTTTTTTTTCAGAAGATGATTTAGAAATTATCTGTAAATACAAAAAACTAAAACATAATTTGTATGTGAATCTCATATTTTGAATTTTTTTCCTTTATTTTGTTCCTAGTCTATGATGCTTTGAGCTTTGTACTTGCAGCATTACATCATACTCCTATTTTCCCAGTGGAAAAAGCAAAGTTTTCAATTCCTGTTGGGTGCTTTTGTAAAAATTCCATTGTTTACTATTGATGTTATTTGTGCTTCAATTATTTGGGACCTATAATCAGGGAAATATGAAGTTACATTTACATCGTGATAATGTTGTCTGAGCAACTGAGAGTGAAGAATGATTGCAAAGCCGTAGAGAATAAGAAGATGGAAAAGAAACACTGGGTTTAAAATTCCGTTGGAATCTGTAAAGGTTTCATTACTGTGCTTCAGATGGGAATAACCTTGGGGTGATGCTAGGCAGTGAGACATGAGAGGGCAGGGGAGGGTACATGTTCACGGTGTGCGCAAGGAGAGGGTAGTGTTGAGGTGTGTTGTGTTGTGTTGTGTTTTAGTTACCATTGAGCAGAAACCTGGGAGAAGATGTAAGGCAGAACTGAGAAGGCTCACTGGCTGTGATGAGTCAAGAAGGGGCAGCTGTTGAAAGCAGGAAAAGGAGACTGAAAAGGACAGAACTGGAGCTCTGGGGACCAGGTCTCCATGTGGCTTCTGACACATGGAGAATACAAGTGAGGCTGTGAGCCTCAGTTTATTCACATGTAGAGTGAAGACAGTAATGCATACCTCGGAGGGGCTGTGTGAGGATTGCTGGTCGAGTTTCCAGTGCAGCAGGCTCAGATGGAGAGCGTGAGCTGCACTCAGAGTGATGTCACGTGGTGGTTGCTATTTAGGTGCTGATTTTTATTTTTCTTGTTGGGAGTGTGGATCAGAGAGGGTGTATCTTTTGTTCCTTACCCCCCTCCCCACTCCCAGCCCCCAAGAAATCTGAGATGCTCCATTTCCTGAATGATGAGAGGAGAAAGGAGAGACTATAAAGGGTTAAGGCTGAAAGGAAAATTTGGAGATGTGGGTAAATGAATCACTGAGGTTTTAGCAGGACGTCTGGAAGCAGTTAGTTCGAAGTTAAAGCAAATGGCATTTAGAACTAAATGTGGGGAAAGGAAATATATACTTTACATGTTTCACAAAAGAAAAAAAATTGCAATCTTTTAGATTGCTAACTCAGTGGTTATTCACATAACTAAGGCTCAAGAATTCCGTTTCTCTCAAGAAAAGGCATGGCACTTTCAGTGTTTTCTTTTGTTCTTAAAACACTGCCTTTAATTGCAGGCATAATTTTCCATGCCAGCATATTTTCAGTTTAAAAATAAATTGCAGAAACAGTCATTGTGGTAGTCAGATTTCAACATAGCATTTTTTGCCTTTTTATTTAAAGGAAAATAAATCCAAATAGTTATCTGCATAAGACATTAATCAACTTTACATGTAACAGTGTTTTAAAAATTACTCTGGACCACCATAGACCCAATTGGTTTAATAACTAATAAATAAAAATCATGTTTAATAACTAAGTCACTGCTTCAGACATAGTTTTTAAACCTGATTTGAGACTAAGTCTCAGAGTGACACATTATAGCATCATAATTTCTATTGGTAAAGGCACTTCAGTTTTTTTTTTAACTGAAGTATAGTTGATTTACAATGTTGTTAATATCTACTATACAGAAAAGTGATTCAGTTATACCCATTTATACATTCTTTTCCATTATGGGTTATCACAGGATATTAAATATAGTTCCCTGTGTTCTACAGTAGGACCCTGTTGTTTATCCATCCTATATATGATAGTTTGCAAAGCTCTTCAATTTTAAAACAAGTCAAAAAGTATAATTGTCTGATAGTATAATGAAACCAAGGCCACATTGAGAATGTACAGTATTCTTTTTGGTTTGAGTGGAAGGATATTGAAGAGTTGTCCATGCACATCTGAGCTGTTTGCTTTTTGGTTTTGTACCTAAATTTGAGAAATACAATCACTTCCATAGTCCACACATCTCTCTGCCTTGCTCCAGTCTAACAGCATTATGGGTATGAGGCACGTTTTAAGGTCTCGGCCCTTGTAAAAGTCCAAGTCATGATACTGGCTTCTTGACAGGGTTGCAGAAAGAACTGCCAAACCACTATGATATCCTATTTTTCTTAGACTAAATTAAATCCTTCTTTCTCTCCCATAAGGGAAATACATGATGCTGAGTAAATCATACAAATGGGGGTGTGCAGCTGAATTTAATAAGAGAGAATCAAAATCTCTTCTGTGGGACAGAGTTTTCTAAAATATATACTTTGTGCATAGTCGATAGATTTTCAACCTTCTTACCACTGGTACACGGATAAAACACTACCTAGTAAACTTTGCTCTGTCTGACATATCACTCAGAAGAATTATTGGCTGTTACTGATGTTCAGTTCAGTCGTGTCCAACTCTGCAACCCCATGGACTGCAGCACACCAGGCCTCACTGTCCATCACCAACTCCCGGAGTCTACCCAAGCTCATGTCAGTTGAGTCAGTGGTGCCATCCAACCATCTCATGCTCTGTCATCCCCTTCTCCTGCCCTCAATCTTTCGTTATTGATGTTAGCAATTTCAATATTTATTTCTTAAGTTAAAAAATAGAATGGATTTTGTAGTAAAGCAATCATTGGAGTCACTCATGAAGCCAAAATATTAAAAAAAAAAAAAATCACTAAAACAAATATTCCCACAGGGGAGAATTGCAATACTAAGAAGTAGCTAGTACATAGTTATTAATGGCCAAAACGTTAAAAAAAAAAATCTTTTCCTAACACCAAAGAAAACAGCAACAAAAACAAATGGGACTAAATGAATAATAAAGGGAACCATCAATAAAATGAAAAGGCAGTCTACCCAATGGGAGAAAAAATTAGCAAGTCATGTGTCTGATAAGGAGTAATATCTAAAATGTATAAAGAACACACACAACTCAATGGCAAAAAAAAAAAAAAATTTCAGTTAAAAAATGGGCAGAGAGTCTGATAGAGGTTTTTCCAAAGAAGACATATAGAAGACCAATGGGTACATGAAAATGTGCTCAACAGGGAAATGCAAGTCAAACCTGTTAGAACCACTATCATCACTTGTTTTAAGAGGTAAGTGTAGGTTAGGATGTGGAGAAAAGAGAACCCTCAGTGCACATTAGTGGGAAGTAAGTTGGTGCAGCCATGGTGGGAAACAGTATGGAGGGTCCTCAAAAAATTAAAAACAGAAGCACCATGTTGATCTAACAGGTCCTTCTGGGTATTGATCCAAAGGAAACAAAAGCACTAATTCAAAAAGCTGTACACTGCCGCCCACCCAGGATCACTGCAGCATTGTTTATAATAGCCAAGATGCGGAAACAACTGAGGTGTCCATCAGTGGATGAATAGGTAAAGAAAATGCAGTTTGTATGTATGTAATACATATGCACACAGTGGAATATTCCCATTTGCAACAACATGGATAGACCATGAGGGCATTATGCTAAGTGAAACAAGTCTGAGAAAGGCAAATACTGTGTCATCTCATTTGTATGCATATGTGGGTGCTAAGTGCTTCAGTCATGGCAGACTCTGCGACCCTGTGGACTGTAGCCTGCCAGGCTCCTCTGTCCATAAGATTCTTCAACCCACTAAAGTGGGTTGACCTTTCCTCCTCCAGGGGATCTTCCCAACCCAGGGATCAAACCCATATCTCCTGCTTTGGCAGGCGGATTGTTTACCACTGAGCCACCTGGGAAGCCCTTTTGACACATATTTCTGGCCAATGAGAGTCTAGACAAGGATGGCCAGGGAGTTCTTGAGAAACTTCTTGAAAAGGAATAGTGTATGCGGAGACTTTCCTTTCACTTCTAGACTCTGTGGTCTGCATGTGATGTTTGGGACCACTGCAGCCAGTTTGAGACTGGTCAGATGCCCAGCTAAACAGGATAGACTAGTCAGTATTGCCATATTATGCAGTCATGAATAATCATATCTCCTTGGAATCTCAAATGTTCTTATTTTTAAATCTAAAATAGCTTCTTTCCATATCTGGTTTAAAGAATATACATATACCCTGTGTACTGTGCTGATTCATTTTAATTTTTCAATCTAGTACTGTCAGTGATATATTCATTTTTGCAAAAACCAGACAAATCCTCATGTTTCAAAGGACTTAATGTGAGGGCATTTCACCTGTTTATAAATACCTGATACAAAATTTACATTTACACTCAACAAAGGTTGCAAAGTTGTAGCCTGAATGTTGGATAACAGGAGTTTTAAAACCAAATTACCTATGACTGATTCATGTTGATATGTGGCAGAAACCAAGACAGCATTGTAAAGCAATTAGCCTTAGATTAAAAATAAATAAAGTTTAAAAAAAACTAGATTTCATTTTTCAGTTCATAGCTGTGCTAAATATTTCATGTTTTGCCTTGTATATTTTGAAATAATCACTCCAGTAAGAATGAAAGTTCTTTCAGTGTTAACCTCCTTTCATCATTATACTCAAAAATTTAAACACCGTGTTAGCAGACATCTTTTTTCCTCTTTCTAAACCCATACTTTTACTGGGGTTTATATTTGAAATGGATGTTTCAGGCATCTGTTTAGTGTATGGGGGATTGTTTCCTTAGGGATATCCTTGATTGATGTCCTCCCTTATTAGTGTCCTGCTGAGAACAGACTAGCAGGGTGGACTGAACCAAAAAAATGGCTTCCTCTAGCAAGCCTGGGAATGGACATAAACACCAGCATCCCCAATCTTCAGAGTGTTGTCATACAGTCTAAATTACTCTGCATATAACACTAGCTGCCACTTAGAGTTGATTCTAACCCATTAAATTCTGTTTCCATTAATGGGTTATAGAAACCGTTGTAGTTTATCAGCTTTCCCTTTTGATGTAAAGCTCAGAACTGCTTAAGGTGGCACACCTTCACCCACATTTTCTGGTACAGTAACCTTCATGAGGCGCTGTTTGGTTCACAAATACGATCTGAAAAAGAATAAGGCAGAATAATGAATTTCTACTCCATCTCCAGTAGATTTCTCATTTAATTTGTTTTTTTGATGGAAATATGCCATTTTATACACACACGGATTTATTCATCAAAAGATCTTTTAAAATCCAGTTATCATTGAGTGAAATAGTTCCATAGGGGTTGGAATTAAGCAGATCTTTCGTTTAAATTCTAGAAAATGATTAAATGTCTAGTAATAAAGAGTGAAGAGGGCATAATGCCAAAGAACAAGCAATTTGTATTGCTGTTTCTCAATTTCTTGATATATTTTGTAAAAGTGCCACAGATTTGATCCTTTACCTTTGATAGAGCATGATCCTCAGAATGAGCTCCTGGATGTGACCTATTTCATTCAGTAATGAACTCTTCAGAATAGCAGAGTCCATTTTTTTTAAGTGTTGTTTGTCATTATTTAAAAACCTTCTTGAATACTGCCTTAAAAACATAGCTACTCTCTCCTTGGAGCTTTTATATTAGAATGACTTTTCTCCTCTATTTTCTGTTTTTGGATATATTAGGAATATCTTGACAAGAAACATGAGAGCCACGAGAGATCACACCTTTATTCTTTGACAGTAAATACTGACTAGCGGGATAACAAGAGTTTTTAACATTTTTCGGGTTGCATGTTCATTTGAACTATTTCAGTTTAAATAGGTTACTGAACCTAATAAGTTGTCTGATGACACCAACATATGCTCAATTCCTCTAGTTCATAACAAAAATAAATGTCTTCAAGGCCTTGTCTGTTCCTGGCCATGTTTATACTCTTTACTCATTTAATCTTCATAAACATCCCCACTAGAAAGTAAATTCCACAAGGGCAGTGATTTTTATGTTTTGTTCACGGCCATCACCAGGTACCTAGAACAGTTATAAACAAATAGACAAGCAACATGTGACATAGCTACTGTTACCTAACTGTGAGGCAGCTGAGACGTAACAGGTACAGTGAACCCACAGAAATAACACACATGGCTTATGTGGTAGAGTTTATTGTTAGAGGGCAATGATGCTCGTCACATAGGGTTTATTACCCTCAGCACTATTTTTAAAAAATATTTATTTATGGATTAAATGCCATCTTAGTTGTAGCACATGGAACCTTCATTGCATCAGGTAGGATCCTTTCTTGCAGTGCACAGACTCTCGAGTTGTGGTTCGTGGGCTGAGTAGTTGCAGTACTTGGGCTTAGTTGCTTGTAGTGTGTTCAGGCCTGGTTCCCCAGCCAGGGATTGAACCCATGTCCCCTGCTGGTTTTGAAAGATCTCCTGCAGAGCTGTGGGTTGACAGTGGCTCACCGCAGGGACCAGGGAACTGGCAACAGCAATCCTGAAACATGCCCCCTGGTGCAGGTCCTCCTGGAAGTTGCCCAGCCTCAGCACTATTGATATTTGGAGCTGGATCCTTTATTCCTGTGAAAAACTCTCCTGCAAGTTGTAAGATGTTGAGCAGCATCCTGGCCTCTACTCACTACATACGAACCCCAGTTGTAATGTTCAAAAAGTGCTACCAGACAGTGGATGTACACAACGAGGTCTACTGTATAGCACAGGGAACTATATTCAATGTCCAGGATAAACCTAATGGAAAAGAATATTAAAAAGAATGTGTGTGTATATATGTGTGTGTGTGTATATATATGTATAACTGAGTCACTTTGCCATATAGCAGGAATGACACATCATTGTAAATCAACTATACTTAAATAATATATATGTAAAACCAGACATCTTACCACGCATTTCCCAATGTCCCTTGGGAGATAAAAATTATTCCCAGGGCTTCCCAGGTGGTGCTAGTGGTAAAGAACCCCACTGCCAATGCAAGAGGCATAACAGACAAGGGTTTGACCCCTGGGTCGGGAAGATTCCCTGGAGGAGGACATGGCACCTCACTCCAGTATTCTTGTCTGGAGAATCCCATGGTCAGAGGAGCCTGGCGGGCTGTAGTCCATCATGGTCACAGAGTCAGACAGAGCTGAAGCAGTTTCAGTTCAGTTCAGTCGCTCAGTCGAGTCCGACTCTTTGCGACCCCATGAATTGCAGCATGCCAGGCTTCCCTGTCCGTCACCATGCCGAAGAGTTTGCTCAAACTCAATGTCCATTGAGTTGGTGATGCTTTCCAGCCGTCTCATCCTCTGTCGTCCCCTTCTCCTCCTGCCCCCAATCCCTCCCAGCATCAGGGTCTTTTCCAATGAGTCGACTCTTCGCATGAGGTGGCCAAAGTACTGGAGTTTCAGCTTTAGCATCATTCCTTCCAAAGAACACCCAGGGCTGATCTCCTTCAAAATGGACTGGTTGATCTCCTTACAGTCCAAGGGACTCTCAAGAGTCTTCTCCAACACCACAGTTCAAAAGCATCAATTCTTCGGCGCTTAGCTTTCTTCACAGTCCAACTCTCATATCCATACATGACCACTGGAAAAACCATAGCCTTGACTAGATGGACCTTTGTTGGCAAAGTAATGTCTCTGCTTTTGAATATACTATCTAGGTTGGTCATAACTTTCCTTCCAAGGAGTAAGCATCTTTTAATTTCATGGCTGTAGTCACCATCTGCAGTGATTTTGGAGCCCAAGTCTGACACTGTTTCCACTGTTTCCCCATCTATTTGCCATGAAGTGATAGGACCAGATGGCATGATCTTAGTTTTCTGAATGTCGAGCTTTAGGCCAACTTTTTCACTCTCCTCTTTCACTTTCATCAAGAGGCTTTTTTGTTCCTCTTCACTTTCTGCCATAAGGGTGGTGTCATCTGCATATCTGAGGTTATTGAGATTTCTCCCAGCAATCTTGATTACAGCTTGTGCTTCCTCCAGCCCAGTGTTTCTCATGATGTACTCTGCACATAACTTAAATAAGCAGGGTGACAATATACAGCCTTGACGAACTCCTTTTCCCATTTGGAACCAGTCTGTTGTTCCATGTCCAGTTCTAACTGTTGCTTCCTGACCTGCATACAGGTTTCTCAAGAGCCAGATCAGATGGTCTGGTATTCCCATCTCTTTCAGAATTTTCCACAGTTTATTGTGATCCACACAGTCAAAGGTTTTGGCATAGTCAATAAAGCAGAAATAGATGTTTTTCTGGAACTCTCTTGCTTTTTCTGTGACCCAGCAGATGTTGGCAATTTGATCCCTGGTTCCTCTGCCTTTTCTAAAACCTGTTTGAACATCTGGAAGTTCACAGTTCATGTATTGCTGAAGCCTGGCTTGGAGAATTTTGAGCATTACTTTACTAGCATGTGAGATGAGTGCAATTGTGTGGTAGTTTGAGCATTCTTTGGCATTGCCTTTCTTTGGGTAGCGCAGAGGTATGTTAATTCATAATTTAGTTAGTACAGTCACTTTTGCTGTAACACAGCACACGTCTTCCTAAAAATCACCTCCCTGTGTGAACTCAGACAATGAAAGTTTAGGGATTTTGTGGAAAATGGCTTTAGGAGCATAGTACTCAAAAACCTCATTAGTGACACATAAAAATAAAAATAAGAGGACTTCCCTGGTGGTCTGGTGACTAAGACTCCACACTCCTAATGCATGGGGCCCGGGTTCCAACCCTGGTGGGGAACTAGATCCCACATGCTGCAACTAAAGACCTGCAGCCTAATAAATTAATTAAACAAATAAAGATAGGAGCCTAATGAAAGACATAACAGTTTCATACATGTTAAATGCTTAGGGAAAAAAAGTACTACAAATACACTTTGCATTGAAAAAGACCGGCAGTTTGCTTGTGGAAATGGACATTGGAGAGGTTTCAGCTTGTGAATTATTGGGAAGTGTTGAAAGTGGAAAGACATGAAATTAGACAGTTGTGTCACTGTGAATGGGTGTGTTTTGTAAAACAGACAATGAACTGGAGTAGCTGCTGGACATTTGAGGGTGTGCAAGTGTGTCATTCATGTGCTTCTCGCTATCAACATCATCAGGTGCCGTTTCTGCACTCACCTAGGCTTTCTTGTGAATGTGCTCATGAATACACAAATGCAGAATTTATGTGATGTTTCAGCTTTTCTGTAGTACACAAATTGCATCGGAACATCCTTGTACATAAATGTTACAGGAAAACTGATGCTACTTTCCGAAAAAAAGAAAAGCTTAGACTACAAAAAGGATGGTGAGTGTTGGATGAAAAGATATACTTCGTAAATAATACTGCAGACAGACCGGTAGAACTGAAGAAAGGCTGGAATTTTGTCTTCCCTTCCCTCTTGTGGTCCTGAGCAGTCCCTCCTCCTTTGTGCCAAGCGTGATGGTCATGACTTCATATGTGGCCAGCCACCTCCCAGGGTGCCCCGTTGCTGTGTGTATTAAAGAACTTGTGTATTATGCACTAAAAGAATTCTGCACATTAACAGTGATGGCTTTTTGCTTATTTTTTTTAAAGATTCATTTGGGTTATATTTACATTGCTTTCATTTGTTGGCTCAGTATATTTTTAACTGATTTTTAGTTCCTGTGGATGATTTAGAAATTAATTTTTGAAATATAAAAATAAAATTTTAAGTATATAAAAATACGTTTGCACAAAGAAGAGCAGTAAGAATTGACAATCCTACCAGGTTGTGGAAAATTACCACATTTAAACACTTGTTTGGTTGATATTTTGGTTTTTCATATTCTTAATTTATTTTAATTGATATTTTAACAAAATCATTAGAAAACATTACTCTGATTTTTATTTGATAAGTATGTTGTTTTATGAGAGATGACATTTTATAACTAAACTCATTGCCTATAAAATCTCAATCTTATGAATTTTAATTTTATAGAAACCTAGTAATCTTGAGTGACTATAATTAAGTCAGAACAAATAAACATTTGAGAGGACTTCTTTGTGTACGTATTACAGTTAGGCCTAAGTAATAGGAAAGGTGATTTCTTTGATTAAAGAATAGCAGAAGACTTGCATGTTAGAGTGCCCTTGTAAATAAATGATTTTTTATGTCAACTTAGTATAACATTAAATAAAAGAAAACACAATGGATACTTTAAAAAAGTAAAAGAAGAGCATAGATATATTCATTTTTCATGATTGATTTTAATCACTGATCTTTTAACTAAGGGGCTTCCCAGGTGGCTCAGTGATAAAGAATCTGCCTGCCAATGCAGGAGACATGGGTTTGATCCCTGGGTCGGGAAGATCCCATGGAGGAGGATATGGCAACCCAGTCAGTATTCTTGCCTGGGAGATCCCATGGGCCGAGGAAGCTGGCAGGTTACACGACTGAGCATGCATGCATGCACTTTTAACTAAGATAGAATGCTAAGATTTTTATTTATTTAGTGAGTTTTACTTAAAGACATTGTGATCCTAAAAGTACTTGGACAATATAACTGTATTCAGTTTAATAGAAAGAGCATCCACTTTCAGGGTAAAGAGTGTTTATGCTCCTTTATGATTGTTCTTTATTTTAGTGTCTCCTTTGCCCTGTGTCCTTGTCTGCATGTGTTACTCAGTTGTGTCTGACTCTTTTGCAACCCCATGGACAGTAGCCTGACAGGCTCCTCTGTCCATGGAATTCTCCAGGCAAGAATACTGGAGTGGGTTGCCAGTCCCTTCTCCAGGGGACCTTCCTGACCCAGGTATTAAACCCAGGTCTCCTGGATTGCAGGCAGGTTCTTTATAGTCTGAGCCACCAAGGAAGCCCATGTCCTTGTCTAATGGATACTCAAATCTATTGTCTGGTGGTCAGAGTAATAATCTCTTAGGCCAGTAACCGTTACAGGGTCCTGTAGTTATAATTTACAGTTTCTGGAATATTAGGGTTAGAGTCTGCTGTATTCCCTCTAGGCAAGATGGCATAGTACTGGAAAATAATGCAATACAATAGGGAGTATTTGTTTTATTTTTGCAATATTGGTTTTTATAAAAAGAATTTGTGTATTTCTCTTCTACCTTCCACTGAACCAAGTCTAGCTTTTTAATGCCCCTTCTCAAGAAGAGACTTAAAAAAAGATGCTGTCCTCCTTTTTTCATTATTAAGGTGTCTAATCTCTATCATAGGTTTACTCCCTTCCGCACAGCATTTTATTCTGTTAGAACATCAGAATTTATGTACCTTGACATATTCATGGTATTCATCACATTTAGGTACTTCAGCATTTTCCACTTCATCTCCAGAGGCTGTTTGTTCTTAGTTATTCTGTCATCAGTTTATTGCTTATTGTATAAGCTGATATCCCATTATGAGACTTTAGGTTTCCATTGTTGCACTTTCTTAAATTAACTGATAAGAAAGTCATTTGCGTGCTTTTTATGTAGTGAAAGTATCACCACAAATAAATATCTAAACCCACCGCCTCTTAACCACCTATCAAATGTGTTAATACAGATCACATGCAATAATCTTTTAAAATTAACAAAGCAGTATTCAGTACAACATCTTGACTGTTTTCTCCATAATTAAAGTTGTTTTCTAAGGTCTAGCATGTCAGTGATTGATCTTCCTTACAGTTTTCTTTGTGGTATGTTAGTCAGTGGAGAAAAAAATATTTGTTTACAAATGATGTATATTTTTTAAGTATCATTGCATGTTGCATATTATTTTAGGCATCTGTTATTTTGGGCTTAGATAAATAGATTGGGATTTTTCTCCTTTCATATCCAGAAGACAGTTCAGTTCAGTCACGTCCAACTCTTTGCAACCCCATGAACCGCAGCATGCCAGGCCTTGCTGTCCATCACCAACTCCCGGAGTCCACCCAAACCCATGTCCGTTGAGTCGGTGATGCCATCCAACCATCTCATCCTCTGTCATCCCCTTCTCCTGCCCTCAATCTTTCCCAGCATCAGGGTCTTTTCAAATGAGTCAGCTCTTCACATCAGGTAGCCAAAGTATTGGAGTTTCAGTTTCAATACCAGTCCTTCCAATGAATACCCAGGACTGATCTCCGAAGACAGTAGTAGGCATAATCTTATCACTTGACCTAGGAAGAATAGCAGTTCTTAGGCAAAGATCTTTTTCTCCAAAAAATAGCCACTCTTAAAGCAGTTTTTTTTTCAGCAAGCATAAAAGGTAGATTTTTCTTTGTGCTGTTTGTACATTCATTAAACAATTTTGTTTGCTCCTTCCATTTCTCCTCTTACATGTTTCTATAGCATACTTTCTTCAGATATAAAAATCAGTCCCTTTACATTATTTATGTAAAGATTTTTTTGTGAAACGACAATCCCGTAAATTATTGCTCTTCCAGTGCTACACTCTACATTTAATATTCTGATGCCCGTCTTGTAGTGCTATTAGATTGATCTTTCCATATTTGAATTTGATAGTGGGTCTCTATAATGTGCGTAGACTGGGATATAAAATAATGGATGTAGGTGGATACTCATACTTACTTTCTATTCATGGCCCACCTATCATGTAAAATGCAATGATTGTGGAGCCAGATCAGCTTCCTTTTGTTTATGAAAATAGAAGAACAGGTTGAGGTCCTACTCTGGATAGGAGTGGGTTGGGAACTGGTGAGTCTAGCTGTATTGTAAAACTAAGTTAGCATTTACACACACATGTACATACAGTAGATAGTAGAAAGGGCTATGTAGGAGTGTCAGTACCTGGGGCTTTGAATTGCATCACCTTTACTCACTAACTTTATTGTTGCAATGAAGAAATTGGCTATTTCGCTACCTGGTATTTTGTAAAGTTTGTGGTAATAGTACATTCATTTTCTCTTATTCTCTTTTCTTCCAGCCATAATGAAAGGAAAGTGACCTGTAAACATCCAGTCACGGGACAGCCATCCCAGGACAATTGTATTTTTGTAGTGAATGAACAGTAAGTAAAGCGTTTCATGGAACGCCTCTATTCAAAATGGGGTCAGCATTCCAATTGCTGTTATCCGTATTTAATACAGTACAATTGAACAGTTTTTTTATCTGGACATTTGCAGTCAAGGGTAGTAACAGAATACCATCTATTTACCATGTGTGGTTTAGAAACATGGCTTAAAATTTTTTTCATGAGGAATGTAATTTCAAAAGCTATTTTTACAATAGCTCAAACACAGAGAATAAACTCAAGATCCCTGGATGCAAGGTCAGGGGGAACTAAACTTGGTCAAATTATTAGACTAATTTGAACTTAGGTTTCTCATCCTTAAATAGAGATACTGGGAATTACCATTTCTCAGGATTTTTATAAGCATCAAGTGAAATTTATTTGAAAATAGTTTATAAACCTGTTCTTCAAAAATTAGTTGTTGGTACCATTGTTATTATTTTCTTTTAGGGGGTTGGGAGAGGGCTGCTGCACTGCCTGTCTTATGGGATCTCGGTTCCTCAACCAAGGAACGAACCCGTGCCCTCGGCAGTGAAAGTGAGGAGTCCTAACCACGTGACCACCTGGGAATTCCCTATCATTTTTATGGCCTTCAGTATTATAATAGCAAATCTTGTAATTAAAACGTTCCAGTTAGATGACCAAGTAACATAACTGTATGAAAGCTTATTAAAATAAACATGATATTAACTTAAGTTGTGCTTAGTTATATTTCAAGTAGTTATAAATATTAAGCTGGAACTATAGAGCTTATTAAGCTCGAACTAATACCCAGCTGTTTGGAAAAGTCAGACAGACACCAGCATTATTAGCTCCAGGAAAATGTCATTATAAAGTGGTTTACAAAAGTAGCACGTTCTGCCACTCTTGACATGTTATATTTTCAGGACTGTTGCAACCATGACATCTGAAGAAAAAAAGGAACGACCTATAAGTATGATAACTGAAGCTTCGAACTATAACATGAGTTCAGACTATGCGGTGCATCCAATGAGCCCTGTAGGGAGGGTAAGTTATTTTGCTTACTCTTAATTATTGATAACTGACATAGTTGGTAGTATCCATTATTATTACTCTTAATGAACTTAGAATTATAGAACAATCATTTCATTTTTGCTATTACATGAATCTAATTGCATTTGAAGTAATTGGCATAAGAAGCAAGGCCTTAGAATATAAAGAACTAAGATTATATTTTAATAATTTAATGAGTTATAGTTTTTAAATATTATAGAGTTATGATTTTGAATTGTTTTACAAATATAATGGATGTTTGTGTGAGACAGTGGCAGTTTATTGAATCTACTTAAGTTTTAAAGGTGACGATTAATTCAATGACCTAGAAATCCTATTATTAAGTATGCCTGGAATGATATATTGGAAAAGGAAATGGCAACCCACTCCAGTACTCTTGCCTGGAAAATGCCATGGATGAAGGAGCCTGGTAGGTAGGCTACAGTCCGTGGGGTCGCAACGAGTCGGACACAACTGAGAGATTTCACTTTCTTTCTATAGTTCATTTTGGAGAAGGAAATGGCGGTCCACTCCAGTGTTCTTGCCTGGAGAATCCCATGGACAGAGGGGCCTGGTGGGCTACGGTCTATGGGGTTGCAAAGAGTTCGACACGACTAAGCCACTAACACACACACACAGAATGATATATATATATATTCTATTTTATTCTATAATATTATACTACTTTGTTAATGTTGTATCCATTACTGCTAAAAGGTTTCAAAACCCTATGTCAGTTGTTTGATGACTGAAATATTTAGAATCCATTATGTGAAAAGTATTATAGCCATAGGGATACAGAAGTGGATGGTTTTTCTTTATAATCAGAAACAAAAATACTGTTTAATCTATGATCTCAGACTTGTGTGGCTATAATAATTTATAGTTATTGCTTCTTGTACCATAATGTTAATGTTTTGATATAGAATTTTAATGTAAAAATGTCTTCAAACTCTTAGAAAATCTGCTAAATCTGAATAAATAGTTGCCTTAAAGTTACTGCTTGGTGCCTAAATTAAGGATAGCAAGAGAATCAAAAGATGATAAAAGAATTGTCTTTATTTATTTAGAAAATAATTATGTATTTTATAATAGTAAAACAGTTGTAATAGTAAATTATGGTTACTGTAAAGAAATACTTAAGGTTTTTTTAATGAAATATTGTAGAATATTAAAATCAGTATAGATTTTCAAATAATATAAATTATTTCTATTTTGTATATGACATAAAGTATAAGTGAGCATCATGGTGCATTTTAATTAAAATCTAGAAAAATGACTGGTGGGTAGAGAGCCACTAAGTCACTGTCTGGAAAGAAAGTTGAATCTGTGCCTCACACTTTACACCCAAAATTTTCCAGATGGAGCAGGTGTTTGAAATGGTAAAAAACAAAACCATAAAAGCAGTACAGAAAATAATGGAAGTTTTTTAAAAAAACAAAAACAAAACAGCCAACTCAGAATGCAGATGTGCTGTCTAAATATGACAAATCCCACAAGTCAAAAGAGAGAATGAGAAATTCAGTCACAGAAAACTATCATGCGTGCATAATATTGATAACTTATATGACAATTAAAGAAGAATACTGAGGAGTAGGTGTTATATAGGCGGTTATTTGAGGGGGAAAGACAGAGATTCTGTAACTGTGAACAGTCATTTACATGAGTAGATACACATATATACACAGTGACATTCGTTGCCTAGAGTTGTGTTTGGGTTGTTTGAATGCTGGTGTCCAGAGGTGAGAAGTAGACTGGTCCTTCTACATCTTTTTGTACCATTTGAGGTCTGTACTGTGTTTTTATGCATTATTTGTTCAAGAGGAAATTAAAATTTATCCAGAAAAAAAAATGCCATGGTTGATATTGGACCTTAAAATTCTATTATGTACTAATATAACTTTTACAAAAGGAGGTTTTAATGAAATGTGCTAGCTTTCCAAAGATTCTAGTAAGTTGAAAAATAAGAGATAAATTGATACTACTTACCTTCCTTGTTGCTGCTGCTGCTAAGTCGCTTCAGTTGTGTCTGACTCTCTGCGACCCCATAGATGGCAGCCCACCAGGCTCCTCTGTCCCTGGGATTCTCCAAGCAAGAACACTGGAGTGGGCTGCCATTTCCTTCTCCAACTTACCTTCACAGAGGAATTGAAATTCAGCTTCTTTTGTCTTTATGTTTGTTGGTCACCGCTATTGTTCCGACTAAGATAAATTGTTTGGGTTAAACATAGCAATATTTTAAAAGATTATTTGTAGTTTTAAGAATATGGTAAACACCATCTGGCTGGCATCATTCAAGTTCAGAGTTGTCCTTAAAGAAGAAAACACTACATGACATTAAGCAGTTCCTTCCAGTCTTGTTTTGATTTGATGTGATATTTTGTTTATATTTTATCTGTGAGATCTGCTCTTGTAACTTGACACTGTTGACTTTAATTGGGACAACACTGTTAACTGCAGATATGAGTCAAAAAGTTCTGTCATTTGGTTTATTCTTTAAAATGCATTAATATAATTTTTACTGAAGATTCATTTTATTCAGCAGGTAGGGCAAAATACTGCCATACACTGTGCCTTTTTAAAAATTGTTCCTGAAAATTTTAAAGGAGAGAAATACATGATCCTTTTGTAATATCCTTGAAGAGGAAAAGCCTTTGTGCAGAATTCTTATACTTGAAACAACTAAGACACAAAAGCAGAATTGCAATAATTCATCTGAAAAGATTAAATCCTGAAAGTTTCAAAGAAATCTGGAGAAGAGATTTTAAAAGGTTAAAATTATGAAGATAAAAAGTAAACTCAATATCTAGGCATTAATACCATATTTTCTGTTGGGCTTTTTTTCTTTAGACTTCACGGGCCTCAAAAAAAGTTCATAATTTTGGGAAGAGATCAAACTCAATTAAAAGGAATCCTAATGCACCTGTGGTCAGACGAGGTTGGCTTTATAAACAGGTATTTTTTCCCCTGTTTGATGTGAAAAAAGAAGAGAATATAAAGAAACCTTTTCAGCTGAAGGTCCTAAGACAATTATATAAAGTAGAGAAGAAACTGTATAGTTAATCATCCAGGTTCTTCCCTTTTTATTACCATGAAGAGTGTTAGAGAAACAGTGAAAAAAGAAAAAGTAATGGGTGTTACCTGGAACAGAGGTATTGTGTGTGTGTGTGTGTGTGTGTGTGTGTGTGAGAGAGAGGTATTTCTAAATTTGAAATTAAATGTATGTTGTATGAAAATGTTAAAAATAACATGCTAAGATCTTCTAGGCAAAAATATTTTTTCAGTGGAAAAAAATACAGAGTTGTTGTTCATTTTCTATCCTTATAAAAAGGTACAATTATGTACTTCTCTGCTTTGATTTATAGAGAAATTTGATGATAATTCGAGATTTTCCTGAGTTTTGCAGATTTTTGTTTCCATGCCCTCGAAACTACTCTTTCAAGTGTCTGCTTTTTTTTGTTTCTTTTCTTGTTTATCTGTTTGCCCAGGCATAGCTCACCCTGATAAGTAGGGGTTTACATTGTTCCATTATCTGGAAAACCTGGTAACTAAGCTTTTTTGGAACCTTGTTAGTTTTGTAACTGGTAAGGATGTGTGTACATTAAACTTGGTGGCATCTGTTTTGATTGCTGAGAGGCTGTTTTCTTTTTCACTTCCCGGTTTGCATCTGGATTTCAAATGACCTCCAGATAACTGAGATAACTGCACTCGGGACCTTTATCTGCCTGTGTTCTGTCTTTCTGATTCTACATGTATGCAGATGATGTTAGTTAAATATTAGTTCATTAATAGTGCTAATTTACTCTGTCAAATAATGCTAATTGCTTTCAGATGACCTAATAATTATATTCATTAAAATTCACGATGAGGTCGTTATGAAACATGCATTAGACGTTCCACCTGACAATTGGATGGCAACTAATCTAATGTATTGGAAGTAGACCCACTTAAAATCCAGAGAATCCCCATTCAAGCAAATTAATTTTGCCAATTTCTGACTGCATTGATTGAGTGTGTAACTTGGATACCAACTTTTAATTTTTATTTAAAGATCACTTAACTGTATTTTAACCGTCTGACATTTAAACTTATCCAAGCTGAAAGAATTTTAACTAGACTTTCTAATGAGTCCAAATTCTGTTCAAATAGCTAAATGTGATATTGAGCTTTATAGAGGATATGGGACTCCTTACTTAAAATGATTGCCGTTCTTAGTTCTTGATCCCTTGATTAATTTAGTATTGCCAAAGCTCTACCAACAAGTTTCTCTACTCCTGAGTATTTATTCTGTAATAGGTGTGTAGCTTATAGAGAATATTTGTAGAACTGCTTAAAAATCTAAACTTTGAAATTATCTATACTAAAGAAATAATTAATGAAGAAATTGAAAATGTATATTTGGGGGGGCGGGAATGCTTTCCTTAAGTGTAACTGTAAATTTTAAGGATGAAATCTTACTTAAGAGATTTTTACCCATATAATTTCTTCAGTTCTGAAACCATCCTTATGTGATGGTCACAACTAGAAATAAATTGAGAAATATTAATCAACACACATACAAACTGGCATCTTTTTTACCTGTTTATGTCTGTGTTTGTGTGTGTCTGTGTTTCATTTTCTCCTGTGGTTTTGGTTTATTGCATGTGGGAAGGTAATTTTTATTTAAATTGTAGTTTTGTTTGAGCTTGGTATTTTTATTACCCAAATTACTTAGAAAAAGCTGCCAAGTGGGTACTCTCTTCTACAGGATAAGCAAAACCCAGGCTGGATATGTAAGAAGAAAAGAATGTTTATTAAATGTGTTTGTATGCTAAGGTTCCTTTATTCATAATCATTTTAAATCACATTACCTTTGGAATAATTTCAAATCACGCACTTCTCTTCATGTTGAAGATTAACATATTTATTAAATCTGGCTTACCAGAATGCACACCCTACTGCACAGTCACCTTATTCTCATGCTCAGACGTGTTCACATCGCTTGCAAATACGAAACCAGATCAAACTGCTTCAGCAGAATTCCTTTTTACGTGACAGTATTATTCTTCAAAGACCAGTGTACTTAGAAATACGTTACCATGTTATAAATCCCTGGAAAACTACCCCCAAATTTTGATTAGGGTTTTAGTTAGATTTCTTTTTTTTTTTTTTTTTAGTTAGATTTCTATGCAGCATATATCAAACACACCTTGTTTTAAGAGCTTATTTTAAACAAATGCACCAGAAATGAGTTTTCACTTTCTGAAATGAAAAAGAAATAATCCTTTATCATGCTGGTTTCATGCAGGACAGCACTGGCATGAAGCTATGGAAGAAACGCTGGTTCGTGCTTTCTGATCTTTGCCTCTTTTATTATAGAGGTGAGTTTACTACCACAAACTATAGAATATATGTGAAGCATCAGATACTCTTTCGAAGAAAAAAATTAGAAATCTTTTTACTATTTTATTATCAACAAACTGATATCAAGAAACTCTTGATATGTGTGATATGTGTGTGTTAGTCACTCAGTCATGTCCAACTCTTTGTGACCCCATGGACTGTAGCACACCAGACTTCTCTGGTGAGAGTCCTTGGGATTCTCCAGGCAAGAATACTGGAGTGGGTTGTCATTCCTTTCTCCAATTGACGTATGTAATTTGAAGTAAATAAGGTGGGACAGAAGGCAATATAGTGCTTCAAACTGAATGGTCTTAGTTTTGGTCTGGTTTTTGTAATCTGTTTCTGCTAACCTGATTTGTTTATATGAAGAGCATGTGAGTGTTCACTCTATAATGTTATCCTTGAATTCAGTGCCTAATAGATAAGAAAACATTAATTTGATGGGATTCTTTTTGTATGTCAATTTTGTCACATCTAGCCATTGGTCCACTAGACACCCCATTCTCCCCAGCAAATGATTTTAGAGCATTAGAGACTACTATGATGTATTAGCAAATAAGAAAAATAGCAAAGAATTTATTTATTATGATCCCTTCCAGTACCCCCTCTCTGTCTCTGTCTCTCTCTCTCTCTTTCTCTCACACACACACACTTTTCTTTTGAACAATGGCAACCCCCTTGAAATGAGAAAGTTGCAAAAGGGATTAATAGCCTACAGATTAGGCTATTAATGTTGATGGAGAAGAAATAAAGGTATTATTAAAAGCAGTCTTCATTTATATCTCTCTCTCACTTAATGTTTTTGTAGGCTTTAATAAGTTGTTGATTAACGCAGAGTCAGAGTCCAGAGAAGTCTCTGTTCAGGTGCCATGTGGCTACGTTAGTGTCCCCAGAGTTGGTGTCAAACAGTGCAAGGGATGCATATGCCGTGTGGCCCTAGAAATCTGCTTCAGCTACAGTGTAAAATCATGAATCTGGACAGTCAGCCCTTCTTCCGTACTTTAGAATCTGGTTGGAATCAGTCAGTATATAGTTACCAATTTACAAACCACAAAATACAGTAGGATTTTAGAGCCTATTAGCAGTTTTTAAATTTACTTTGTGATTGTCCCCCCAAAAAAGGTGGGACAGAATTCTGTGGTCACCTATCAAAGCAACATATGCAAATTGACCTTCAAAATTTGAAATTACTAGAATTGTATTCATCTTTTTTTTCCCCTCACTGAATACCGAGGTTGAGAAATACTGCTGAGTCAGAATTAACCAAACCTATAAAATTTCATGTTTGGCGTAGAGATATTGGTTGGGCTGCAATTGTGGTATTATCTTTAGTTAAGTGCAAGACTTAAAATTTTCTTTAAAGGTTTTCCCAGTCTTTCAGAAAGTCAGTGTTTGTAACTCATACATTATTCCTAAGCTTATAATTTGTACTTTTCTTTCTTTTTTTCAGTATGTTTTATAGACTAAATTTAGAACTTTAAGAACAAGAAAATGCTGCTTCTCACATAAAAAATTTCTTAATGTTAATTTGCAACAGAAAGAACACTAAATTCTTTGCCATTTGATATTATTATTGCTTATGGAAGTATCCTTGCTACTCATCACTTTTATTAAAATAAAATAACTTTTAATGTAATTTGAAAAAAATAAAGGTGAATTCCAAAGCCATTTTGAGTATGAGATTCCATATTATTTTTAAACATATGTGTGTTACATTCAATACATCTATTAATTATAGTGCAGTTTCCCTAGACAGGAGGAATATGAAAAAGAAGAAAATATAGAAAAGAAAGAAATATCACTTCACTCACCTCTTGTTCTTCAGATGGTTGGAAAGAAGCATATGATACTACACTTTTGCTACTTTATCAACAGGAAATGTTAGATTTTGAATGAAAACTCAGATTTTAGTGAAAAGATCCTAATAACTTGCAATTTTTAGACTGTTAACCATTTGCTAAGCACATAACATTATGACCTACTGCATCTCTTCCTCACAGCCAGCTGAACGTGAAAGTGTTAGTCACTCAGTTGTGTGCAACTCTTTGTGACCCCGTGGATAGTAGCCCTCAAGGCTCCTCTGTCTGTGGAATTCTCCAGGCAAGAATACTGGAGTGCACAGCTGTTCCCTGCTCTAGGGGATCTTCCCAACACAGCCACCTGATAAGGTGGCAGATCTTATTCTGCACAGTCACACAGGAGGAAACTAAGGGCAGCGAGGTCCAGTAGCTGACCTGAGGTCTCCCCTAGCAAGTCTCAGGAGCCAGGATTTGCACCCAGGCACTTGTCCTAACCACAAGTTTCTGCCCCACCCAAATCTAATCTTCTCTTTTTTTTCTTGGCCACACCATGGGGCTTGTAGGGTCTTAGTTCCCTGACCAGGGATCAAACTCTGGGCCCGGAGCAGTGAAAGCACAGAGTCCTAACCATTACACCGCTAGAAAATTCCTAATCTCGTCTTCCCTCGTGCATTGAATATAGCAGCCCCATTCATTTCTTCTCTATCTGTCCAAGCATCTAATACTCTAACATTGAGAGTGTGCTGTCAGAAATTTTTAACAGATCAGTCTGTGTTTTACAGATATGGAAAATAATACAGTGAGAGAATAAGAGCGTTGCTGCTTTTTTTTTTTTTTTACAATAGAATAGCATCCAATACCAGATGGAAGCCCAGGTTCTCACTGTTCTTTACAGAACACCGGGCATTTTGTGAACACTGTGATAAAGCACGGAAATTGCTCTGTTCTGTAGTCAGTCTATTGATGAAACTTAACATGGGATATAATTCACTCAGCAAATATTTATTGAGCAAGACCTAGTTCATTCCAGGTATTATTAAAATAGCAGTGAAAGAAAGCTTCCATAAAGCTTGCAATCTCCAGAGGTCAGGGAGACAGTGGATCCACTCAGATAAATAAACAAGACCACGGTTAAGTGCTTTTAGGAGAAGAAGGTCATGATACAAAAGAAGGTCATGGGGCAGGAGCCTGTTTGGATCAGTACTCTGAGCAGACGGTTTAGGTACCAAGATACCAGTGACAAGGAGGAGCCAGAGTGAAGCAGAGTATCCCAGACAGGAGGGACAGTAGTTCAAAGGCCTTGTGGTAGAAAAGTGTTGGGCATATTGAAGGAGCAGGAAGAAAGCAGTAACCCAAGCTCTAGGGTTAGCACTAGGGAAAGAGATAGATGGAAGAAGTGGATGTAGGATCCATGTAGGATGCTATTGGAGTTTAGATTCTGCCCAAAATGCCACAAGGAAGCGACAGTATATTTTTAGTCACAAGAGGAATGTGCTTTAATTTACATTTTTGAAAAGCTCACTCAAGCTGCTGTTGAAGAGAAAGTGAAAGTCTCTTAGTTGTGTCCGACTCTTTGCAGTCCCATGAACTATACAGTCCATGGAATTTTCCAGGCCAGAATAGTAGAGTGGATAGCCATTTCCCTTCTCAAGGGGATCTTCCCAACCCAGGGATCAAACCCAGGTCTCCTGCATTTCAGGCAGATTCTTTACCAGCTGAGCCACAAAAGAAGCCAAAGGATACTGGAGTGGGTAGTTTATCCCTTCTCCGGGGGATCTTGCCGACCGAGGAATTGAACCAGGGTCTCCTTCATTGCAGGCAGATTCTTTACCAACTGAGCTATCAGGGAAGCCCCAAGCTGCTGTTAGGAAATAGGTTATAAAGTAGAAGGAAGGAAACATTGTGTAGAAATGATGGTGGCTTCAGAGTAGGGTGGTAGCCAGCAGTGAGCTCTTTTGATGCACCAGACATCTTAATAGGTGGTAAGATGCAGAAATTAACAATATAGACTCCTCTCCTTATGGAGCTCACAGATTAGCTGAAGGAGTCTGAGAAAGAATGTTGTAGTATTCAGTTGTGTTGATGACTGTTGACCAGGCCTGTACAAGGAAGGGGTCAGGAAAGGTTGATCTAGAGACAAATGACTTGCTTAGTACATACACAGCATGAGTGAGCATGGCATATTTGTAAAATAACACACAGAGCTTAAGGAGTAAAGGTACCTGAAAACCTAGCAAGAGGAAAGGCTAAAAAGTAGATCAAGGCATAAAAGACATTTGTTTGTCATTCTAGTAAATTTAAACTCCTGTATTAAACACGAAACTGTAATTGTATGTATGTCTTATGTTGTTCTCAAACTTCTTTGAAGCAGAAGAAACGGTGGGTCTAAAATGTCCTTTGAATCCACTAAGGTGTTGGGATTCTTATGGCTCCTGTCCCAGGTTGTGTTCCTGAGGAAGCAAGCCTTGAGATGGAGATCAGTGTGCAAGAGGCTTACTAGGGAGTGGTCTTGGTATCAGGACCTGGGGCTGGGGAGGAAGGGAAGTAGGACAGGGCAGAAGGAGGAGTTAGGCTTCCCTGCAGTCTGGGAAACACCTGGCTGACCCCCAGTCCCCGACAAGGAGTTCATTCTTTCTACAAACATCAAGTACCTTCCCTTGGCTTGACCAGAGTACAAAGCCCTCTGTGTGATTGAAACTAAGACAGTTACCTAGGTAGAGAACTAAAAAAAATGCCTTGATTAAGAACATTTAGGGCTTCCCTGGTGGCTCAGATGGTAGAAAAATCTGCCTGCACTGCAAGAGACCTGGGTTCAGTCTCTGGGTGGAGAAGATCCCCTGGAGAAGGGAACAGCTGCCCACTTCAGTATCCGTACCTGGAGAATACCATGGACAGTGGAGCCTGGTGCGCTGTAGTCCTTGGGTCTGCAAAGAGTCAGACACAGCTGGGAGACTAACACTTTCACTTTCAAGAACATATAAGTAATGTAGCATATGACTTTGGATAGTCATTTGATGAAGATTTTATATGCCTTCAGTTTTATATAATAATAATGGCAGTTGTTACTGAACTTGTAGCATGGGCTGAGTGCCTCATTGCAGTCATTATGTCTGTTAACTCATTTAACCCTCACAGCATGTTCCTTTGTGGCAAGTCCTGTTTTCTTCAGTTTTATGATAGATGACACTGAGATACCCAGCATCCGGTAGCTTGGCAAGATCTTACCGCTACTTAGAATCCAACTGGGAAACAGTCCATGATAATTGGTGAAGTCACTCTATGCTTATTACCTCTGCATATTCTGAAATAACTTTAGGAAAGTCAATTTTCCAGTTATACAACATAGAAAAATTTATTATTTGATAAAAAATGATTTTTTTAATAAAGATGATTTCATGACCTGTTTCTGATTATATGTTTTATATAAACATAAAATTGGATTTAAAATTAGAATGTGACTCATTCTTTTAAGTTGTCATTCTTTATAATTGTTGTCTGCTTTCTGCCCCCCCACCTTTTTCCCTTTCAGAATAAATCTACACTTTTGTTCATTCTGTCTTATATTAGAGAACTAATGAATATAATAAAAGCAAAATTTTGTTCCAGTGTTATGAGAAGAGTTACAGAAATTAACCTCTAATGTGACTTTTTTCTTTTGGAAGTTTCAACATATATTCTAGAAATGAGGGGAAAATAAGTGAAATCCCTTGTTAAGTTTATAATAATAATAATAATAAAAACATGGCAAGCATAATAAAAAGATTTATTTCTAATTTATGATTTTTCTCATTGCTGAGTTCACCAGCCTAATGCATAGCTTTATTAACCTGTCTTACGGGTCTCTAACAATGTACTATATATTTCAAGTTTCATAGACATCTCTGCCCCCAAGCAGCAAGTTAATAATGTGAATCTATACTGTTCGAGAATGAATGTTTTGACATTTTCCTAGGTATATTTTATGTGCTTGCCTTGTAGGTCTGTGATTTATTCTCTTAACTTTATTGTGTATCATAGTGACTGGTAAAAACAACCCTTCAAGGATACATGTTTAAGAAGCATATAATATTTCAAGTATAGTTTAAAAGATATTTTTATGTGTATATATTCATGTATTCAAAAATGTTTGAGCATCTACTATTGTTCTAAGTGTCTTTGTGGAGTTTACATTCTAGTCGGGGAGAGGAAGATGATAAGTAAAAAATAAAACATACAGGGTTTCAGAGGTATTGGGGCACATGTTAAGGGTCATTGTGGTAGAGCTCCAGAAAGAGAAGAGAAGGTTCTGGGACAGATCAGGATGGAAGCACTTCAAAATAAAGCAGTCAAGAAAGGCTTCATTGATAAGACATGGAACAAAGTCTGAAGGTTGTGATGAGAGAGCCATGCCTATCTGGGCTTTAAAATGGTTGCCTGTTTAAATCCTATGGGAAACATGGGTGGATTCATTTTGTAAATTTTCAGTGTCACCATTTACACGCTTATGTAGTTTCAGTGAATCACATGCCAGAGGACTTTGTAGAATGCAGTCTATATGCCAAAGGTTTGCCATTTTTATGTCTAATTGACCTTGTTCTGACATGTGGGCCAAGTTCTGATTTGCTTAAGACAGGGAATTTTGTTGAAAGTAAAGCAGTATATATATACTCCATTATTTAATGTTTTCCCTTAAAACCTTACAATATAATACATGAATGAATTACACAAATTTATATATGAAAGTCTTTTGGTTTTGTCAAAATAAGTTTTGAGAAAATTTATTCTGCTTCATGAGAACACTGGAAATTCTAATCAGATGTTCAATTACCTCTCAGATGAGAAAGAAGAGGGTATTCTGGGAAGCATACTGTTGCCCAGTTTTCAGATAGCTCTGCTTACCTCAGAGGATCACATTAACCGCAAATATGCTTTTAAGGTAAGGACATAGTCATACTTTTTTTTTTCTGAATTTGAATGTTGCATTGGTTAAGAAATGGATATTGACTGTGGATTATCACAAAAAGACATTTTAGTTACAGTCATTTTTAATATTTGAAATATAATAGCGGTCTTAGGGTCGAGGAGAAGAGTGTCCCTTTAATTAGTAAGAAGTACATGCTGAAGTATTAAAGGGCCAGGTGTCTTTCATGCCTCCTTTCAAGTGGTTCTAGATCAGGGGTCCCCAACCCCCGGGCCACAGACATGTTAGGAACCAGGCCACCCAGCCCCACGGTGAGAGGCAGGCAAGCAAGTGAAGCTTCACCTTATTTACAGCCCCTCCCTATTGCTTGTATTACTGCCTGAGCTCCAGCTCCAGTCAGATCAGCAGAGCCATTAGATTCTCATAGGAGCTTGAACCCTTCTGTGAACTGCGCATGCAAGGGATCTAGGTTGCGGGCTCCTTATGAGAATCATCCTGAAACCATCCCTCCCTCGGTTCATGGAATAATTGTCTTCCATGAAACTGGTCCCTGGTGCCAAAAAGGTCAGGGACCACTGTGCTAGATATAGCAAATATGTTAAAATGCTAATAATTGATAGATATAACTGTACTATCCTGGTGATCATTGTATTGTTCTTTAAAAGTTACTGTATATTTGAATTTTTTCATAATAAACTTGGGGATAATGTGTTTTTTAACCTCATACATGTGCACTCATGATTTTAGAGAAGATTTGCAAAGGTGCTCTTAGATCTAAGTACATCATGAATATCATAGTTTTGAGAGCCTATTGAAGATGAAACATTAAATCTATTATTAAATCTAAGCAGACCGGAGCTCGCTTCCCTTAACTAATAATACTCACCCATCTGTGATGTGCTAGTAGAACACCCTCAAATAAGAAGCCCCTTTAATGCTAGTTCAGTTCAGTTCAGTCACTCAGTCATGTCCAACTCTTTGTGACCCCATGAATCGCAGCATGCCAGGCCTCCCTGTCCATCACCAACTCCCGGAGTTCACCCAAACTCATGTCCATCGAGTTGGTGATGCCATCCAGCCATCTCATCCTCTGTCGTCCCCTTCTCCTCTTGCCCCCAGTCCCTCCCAGCATCAGAGTCTTTTCCAGTGAGTCAACTTTTTGCATGAGGTGGCCAAAGTATTGGAGTAGTTTAGTGCTAAGTTGGTTATTTTGTTGCTATTGTTCTCAAAAACTATGCTGCATTCTTTGCTTTATGATGATGGCTGACATAAATTTCGGAAGTCACCTATTTTTTTAAGTCAGTTTTAAATTTAGAACTCTTGAGGGGTTTAATGTAAAAATTTCATTTTAAGAAAAAGAAGAATATAAAGGTAACGTATGCTGTTATTTAACAATGAAAATGTGTGTACCATTATAAAATTGAGTCACTCTGTAATTCCTGTCCACTTTTAAAGAATAGTCAGGACTGCAGCTGAGCTACAATTTTGGCCAGTTAACATGTTGCATTTATAATTACAGAGAAAAGACTGGAAACGGCAGAGTGGTGGGAGGGTTGTGGGTGGCTTCAACCATAAGGTTATATCCGAACAAAGACCACTGGTTATGAAGGCATAAGCTACCCATTTCCGTATGTTACAACAACATTTAATACCAATAAGTCAAAATAATAACTTGTTAAAGTACAATGCCAAACTCTCTGATACTGACAGTTAGTTACTGGGGCACTGGTTTAAATTCTTTTGTTTGCTCATCAACTTAGCAAATGTTTATTGAATTTGTAGTAGACAGGATATTTTGCTCAGGTCTTTGACTCTATATATATATAGATTTTTTTTTAATATCAATAAATATGATGTTAAAATAGCAATAAAAGTGACCGTGTATGAGTATATTGTCTCTGTAATTATTTAGTTTAATTTTGATTGTATTTTATCTGTAACAAGAATGATGATTTCTGTTTTCAAATTCTCTCCTCCACGATGTTGTTTTCTCTGAATTTATGAGCCATGTTTACTACTAAGTCTGTTGGCGTTGATCCTGCTGTTTTCACAGTGGTAAGTAGGAAGTAGAGACAATTGCTGAACAATACTGTGGAACTTAAAAGCTAAATCGGGAACTTTGCCATCATATTCCCATTTGACAGACTGCAAGCTTGGGTGTGGTTTGTTAGTGTCTTGAGCCCTGGCCACAGCTGGAACTTCTGAGTGCCAGCCCAGCATTCCTTCCACTCATCACAGATATGGGCAGTGGGTCTTTATCCATCTCTCCAAAACACCCCTTAGTCTAGTCTAGAGACTCTGGTGGTTTTAATCACTTTAACAGTATATAGCACTTGAGCTGATTCTTTTTTTGTTTTGTGGTTTTTTTTTTTTGAGCTGATTCTTTCTCATGGTTTCCGTATACAATTTTATATCCCTTCCACAGTCAAATGGTATTTGTTGGTTCTGTAAGTTGATTTTCTCAGTGTATTGATTCAATTTATTTACATCTTGATTCTGAAAAAGGTTTCCAAGAAGCTAATTTGACGCTGTAGATAAAGCAGACAGTCAGGATCTCAGAGTAAAGTCTGTTGCTCCAGGTCTTCTCCTTGCATCTCTTTAGACTAACTCTTTTGCCTCATTCTGTGCTGAAATAACTTGTGTTTATTTATCCTTGTCTTTCAGTATCTACTGGGGAGTTGTCACAGGCTTTTTAAAATTTATTTTATTTACTTACTTATTTTTGACTGCACTGGATCTTGGTTTCTATGTGGGCTTTCTCTAGTTGCAGCAAGCAGGGTTTACTTCTAGTTCTGGTGCGTGGGCTTCTCATTATGATGGCTTCTCTTGTTGCAGAGTGTGGGCTCTAGAGCAGTTGTGCTGCATGGGCTTGATTGCCCCCAGGTATGTGGAATCTTGCTAGACCAGGGATTGTCGGGCAAATTCTAATCTATTGTACCACCAGGGAAGTCTGTCTCAGGCATTTTTAAGTGGAAATTAAGAATGGTTCAGGACTTAACTGGTGGTACAGTGGCTAAGAATCTGCCTGCCAATGCAGGGGACATGGGTTCGATCCCTGGTCCAGGAAGATTGCATGTGCCACGAAGCAGCTAAACCCATGCGCCGCTGAAGCTGGTGCACCCTAGAGCCCATGCTCTGCAACAAGAAAAGCCGTTGCAGTGAGAAGTCCCTGCTCGCCACAACTTGAGAAAGCCAGTGTGTAGCAACGAAGACCCAGCACAGCCAAAAAAATAAAAATAATAAATAAATAAACTAGGAGGCAAAAAGAATGTTTCTCCCACCTTGGCCTTTGTTTTCTTTTTAAAAAATTTTTTTATTAAAGTCTAGTTGATTTACAATGTTGTATTAACTGGCCTTGGTTTTCTGCTCAACAGGCAGCTACTGCTGCTGTCCGTCCTCGCCTTGCTGGCCCAGGGCTGAGCCGAGCGCTCAGTCCTTGCACTGGGGAGCTGTCCCTCAGCAGGGCCTCCATGACATTGTTTTCCATCTGCTTCTGTGGGTGGAGGCAGGTTAAACCACTTACTGGTGATATAGGGCTTCTTCCTCAAACCTAGAGCATTTATATTTTACTCTGATACTTGAGAAGAAAACCTAAAGGGCAGTGCCATTTGGGGTCATTTATGAATCTTTTATGTTTGTGTATAGGTGTCTATAATGATTAGCCAAACTGCTTTGAGAGCAGCAACTTTTAAGGGCTGAAGGAATTGCTGCCACAGGAGGGAAATGCAATTAGTGACTTTAGTTGCTGTTTGCTGTGAAACATTCTTGAACAGAGAGATGTGAACTGTAAATAGAAATTGCTTGGGGTGTGTCCATGGAACAGGGATAGTCAGGTGCTTTTTTTCTTAGCTCCTTCTCCTCCTACCTTCCCTTCCTTTAAACTTTTTTTTTTTTTTAAGAAAATGAAAAATGATAAAGATAGGAGAAAAAAATGTAAGATGTGTATATTTTTTCAATATTGAATAGTGTTTTTCTGAAGTCCCTTATTTCTATATCTTTATGTATTGGGTTGGCCAAAAAAGTTCATTCATGTTTTTCCATAACATCGGAAACCCAACATTTGGCCAACTCAGTAAGACAAGTCCACTTTCTTTGAAATTTGATAGTAATGGTCTGTGTAGGGAGCCACTGAACTTTCTTTCTTTCTTTTACTTTTATAGGTGCCATATTTCTATTTAAAACAATCATGTCGTTTTCGATCAGGCTGCCCATCCGAACATGCGGACCTATTATTTCTGCACTGACACAGGAAAGGAAATGGAGTTATGGATGAAAGCCATGTTAGATGCTGCCCTGGTGCAGACAGAACCTGTGAAAAGGTAAAGGCTTGTAGGGAAAGCAGTGGTGATTTCCACTTATATTTATCCCCTGCCTTGCAAATACATCATTATCATAGTACATGTCATTTTAGTAGTCATGATACAGAACCATTTCTTCCCCAGAAAGGAAGGATTAAGTTCATCTTCTATATTAAATCAGTACACCTCTAGTTGGTTTGAGATACCACCTGAATTTTTATCCCACCTTCCCTCTTTATTCATTCTCACCTACCCATGTACTGAGGTGAATCCCAAATCCTAACATTCCAACTGAATGTTCTTTCTTCTTACAGAATTACCTTTAATATCCGGTAAGTACATTTTTAATTGCTATCTTAAAAGTACACAGAACAGTGTTTTTTAAGGTTCTGAATCTTAGAGGAGAATTTATATTCATGAAGTTAATTTCACTGTGTTTTTATATTATGTTGTATGTTTCTCAAGTTTAATCAGTTGAAATAAAAGTTTTTGATATGTTTCATTTCTTTGGTGTTTCCGGGATATTTCTGATTGTTTCATGATGAATGTCTCCAGAAAATAGTTCATCAAGCATCTAGATTATTTCTAAATATATCTACTTCTTAATGAATTCTATCTTCTTTCTTTTAAAACTCCAGGACTTACTTTGGTTATATAAATATGTACTGTTAAAATTGATGTAAGTGTGATTTTTCCCCCCTGCCTTAACATATGAATCATTTTAATATTCAACTATATTAAAAGCTAGTGAGAGGAAATCAGCTTCTAAAATATGTAAATATTAGCTGAATTATGAGCTTGTGGCATTTTTAAAATATATTCCTATATTTTGGACAAAGATCTATGATACAGTTAAATTTTTTTTTGAGTCAACAACAGTTGAGCACATATATAAGGAAGATTGCTAACTTGCATGTCTGGTCTTTTTACTATTTTCTCAGGAAATTAAAGTCTTTTGAGGTGTTGATTAAAAGACTCAAGTTGATGCTGTATAAGTAAATTTATGTTTATCTATTTCAGATCAGTTTAACTAATCACTAGTAATTAGAGCTAGGCAATAGTATGCAGAAAAAAATAAAGAAGGTCCAAGGTTGAACTCTGGGACACCTGTTTATAAGAATAGCTACCTCAAACATAATGCATTTTCTCGATTGAGAGCTAATAATGGGAAAATCTGCTTTTGGAATTCCATGTGTAAAAATGACCTGGATGGACATAAAGATGAGATTATTATGACAGAGAGCTCCAGAAAATTTGTTAGGTGAAAAAAAAAAGAAAATCTTAGGATAAAACTAACTTCAGATAATACTGACTTTCAGGGAATTGTTTAGAATACAGAAATCAATATAGTCATT
This sequence comes from Bison bison bison, assembly GCF_000754665.1. Lineage (NCBI taxonomy): Eukaryota > Metazoa > Chordata > Mammalia > Artiodactyla > Bovidae > Bison > Bison bison. The sequence continues at coordinate 4,330,403 of NW_011494942.1, forward strand.
AAAATATATGATTTCTAGATAAATTTAGTTTCATATATTGCACTTATCCCAGAATTTCAACTTCTATTTTCTTTTCTTGTATTTTCCACTCTAAAAACTAGTCAGTTCAGTTCAGTTGCTCAGTCGTGTCCTACTCTTTGCGACCCCATGCCTCGCAGCACGCCAGGCCTCCCTGTCCATCACCAACTCCCAGAGTTCACTGAGACTCAAGTCCATCGAGTCAGTGATGCCATCCAGCCATCTTATCCTCTGTCGTCCCCTTCTCCTCCTGCCCCCAATCCCTCCCAGCATCAGAGTCTTTTCCAATGAGTCAACTCTTCACATGGGGTGGCCAAAGTACTGGAGTTTCAGCTTTAGCATCATTCCTTCTAAAGAACACACAGGACTGATCTCCTTTAGAATAGACTGATTGGATCTCCTTGCAGTCCAAGGGACTCTCAAGAGTCTTCTCCAACACCACAGTTCAAAAGCATCAATTCTTGAGCACTCAGCCTTCTTCACAGTCCACCTCTCACATCCATACATGACCACTGGAAAAACCATAGCCTTGACTAGACGAACCTTTGTTGGCAAAGTAATGTCTCTGCTTTTGAATATGCTATCTAGGTTGGTCATAACTTTCCTTCCAAGGAGTAAGCGTCTTTTCATTTCATGGATGCAATCACCATCTGCAGTGATTTTGGAGCCCCCCAAAATAAAGTCAGCCACTGTTTCCACTGTTTCCCCATCTGGTCCCATGAAGTGATGGGACCAGATGCCATGATCTTCGTTTTCTGAATGTTGAGCTTTAAGCCTACTTTTTCACTCTCCACTTTCACTTTCATCAAGAGGCTTTTGAGTTCCTCTTCACTTTCTGCCATAAGGGTGGTGTCATCTGCATATCTGAGATTATTGATATTTCTCCCGGCAGTCTTGATTCCAGCTAGTGTTTCTTCCAGCCCAGCGTTTCTCATGATGTACTCTGCATATAAGTTAAATAAGCAGGATGACAATATACAGCCTTGACGTACTCCTTTTCCTATTTGGAACCATTCTGTTGTTACTAATAATTACTCCTAATTTATGCTGATAAAGATGATATTCAATATTGTGTCTTGACTCTGGACAACTATTTGTTGATTATCTGCCCATAGCAATTGTTAGCCAGTTGTGTTGATATAATTTGCCCAATTATCCAGGAATTATTGAATACCACCTATGTGCCCAACCTGGTGTCAGTCACCATCATCCTGTAGAAATTACATCTTCTAAGGACTAGTGGTTCAGTGGCTAGGACTCCATGCTCCCAGTGCAGGAGGCTGGAGTTTGATCCCTGGTCGGGGAACTAAGATCTCACATGCCACAACTAAAGATCCCACATGCTGCAACTAAGACCCAGAGCAGCCAAATAAATTAATTTTAAAAAAGGAAGAAAGAAATTACACCTTTTATTCTATCTCTAGCTCATTTATGAAGTATTTTAACCTATGAACTTCAATGTCATCGTTCCCCAATGGGCAGGCCATTGATGGCATTAAAAAATTCTAAGCATAATATACATTCTCTGAATAATTTTCTGTCTCTCAGCCCATTATGATCATTTTCTGTATTTGCATGTATCTTCTGCAGTAACTTAAATGTTACTTTTTAAAATTAGATCACAGGTTTTACATTATTTATGTTATCTTAATATACATTTTTGAATAAGTTTTGGTTCCATTTAGGGAGAAGTCAGCATGTGTCTTTTTTGATTACATCTCTTAAGTCTTTGGAAAAACTGAGGGAAAAGTCATTGCAGTTGTAATTTAAATTAAGAGCTTTAGGTAGATTAGAGGTAACTTTTTAAAAAGACCTTTTCATATATTTGATACTTAGTGTTTTAAAAAATTCTCACTACTCCTGAAATTAGCTTGGATAAATGTGTTTATAGCATAGATCTTCTCTGACTTCTATCTTCCAAGTGGAAGAAGCTCCATCAGATCAGATCAGATCAGTCGCTCAGTCGTATCCAGTTCTTTGCGACCCCATGAATTGCAGCATGCCAGGCCTCCCTGTCCATCACCATCTCCCGGAGTTCACTGAGACTCACGTCCATCGAGTCAGTGATGCCATCCAGCCAT
>NW_011494942.1:4332601-4347745 GCF_000754665.1 Bison bison bison
TCTTTGCGACCCCATGAATTGCAGCATGCCAGGCCTCCCTGTCCATCACCATCTCCCGGAGTTCACTGAGACTCACGTCCATCGAGTCAGTGATGCCATCCAGCCATCTCATCCTCTGTCGTCCCCTTCTCCTCCTGCCCCCAATCCCTCCCAGCATCAGAGTCTTTTCCAATGAGTCAACTCTTCACATGAGGTGGCCAAAGTACTGGAGTTTCAGCTTTAGCATCATTCCTTCCAAAGAACACCCAGGGCTGATCTCCTTCAGGATGGACTGGTTGGATCTCCTTGCAGTCCAAGGGACTCTCAAGAGTCTTCTCCAACACCACAGTTCAAAAGCATCAATTCTTGAGCACTCAGCCTTCTTCACAGTCCACCTCTCACATCCATACATGACCACTGGAAAAACCATAGCCTTGACTAGACGAACCTTTGTTGGCAAAGTAATGTCTCTGCTTTTGAATATGCTATCTAGGTTGGTCATAACTTTCCTTCCAAGGAGTAAGCGTCTTTTAATTTCATGGATGCAGTCACCGTCTGTAGTGATTTTGGAGCCCAGAAAAATGAAGTCAGCCACTGTTTCCACTGTTTCCCCATCTGGTCCCATGAAGTGGTGGGACCGGATGCCGTGATCTTCGTTTTCTGAATGTTGAGCTTTAAGCCTACTTTTTCACTCTCCACTTTCACTTTCATCAAGAGGCTTTTGAGTTCCTCTTCACTTTCTGCCATAAGGGTGGTGTCATCTGCATATCTGAGGTTATTGATATTTCCCAGTGTCTAATATTGCTTCCAATGTGAAGCCATGAATTTTATCTAAACCTAAATATATGGATGGTCTATAACTGTACTCTGAGGGAAATAGTCACATTTCTTTTTATTTTTTCTCGCTGATTTTATTCCTAACTAGCCATCTCTGTACAGCTGAACAGAATATGTATGTTGTTAAGTCTCTTCAGCTGTGTCTGACTTCTTTGCAACCCCATGGACTATAGCCCACCAGGCTCCTCTGTCCGTAGAATTCTCCAGGCAAGAATACTGGAGTGGGTTGCCATTTCCTCCTCCAAGAATATATATAGATTATGCATTTTTAACACATGCATTTTTATCACTGACACTGGCAGCAACAGCACAGTTAGGATCCAGCAGGATTGTTATTATATATTGAAATGTGCAAGGGTAGTCAGTTCCCTCTTCAAGGAGCCTCCCAGTGTGGTATCATCTTGGCAGTTTTGTGCAGGTACAGACACTTAGCTTGGTCTGGTCAGATCCTGGAAGTGATTGGTCTCAGGAAAGCTGATTCTCATCAAAAAGACCCAGATACAGCAATTGACATGGTGAGCAGTAAAACCATCTGCTGGCTCAGGCGCACACTGCTAAGCAGCACATTCTTCCTGCAGGGACGTGGACATGAGATGCCAGATTCTAATCCACAGTTGCTTGATGAGATTGAATGGTAGTGGTGATAAAGTCTGTGCCAGCCACAGATTTACTCGTGTGGAGCTCACAGCAGTCCCGAATCCTTGGTGCTAAAGTTTTCCCTACTTGCTAAAGAGGAGTTTGAGGCTCAGTAATTTCTGTACCGTGCTGGAAACTCAACTAGTAAGAGGTGGAACTATGGACTTCCGTGGTGGTCCAGTGGTTAAGAATCTGCTTGCCGATGCAGGCGACACAGGTTTGATCCCTGATTCGGGAAGATTCCACCACATGCTGCAGGGCAGCTAGGCTCGTGCACCAAAGCCTGCTCCGCAGCAGGAGAAGCCACTGCAATGAGAAAAACCTACACACAGCAACTGGAGACTAGCTGCACGCTCTCCCTCCTCCTCCAGTCCCCACCAAACCTGGCCGCAACTAGAAAGCCTGTGCTCAACCAAAAAATAAATAAGCAAAACAACAGTGTAACTACTAGAAGTTCCACAAATTAAAAAAAAGAGAGAGCACATGTAGTCTAGCTCAGAAACTTAAGTCCTCAGGAATACAGAGAGTTGGTCACATGGTCTCAGTCTTTGATAGCATCAGAAGATAATGTCCATTTCCACAAACCAGAGTCGTGTTTGTCTCATGATGCATTAACCCTCCTGGCTGGAAACCATGTTGTTTATTTCAAACGACCAGCTACTGTGGTCTTTTAAGCATGGATTTTTGTGGTTTCACGGTCAAAGGGCAGCCTCATTTGCTTTCTTTTCAGATTTCTAATGGTAAGGACACTCACCACTTTTTTTGTTTTCCAGTGCTTTCTATACTGTGTATTTTATGGTTAGTTTTCTCCCCTTTCTATTTATACATTCTGGTGTCGTACTTGAATTTTCATGCCATGACACTGGGGATTTGTGCAGACGTGTCCTCTGCAACCCTTTCAGGGCTTTTTGTAAAGTCAAAGGTAGTTTTATGTTTGTTTTTTTTTTTTTCAGAGTGAATCCCAAAAATAGCATGTGCATTATTTCATCTGATTTACTCTGCCTTTCTTCTCTGATTTCAGAGTGGATAAGATTACATCTGAAAATGCACCAGCTAAAGAGATCAATAACTTTCCCAATCATAGAGTGCTAATTAAACCAGAGGTCCAAAATAACCAGAAAAACAAGGAAATGAGTAGAAATGAAGAAAAAAAGGCATTAGAAGCTGAAAAATATGGATTTCAGAAGGATGGCCAAGATAGACCTTTAACAAAAATTAATAGTGTAAAGTTGAATTCTCTGTCGTCTGAATATGAGAGCGGGTCGACATGCCCAGGTCAGACTGGACACTACAGGCCAGTCAATTTGAATAGTTCAGAGAACAAAACAGTCAATGTGAGCCTGGCAGATCTTAGAGGCGGAAGTCATCCCAATACGGGGCCCTTACACACAGAGGCTGATCGAGTCATACAGAGAACGAATTCAATGCAACAGCTGGAGCAGTGGATTAAAATCCAGAAGGGAAGAGGTCATGAAGAGGAAACCAGGGGGTAAGTGTCTTGTGGTGTTGTGGGAGACTGGTTTCTGAGATACAGAGTCAGTGTATTAAATTCAAATTCCATTGTGATATTACAGCTTCATGACTCATCTTTTCTTCAGGGTAATCAGATGTGTGTGTGTGTGTGGTTTTTTTTTTTTTTCTCTCTGTCTCTCAGTGTTCTGAGAAATGTTCATCCAACTTTACTGATGGCAAGGAACCATCCTCCCTGGCCCAGCATAAAAGAAGGCTTAGGCCGTGGGTACAGGTCATGTTTGTTTGAGGCAAGGAAGGGGGCAAGACCTAGCCTTGCCCCCTTACACACACACACACACAACTTGTCTTCACTCTCTCCACCGTCCTGCTCTGTTTTCCATTAGTAGCTTCTACAGCTTAATGTAATGTGAAGCTCTCCTGAGACATGTAGTGTGGTGACCGGAAAGGCTTAGGTGCTCTGGTTCTCAGTCTTGTTCCTTGGCTTTCTTAAACTCATGATGCACATGACTAAGTATTATTATTTATTCATCTAAGCATTTATTCATTCATGTACACACTTGTTCTTTTGTATACTTATTGTATAATTACTATATGGTAATCATGGGACCAGGAAGTAAAATACTGAAATGATATAGTCCCAATTTCTTGCAGCCGTTCTTAGTCTTGTGGAGGAGAAAGTTAAACAGATACTGCATACGATGACAAATACAGCAAGAAGAGAAGATGTTTCAGGGACAACCAGCCCAGCCTAAAGTTTCAGGGAAACCTCTCTGGAGGAAGTAAAGTAGGAGCCCAGATATGAAGGATGGTATGCTTATCTTGGTTTAGGTATGCACAGCTCAGGAGTGTGTAGTGCTGGGAAGAGGCTCCAAAGCCGTGAGTCTGGCTTAGGCTCACATCATCACAACTGCTATAATGATGGACAAGAAGCAAGGCTGGAGAGAGAAGCCAGAGGAGTTGTATGTTTGCAGAATGGTGGTTCAGTAGAATCTGGAGAATGAGTTGGAGAAAGTTCAAAAACTGAACTTGTAATTGACAAGGCTAGTTGAGTACTTGGATGTGCTTGATTGCAGACTGGTCTCACTCAAATCTAATTTGAGTGGCTGGGGGAAATCAAGAATGGTGCTCTGCTTTTTTGGTCTGGTTGTCAGGCATTGTCCAGTGTCTCTCACTGCATAGGGAAGGATTGGGAAGACAGAAGGTAATGAGTGATTGGATAGGTTAGATTTGAGGTGTCTGCAGTCTGTACCTCCAAAGAGAGATCTGGACTTGAATAAGATTTGGAGTGTCATCATCATTATATCAGACATGCTTAAAAGTAAGGATGAAAGGAGAAGCATTCATTCAGCAGGAGGCTGGATAAAGTAAAGATTCTAAGGGAAAACCAGAAAGAACTTTTACATTTAAAGGAAAAAAAGGATAAACAACAAGGTCATACTGTATAACACAAGGAATTATATTCAATATTCTGTGACAAACCATAATGGGAAAGAATATGAAAAAGAATACATATGTGTGTGTAAATATGTACTTCAATACAATTTTTTTGAAAATTAAAAAATAAAGGGAAAAAAAGGTTTGGAGGGTCTGCAAAAGACCAGAAGTAAAGGCCAGAACATGGAGGAAAAGCAGGTGCCCGTGGATGAGAAAGTGTTGTGTTTTTACATGGGAAGCTGGTGATGCACGATTTATAAAGTACTGTAATGAACTAATGCATACACAATTAACTGAAGACCTACTATAACTCTTACCTTTCAGGAGTAGAGAGCCAGACAGCATTAAGTTAGTAATGTTTTGGTTGAAAGAAGATGAACTTTTGGGGTAGCGGGACGTCCTTCTGGTCTGGACGGTTGTCAGCCAGCCTCTCCTCTCCAGAGTGCAGCTCGGCCCCTCTCATCCCATGATGCGTTGCTCATCTCTGTTTTCTCCTCCTCCACCCTCATTGCTCACATTCCTAATTTTCCCAAGGGACAGCTGTGAGAAACAGTTGCTGTCTCAACAATAAAATTTGATTGCACAGAGGGAAAGCCAGAGGTATTGACGGGGGCGGGGGTGGGTAGGAAATGACAGGATGTTTGAAAGTACTTATGAAGGTAATCGTTTTCAGGGAAACAGTAATAAAAACCACAGCCAGAAGATTTGCCGCCTCTCTACCCAGCAAATTAAATCTCGCTTCTTAATAGAATCAGTTTTCCTCAAGTAGAATCATACTTTCTTAAGGTTGAAAATGAACCATTAAAGGGGTTCAGTATCTAAAGTTTTTTTAATTGTTGAGCCATAAGTATTAGTTTTCAAGCACTTCGCGAAGTCCTTGGTTGGATGTAATTAACATCCATAAAGTCTCCCTGTGACTTACTAATTTTGACTGCAGACCTTCCAGCTTCTAAAGGCTGGCCTGAGGTCATTTGGAGCTCAGGTTCCCTTCACGTTGCTCCTCCAAGTTTGGGTTCCCTGGCTGGAGTCCAGGTTAGATCATTGACATAGGTCATCTACATTATTATGTGGACTTCATGCTTCAAAAACAGTGGTGAGGTTTTACAGCAAAATAATTTTTATCGGTGGCAAGAAGCATAATGGTCATAGATGGCAGAATTCATTTGGTGAAACTATGAAAGGCTGGCTTTCATTCCTAAAGTTCTAATAGAAAGAAAAGAGGTTTCCTATGTAGTCATATAGTAGGTGCCTGCATCTGTGAACAGAGCCTGAAAGTTCCTTTGTGAGGGGCGGTCCCGTTCAGATGCTGGGGCCTAAGCCATTGTTCTGCATGGCAGACTCACGTGTCAGGGTTTTCAGGGCGTTTGACAGGCAGGTGCTGTTGAATGGGGCACAAAACCTGATGAAGGCGCCGACAGAGCTACTTAAGCTTTCACTTAAAAAGTAAATCACAGTTTGCTTAATTTGAATTTCTTTGGAGAAAAACACTGTAGGAAACTAGTTTTTTTAAGAAAGGTCTCAAAGTGGTAGAAAGTATATGGGGTGGAAATAAACTTGCTTGATGATAAGCAGATTTTCCATTAAAATCCTCCAAAAGGTAGTTCCAAAGATGGCAGAAGAGCCCTTTACACTTTGTAGTCACTTTTAATTAGCCAAGCTTGGTAGGAAAATCGCCTGCCGTTGTCGATCACGCAGTTAGATGATCCAAGTGCAGTAGCCATCTCAGCCACAGGGTCCAGCTCGTGTGGATGCCTGAGTTCTGTGTCGTCAGATTTCTGAACTGGAATTTAAACGTTAGTCCACAGGCAGTTTTTCATTTGCTTTAAATCGAAAATATGTGACCCTCCTTTATGTACCTATAAATTACCTTTTTACATATTTCTGAACAGCATACATAAAGTTAATATCATTTATGTTTTTGGTATTTGTTACTCTGATACAGTTCTGTGCCTAATCCAGAGCTTCTTACACAATAAGGTGTCTGTGGTATTTCTTAAGTTTGTGAGTGGCCCAATAACCAAGGTAAGCTGGAGTACACTGCTGGAGCACTAGGGCAGAATTTATCGAATGGAATCATTCCCCTGTCTGACATGCTTCCTAAGCACATAGCTGTGGGGTTGCCAGCTCTGGACTTTATTCAGTTTCTGGCTTCCATGTTAGCAGAGAAGATGAGGATCGGAGGGAGATCAAGCAGGGAAAAAATAGGAAATTTACATGGAGAGAAAGCAGTAAAAAGACTTCTTTTTACTGCTAATATCAGAGTATGGGGTACCTTCTTCCCCCACTCCAAAGTTGTCAGATGGTTGGGCTCTCAGAAGTGGTTTGTGTGTGTTGAGAGGGAGGGTTAATTTTGAGCAAGTCTGTTTTACATTAATGAGCTTCCCTGATAGCTCAGTTGGTAAAGAATGCACCTGCAATGCAGGAGACCCTGGTTCGATTCCTGCGTCAGGAAGATCCGCTGAAGATAGGATAGGCGACCCACTCCAGTATACTTGGACTTCCCTTGTGGCTCAGCTCAAGACATGGAGAAGCTGAGGGACATTCAGCAAGATGAAGAAAACTCAGTTAAAAGAATGGTTGAAGGAACTGGAAATATTTCAAAATACAAAATAAAACATGGGACTTTAGAATTGTAAGACCACTGTGTGATCAAATCCTCTTCTAGATGAGAAAGCCAAATCCCAAAACATTTCAGCTGGCCAGATTTCAGTAGCACCCAGCACTTTAAGATTATGCCCTTCCTAATTTAGGGGTATCTTTTTATCTTTAAGTATATTATTGCAATAGAATAGTAAAGTTTTTTTAAATTATTTCCATACTTTTGGCAAAAATTTTTAAATAAAAGAATGAGTTTGCTTTTTCATTGAATTTCAAAGTCTTGAGAAATCTTAAGTCTCAAAGGGAATCATTGACATAATAAAGAGAGTAGATTGCTGCTTAAGGAAGTAAGAGGCCTGCATTGTGGTTCCAGCCAGTCCACTAACTCTTCTTTAATCCCAAGTATTGAAAGGAATATAATCTCTTCTTAGTCTCCTCCCCCCACACACTTGAACCTTCTCTCAGTCCCAGAGGTCTAACTAACTCCTCTAAGGTCTCTGTATTTGGGGGGAAAACAAGAATGCAAGCTTGGCCCTCCTGATTTTTGACCAACTGCTTCTTCCCACTTGATTAATAATAAAGTTCACAAGTATTAAAACATCATACTATTCTGGAGATCTGCAGTTTTGAGTCTGAAATAGCATGTTGAAGAATTTTGTCTTTAAAAAATAAATTTTTAGCTTTAGCTTTGAGTCATTTTTATTTCTCAGAAGTTATCCAGGGAAATGATTCCTTCAGACCACAAAGGTACTGATTCATGTACTTCTTCCTGTAAACAGTTATGCTTTCAGAAGGACGTAGTACAATAGAGCCTCACCACCTGCAGTCCTTCATTTCCAGTCTCCATGCTCTGTAGGCACAGCTCAAAAACTCCAGTGTTCCATCCACACCCAGAAATTAAGTATTCTGCTGAGATGTGTAAAGATGAGATTCTAGGAGATTATTTATGTAAAAACAAGTAAGACATGAGGACGGACTTGATATCTTGAACATTTTTATTTCTGGAAAAAGTATAGTACCCTTCCTTCCTGAAACCAAACCATACATTGTGTGGAATAAATGGTCTTTTATGTGAGCAACACAGATGCTGTTGACTTAGTATATTCAATCCATCAAATTAGATTTCATTAAAAAAAAATAAATCTGTTCATTAGTCACCTTAAAAAAAAAAATGAATCTTCAGTATACATTTTACCTACCAGGAGGGGAGAAAAAAAGAAAAAACAAAAACGTACTCTAATTTACTATCTGGAAAGCAGCTGTCCTTCAGTTTTATGTTGCAATTGTTCTTTTATTTCAGAGTAATCTCTTACCAAACATTGCCAAGAAACATGCCAAGCCACAGAGCCCCAGTCATGGCCCGCTACCCTGAAGGCTACAGAACCCTCCCGAGAAACAGCAAGACCAGGCCAGAGAGCATCTGCAGCATAACACCCTCGGCCCACGACAAGACAGCGGGACCCGGAGCCGAGGAGAAGCGGAGATCCATGCGGGATGACACCATGTGGCAGCTGTATGAGTGGCAGCAGCGTCAGTTTTACAACAAGCAGGGGACCCTCCCTCGCCACAGCTCCCTGACCAGCCCTAAAACCATGGTTAACATCTCCGACCAGACAATGCACTCCATCCCCACGTCACCCTCCCATGGCTCCATAGCTGCCTATCAGGGCTTCTCCCCTCAGCGGACCTACAGGTCGGAAGTGTCTTCGCCAATTCAAAGGGGAGACGTGACCATAGACCGCAGAGACGTGACCATAGACCGCAGAGACGTAACCATAGACCGCAGAGACGTAACCATGGACCGCAGAGACATGACCATGGACCGCAGGCACCGGGCCCATCATCCCAAGGTAAGACATCTGCTCATCAGGGTTCATTGCTCCTCTGAGGATGCTGCAGCTTACTTTTAGTTGTTTAGTCTCTTAGTCATGTCCAACTCTTGTGACCCCATGGACTGTAGCCCACCAGGCTCCTCTGTCTATAGGATTTCCCAGGCAAGAATACTGGAGTAGGTTGCCATTTCCTCCTCCAGGAGATCTTCCCAGCCCAGGGAATGAACCTACATCTCCTGTATTGGCAGGCAGGTTCTCTACCACTGAGCCGCGCGAGAAGCCTTTTATTTCTATTAATAGTACACTGCTCTTTCTTGTGAATGCCAGAGACAAGATAATGGGCAGGAGGCAGGCAAAACCAGCTTTTTTTTGTTTGTTTTAAAAATTAATGAAGCACTTTCTGCAATGTCAGACTCTCATGTATAAAACCTAAGCTTGCAGGACTTCTCTCAGGAGCAGCTCTTTGGAATGGATACATTATGTATTCCTCTCTGCTTGAGAGTGGCTCTCATCAGCTTTCCCTGTAGGTTAAGACTGCCTGCATTTGGATTGACCCTATGCACACTTGCAAATTCTACACTGCCTCTTGTAGCACCCCTACAGTCTTCTGTCAGGCTCTTCATGTTCTGTGCTAAGATAAAAGTATAATCCTCATCTTCTAACCACCAGCTGAAGATACAGCATACTGAAATACCTCCTCAGGTGCCCAGTTGCATATTAAAGTAACATCACTTACTGGTATATATACTTTTTTTTTTTGGCCACGCCATGCAGCCTGTGGGATCTTAGTTCCCCTACCAGAGATCAAATCCATGACCTCGGCAGTGATGTGCAGAGTCCTAATCACTAGTCTGACCGGGAATTCTCCAAATATATATTTTTTTAAATTAAGATATAGAGATCATGCTTTAATGCACATATTAAGTTGGTTTAGGGGCTTCCCAAGTGGTAAGGAATCTACCTGCCAATGAAAGAGACATAAGAGACAGGGGTTCAATCCCTGGGTCAGGAAGATCCTCTGGAGAAGGAAATGGAAACCCACTCCAGTGTTCTTGTCTGGAGAATCCCATGGACAGAGGATTCTGGTGGGCTACAGTTCATGAGGTCACAAAGAGTCGGAAACAACTTAGCTAATAAACAAACAGCAGCAGCAGCTAAGTTGGTTCAAGTCTTGCTTAGTAGGTTTTTTGAAGTGAAATTGGAACACCTTGCATCGATCAGCTTTTCACAGTGCTGAAGCAGATCATTTTGATTAGTCACTGTGTTTGCAACCAAATCCTAATGTCTGTCCTAAAGTGAAAAGGAATTTTTCTTTCCCTTTGTTTAAATTCTAAAGAGCCTCTCGCTTTATGCTATTTTCAAAAGTGCCTTTTCTTGTCCTTGTGATGGGCTGACTCCTTCAGTTACATCATTGCATAAAGCGTTCGCTTGATTTTTCCATAAATAAGCATTAGTTAGGAATTAATAAGTCGATCAAAAAGTTTCTTTTGAAAGAAGCTTTAGTTTGTCTCACCAAAAAAAGGCTCACTTTGAACGTCCTTGTAACAGAGTTCAGTGTTTTGACACTTCGTACATCCGAAGGCTAATAAAAATTATTAACAATATTCAAGAGAAATCTGATCAAATGCAAATTATTAGTGCATGGTTGAACAGTGTTCTCATGGTCAAAATTGATCATCTGTTTCAATAGCAAATATGAGATGAGGGTGTGCGGTCTAGCCAGTTTTCCTAGTCAGCTAACGTCTGGTCCTCCTGAAAATCTTCTCCAGTGTTGCCAAGTTTTCTTTGTAACTGTCCTATCATCTTCCTTGATGTGATCCGTGGTTTTCAAAATAAGCTTCATGGACCCTTAGGGAGTACCTGGGATTACCTGAGGTACCCATTAGCCTTTCAGGGCATCTCTGATAAGCTCAGAACTGTTTTTGTAATAATAATAATAAGGCATTGTTGACTGTGTTGTCATTTCCTACCAGTGCGAAAACACTGAAAATTGGGTAAAAGCACTAGCGCCTTAGCCTGAGTCAAGGCAATGGCTCAGAGTGTGAGTGGTCATTGTAATATTTCACTGTCACAGATTTGCTGTAAAAATAAAGGCTCACTCTCACTCAATCCCCGGCATGAAACAGTAAAAGAAAACTGTGTTCAGTCTTGACTGTTCATCCCATAGTGTTTGTGTGATGAAATGGGAAATGTACTTAAAGCATGTCTATTGCATACCCAAGTACTAATGGTTGTCTCAGAGAAAAATGCTTGCGTGGTTATTTGAGTTGCAAGCTAAACTAGCTCCTTTTTTTTTTTTTCAGTCTCTAATGTTTTGTTTTGTTTTTTATTTATTTTTGACTTTGCTAACCCTTCACTGCTCTACTCAGGCTTTTTCTACTTGTGGCGAGCAGCGGGGACTCCTCTCTACTTGCAGTGCACAGTCTTCTCATTGCCATGGCTTCTCTTGTTGTGCAGCACAGGCTCTAGGACACAGGCTTCAGTAGTTGTGGCACACGGGCTTAGTTGCCCCGCAGCATGAAGGATCTTCCTAGACCAGGGATCAAACCTGTGTCCCCTGCACTGGCAGGCAGATTCTCAACCACTGGACCACCAGGGAAGTCCAACCTCTAAGTTTTTATTAGCATGAGTTTTCAAAAACAAACATTCATACTAGTGTGGGGGTTGAAAGAGGGAGAAGAGGAAAGGGCAGGGAAGAGGAATTCTGCCCTACTGGTAATAAAGCTCCCAAGTTCATCCCATTGTGGATCTTATAGTCCCTCAGAGACACAGTCCTTAAAAATCATGAACCACTTCTTCAAAATGACCTTGTTCCAGCGGGTGCCAGATTGGGCTGTGATCAGGTTCTTGAGATCCCAACTGGTGTCAGCAGCCCTGTGTTTAAGGCAGACCTTCTTCCCCAGGTGGTTGTTGTAGCCAACCTCGATCATCCTGGCTGGAGCTCGAATCGCCTGGAACCAGCTGATACCACAGCCTCCTAACTGGGGTGCAGAGCCTGGGCCCTTCTTTAAAAAAAAAAAATATATATATATAAAACACCATTTTTACTTGAAAGAACGAACGACAAACTAGAGTTGTTCAGACTTGATGTTTGACAGACACTTCCAGAGTGGAACGCTTGCCTGTCACTTCAAGGAAGGCAGCCCACGATATTTGTCACCAATGACACCACTTGAGCTTTCAAGCAAAAATTAGAATTTGGGGAATCTTGTACCTGCCTCTTTGAGCTTGACAGCTTTCTAGTGTTTAAAGATCAGCGATGGTATTAACAGATAGGAGCTGCTCATCTCATATAGTGAAAAACAAGTGCCAGCCATTGGAAACTCTGCATATTTTACTGAGCCAGTATTTCCTACCTGACCTGTGTTTGATGTCACAAAACCAAGAATGGGTAAAAGGATCATTTGAAATGTGGACATGTGCAAATATCCAAAAAAAACTATTCAAGTTCTCTTCCCTTTTCCAAATACCTGTATCGAAGGTGGATTTTCTTCATGTACTTCCCCTGAAAGAGATGATCACAACAGATTGAATACAGCAGCAGATAGGAAAATCTAGCCAGACATTAAAGAAATTTGCAAAACTGTAAAAGAATACCACTCTTGTCATGAAAATCTTCTTTTAATGACAGAAAGAAGGCTTCCCAGGTGGTGCTGATGGTACCCAGGCAACCCACCTGCCAGTGCAGGAGACATAAGAGATGTGAGTTTGATCCCTGGATCGGGAAGATCCCCTGGAGGAGGACATGGCAACCCACTGCAGTATTCTTGCCTGGAGAAACCCATGAACAGAGGAACCTGACGGGCTACAGTCCATAAGAATCTCATGGAGTCAGACACGACTGAAGTGACTTAGCAACCATGCAAGGCCATATAGGGATCCTGAGACCAATAAGTTTGAGAATCACTGAGCCAAACGACTATATAGAATTATTCTGTCAATCAGAGTGTGTATTTTAGTCCTGAAGCTTTAGTATCTGTCTTCTTTCATAAGCACTAGTAGCAGTTTTAAATGGCATTTTATATTACAGTTTTCATCACTGACATTGACCACAGAATTTATACCGTACCTTTATCTTCCTAGCACATGTACGTGCCTGACCGGAGGTCAATGCCAGCTGGCCTCACTTTACAGTCTGTTAGTCCCCAGAGCCTCCAA
Source organism: Bison bison bison (assembly GCF_000754665.1). Taxonomy (NCBI): domain Eukaryota; kingdom Metazoa; phylum Chordata; class Mammalia; order Artiodactyla; family Bovidae; genus Bison; species Bison bison. Next base: position 4,345,549 of record NW_011494942.1, read on the forward strand.
GGCAAAACGGTGAGTACGATATCTTTATTTACCATATCATGTTTTATTTATGTGCTGCACATGATAGCATGTATCTGACACAGCTTTTAAGCTTGAGTTTTCAGAGAGGTGCCTCTCAGAGAAAAACCATTACCAGTTTTGTGGAAGAGATGCTCAGTGGTAGAGTTTGCAACCATGTAGCCACATCAGTGTCTGCCTGATTCCTTTTCGCTAAATGTCTGACTCGGTATAAGATGCTGTTTTCCGCATTTACTGTATAACTTGGGAGGGTTTCTTTACTTCGTTGAATGTTAGTTTCCTTTTCCTTAAAACAGAAGTTGGAGTGGTTCATTAGGGGAACAAATCCAGTAACGCTGTGTGTGTAGTCAAACCACAGGCCTGGTAAGTTTCTCCGGTGGATTTTTATGTAGATTAACTACTTTAGAGCAGAAAAGAAACTGATTTACATATTTATACAGAGAGACTGTCCCGGATCCTAGGTTCAAGCAAGGGCTTACTGTGATCAGTTCATAGTCAGTGTTATTTCTATTCAAATTGAGAAGGAGTTATGTTACCAGAACACTGTTACTCTTCAAATTAGAAAGAAAAGATGACTTCTCAAAATTTCATTGCATTCTTCTATCAGGGGAGCTATGCTTTAATACTAGTATTTAGTCTCAGTTTCTGTGAAGATGAGGACCATATAGTTGTCCATTATTTAAAGTCCTGTAACAATCAAAACAAATTCATCTTACATGTATTTCTCAAACATTTTTTATTTCATCTCTTACATGCTTAGATATAAGGAAGATTTCCTGGTTTTGAAATACTTGTGCTTTATTTATTAAAGGCTATGGATACTATTATACTTCTCTAAAACTAGGGAATTTTAACTGTTGGAATTTTTAAATATTGTTGATCTGATGGACATTAATGCTGCTGCTGCTAAGTCGCTAAGTATCCTGTATTGAGCTTTCCTTCTCCCTTTCTCCCTCTAGTGGCTGTTTAGGATAAAATTTATGTGTCACCGCCTCATTTTAGAGGAGTCCACTGTGCCTTTTTATTTTGCCTTAAATCTAAATATCTGGCAGATTTGTTGGAATCTTTCATCCTTTTGAAAATCTCTTTAACTCCATAAATAGTAAGCCAGAGTTTTAAGGTTTTTTCTTTTAGTATTTCTGTCAAACACCACTCTGGGTCTTAGACTGTCTAATCCCTTACTCCACCCTCCCCTCTCTCTGGCAAGATCTCTAGAGCTTGGGGATATAGTGACATAAGATACGGACTTTCCCACAGCCATGAGATCACAGCATGTAGTTGGCATCCGAGCAAAGGCAGTTCTTTGTTTTCGGTTAAGAAATGTCTTCTTTAAGTTATACGCACACACGTTCTGTGACTGTTTAATAGAAGAGGCTGCTGTCTCATCTGCATAGATACCCACTTTTATCCTGAGGATCCAGTAGTAATGATGGTTTACTTTTGACATCTTTTTCCACCTGAAGGCAGGAACTTTTAACATAACTTCAAATAACAGTTAAAATTGATTTGTAATAGATACAGGGTACTACACATAAAGTAGATAAGCAACAAGAATTACTGTATAACATAGGGAACTACATTCAATGTCTTGTAATAAGCTACTATGGAAAATAATCCGAATACATATATATAACTGAATCACCTTGTAGTATACCTGAAACTATCATAATACTGCAAATCAACTATACTTCTACTTCTTACAAAATTATTTGTGTCTCTAAAAATTGTTTTTATATGAAAGATAAAGAGCAATAACAAACAGAACAGAAGAGAGTGGGTGTGATGCTATGGTGCTGGCAAAGCAAGTCAGTCTTGGGAACAGTTTTTGGCTTGGACATTTTCAGGGCACTTTGCAACCCTTAAGTGAAGAGAGTCTCCCTGTGGACTCTGTGTGGTTTTTAATCACAACAAAGCTCAGAAAAAAACATGGAACATTATTTTATGGCCTGTAAGACTGTCGATGACCACACTTTACTGCATTTCTAATGAAGAAAAATACATCAGATCGGCCTGTTAAGCAATTTTTATCTACCTTTGAAAGTTGATTCCCCGTCAGGGATCAGAATAACCAGTCAGGAACCGAAAGGTTCTGTGCTGTCCTCCGAGCATGGAAGGGGGATTTGTGCACACCTGGAAGCTTTCTACGTGTAGTAGATATATATATATATATATATATTTT
>NW_011494942.1:4347845-4407545 GCF_000754665.1 Bison bison bison
TTTTTTTTTTTTTTTTTCCTTTAAAAAAAAATTTGGTCTTTTGGTTAATACTAAATATCCTGTGAAAACACTAACAGTGACATTTAAAAATATGACTGGGAAGCAATTAATAGATCCCAGGTGCTAACTAAACTTAATGATGTGAAGATGTCATCCACATTTTACATGAATTTTATTTCTTTGCATTTATGTCCTATTCTCTAAAATAGAGTGTTGGGCATGCAGGTATTGTTCTACTGCTGTAAAAGTCTTAGACACCATTTTTAAACAACTCATGACAATATATTTTAATTATAGCTCTCATGTACAAATTTTTTTTTTGGCATTATGCTTTTTTATACTGAATGTATGAATAGTCTCTCATGAGTTCTGAGAAAATGCCTGAATATACTGTTGTTTTGCTGTACCTTACCAAGTAACACTGTTCCTTCTATTTCTCTAGATATCTATGCATTTATGTAGAACCTATCATCATAGTGCCTAGGCATTATGTTTGATGTCAGCCGTAATCGGAAACTTGCCAAGAAATCTTGGTTTAATATCTGTCACTTAAGACCACAATTAATCTGTTTTCCACTGTTTGGATTCTTAAATTGTACTCCTTCAGCCCGAGGAGCTTACACTGCTGCTCATAAAGCTGAGACGGCAGCAGGCGGAGCTGAGTAGTATCCGGGAGCACACTTTAGCACAGCTCATGCAGCTCAAACTCGAGGCCCACAGCCCAAAGGTCAGCCCTGGAGCCACGTGTCTGTGTGTCTGCTCTCGTCACTCACTCTGAGCCGCTCATCGTCAGTCAGTCCGACCTGCGTCATTCCCATGAGCACAAGCCATGCTACCATTGCAGGACCTCCTATTGACCCTTTGAGAACTCCTTTGGTCATACCTTATCAATGTGGGCTGAGTACATTTCTTCTCAGCCTTCCCTTCACCCACTCACCCACCAAGTTTTGGTTGTGAGCAAGGAAAGGCAAACAAGACTTCAGAATAGCTTTGTCATCCACCAAACACCGCAACTCCGGTGAACCAGATTGAATAGTCCCGTCATTTCCCATAAAGTAACCAGTGGAGAATTGATCATCTTTCTAAAAATGCTGCCTTTTCATTGCCAAAGATCAATTTCCTTGTGTTCTCAATTTTAAAAATGAACACACGGAAACATTTCTCAAAGGGTTTAATAGTCTCTGGTTATAAACATCCCAAGAAGTAGTCCTCTATTGCAGAAAAGAATTAACATGTAAAGTTTCTAACATGGAGTCTGCTAAAGCCATTTGAAGGATTTTTCTGCTTACTGTTTCAGCTTATATGCATGTCTACATAATTTCTTACAGAACAGTTTTTTTTTTTTTTTATAGTAATGGAATATGTCATCTGTACCATTTATGGGGGGGCATGTGTGAAAGTTGTTGTGTATTGTGACATAATAGGTGGTGGCAGACTACCTGTTTTTCCTGTTTCAAAACTGACTTTTTCATGAATTCCGCACCCTCTTTCTCTGTCCCTTTGTTTCTTGATTGACGTCTACTAGAATGAAATCCTTTCACATCACCTTCAAAGGAACACCATATATTTGGATCATCAGGTGGGATTTGAAGAATTTTTCTTTCTTATCGTACCTTACGTTTTAATGTTTTAAGTGTAGTACAATTTTCAGGCTACTCGGATATTTCAGACACTTTGAGTTAATAGCGTGACTTTTACAAGTGGCAGGCTGATAAGAAATCCTTTACCAGGGAAATTCAGGAATACCATAATAACCAGGTTAGAAAGGACAGGTGTGGAGATGAGGCAGGATACAAATGTCAGGTCTCTGGAAGTTGAGAGCCTGGACTCACTAGATTTCTTTATTCTTACCCCAAGAAAACTTGTACTTACTGGCTTACATCAGCTTGGAGGTAACCTCATTAAAGAAATAGACACCCAGCTGTGAATGCCTTTTTTTTGGAAGGCTAGGAGGAGACGGGTGTGGTGGGCTCTGTATTCCTAAAAGGGAGGTTAAGGATGGGTGAAATGTGTGAAGATACTGTGTTATTGTTCACCATCTCCTCCCAGTGTCAGTTTGATAGAGACTGATAGTTGCATTCTCTCAGTGGTGGTAGTGAGTGTGGTTGGTTAAGGTGAATGTTGAGAAGTGGAAGTTCATAAACAAAGACTGACACTCCTCAATGTTGGTGTTTATGAAATTCCCTGTTAATATTTAATTTTAATTTGATGAGAATTTTCAATATGTTCTTAAATAAAAATTTCTTCTAGTGAATGCTTTTTTTCCATACAAGTTAAGCTAACTTGCTTTAGCTTGTTTTCGAAATGTTTAAACTTGAATATTTTATCAAGTGAAAGAAGTTACTGTGGAAAGTGTTATAAGAAATTATTTACATATTTATATTTGCCCTGTCCTGTTTGAAACAAAATAATAATGCACTGCTTTAAATTAGTTCTACTTAAAGAGGGATTTTGCATTAGGATAACCCTTGAAAAGACCTTCAGTCATATTTCTTTTAATTTTTCAAAGAAACACACTTTTGTTGATATATAACTTATTTTCCCACAAAATATTTTCATCCTAGTTTTGCCCATCAGAATGCTTTAAAAAATCAGCATTTCATGAATCCAAATTTTGATCTTCACTTCAGAATCTGGTGCTATTAATTTTAACCACAGTGTACATTATATACGCTATCAGTAATAAAGACATGTTTGCCAACAAAATAGTAAGATAAGTCTTCGCTTAAAATTCCAAACTGCCAGAAAGCTTCTAACATACATAGGAAATAACTTTCTTAGAAGCTCCTTTGTATATAAATCTAATGATAGTTCTGAAAAAGTGGGATTCACAAAAAAATGAGGGTTAAAAGCAGTGATATAAATGTGAATCTGAAGTTATCTAGAATCTCTGGAAATAAACCTAGTGATTTATTAATTTACTATGTACCTCATTAAATCAAATCTGCTGTTGCAGACCCACAGAACTTAAGCAGCTTTTGGGAAAGGGCAGGTAAATACATGGAAATACCACCATTTGCACAAATGTCTCTCCTCATCCTCCTTTCCCAGGTCGAGCTGCTTCTTCCCTTGGCTTCAGTGGCCTAGATCTGGCTGAGGCTCTGTTCCCATCCTTTGCTCCCTTGGCATGCCCCGCCAATCCTTTCCTGATGTGCCATGCTGACAGTCCTACAGGTGGCTTCTAAAATCTCAGCTTTTTAGACACAAGCCCCTGGTAGTCTGGTGGTTAAGACTTCACCTTCCAGCGCAGGGGGTGTGGGTTCAATCCCTCTTCAGAGAACTAAGATCCCACAGACCTCTTGGCCAAAAAAAAGGGGTAAACAACAGAAGCAATATTATAACTAATTTAATGAAGACTTTAAAATGGTCCACATCAAAAAATTAAAGAAGATGGAAAAGGCCAGGAAGTGGGCTCTCCCCTCCACAGTGTGGAGGGAACATGACCCTGCCCACACAGTGGTTTTGGCAGATGGAAATGATTGCAGACTTCTAGCCTCTAGAAATGTAAAAGAATAGGGTGTGTTGTTTTTTAATGAATTAGTTAATTAAAATTAAACTTTCAACTTTGTATCCCATCCTCTCTGTACTCTCAGCATGTCAGCAGAGCTTTTCCAGTGATTCACCTTTTTCTTAGATTAGATCCTGAAATAGCTGTCTGATTCCACTTTAAAAATTTATGTGATAGTGAAAAGAATTATAGAGTTTGATTGTTGATGACTTGCAGTGACTATTTCTGATGGCAAAAATTGGGCCATTCTTTGGTAATATCAAGTATACATAAAAACATGGTGAGGGCTTTGCCCAGAAACTCAGATATGCCTAAGTGTGGATATTGTTAAGGGTTCCTAAAGAAAAATCTCTCTTTAAATAAATCAAAAAAATTTATGGTTTCAAATAATTGCATTTGATATAAATGAAATATTTATTTTTGAACTGTCCTATATTTTATTTATATCAGTAGTATGATTATTAAGTTATGTAGAAAGGTTATTAAGTTATATAGAAAGAATTCTTGGTAATTTTAATTTTAATGAAATTTTTCAGCTCAAACATTTCCAGCTTTTAATCTTATTACTGCCAGTAGCCAATTTTAGATGACCAGGTAAATTTTTATAGGCATTATTGGTTGCCTGGGTTTATAAACTAATTCACCAGTTTTATATGATTGTAAATTTGAAAGTAGATTTTAAAACCTTAACGTCAGAGGCTCTGGTCACATTTTACAGACTATATATCATACCAAGAGAATATGTACTAATTGATACTCTTTCAGCACTTGTTCTGCTTGTGCAAATAAATCATCAGAATAACCTAAGGCCAATTTTTAATTGATTTAAATTCTCTTAATCCCTATCATTATTCATGAAAAATAGAACCAAAGTATAGTCTCTAAAGTGCTTCTAGGTAAATTCATTTCTGATACTATAACAAAAAAATACCTTATCTGAAATTCTAAAAATTTACATATTAAACAGTCAACCCCAAACTCTTAACTTCTGGTGCCATATCACCATTATGAAGATAAGTCATTTACTGGAGTGTTTTTTATAATAACAAAAACTATACTAATTGTATGGTAGAATTTTCTTCTGCTTTCTGTTTTACTTTGAAGTACACTATCACAGTTTGCTTATGTTTTTATAGCCCAGTTAGTAGACTGTTCAAAGTCTATATTTATTAAGATGAGCCTAGGTTTGTTTATTTGTCATTTTTATGAATTTTTAGATATCAAAGCCCTAATGTATAATCTGTGAACATACAATAATCCCAACTAGATACTTTATGTACCTCATCCAGGTTCTATTTAGAAAATGAATAAATACATAATGTATCAGTAACTCATTTTCTTCTCATTTAACTTAGCTATCATTGAACATTAGAGAAACTTTTGGTTACAATTTGTGAAACCTGACAGTTTCATCCTAAAATACATCTATGGAATGGATTTGACATTGACTTTTCCCTTGTTTATTTCTCTACCTACTAGAATATGGGGGTAGGGGGCAGGGCGGGGGGAAGCCATAAGTACATCTTGCAATGACCTCTATTTTCCAGGAAGCTAGAAGTAAATTTGAGACTATCAGCAACTGTAATGATATCTCCTCCTGAAGAGTTCTTTGACAATGAGGGAAAAGAGACTTTTCTTGATATATTTTCCTTTTTTCTCAGAACAGGACAAATTGAGCTTGAATTTTAGAACTATGCCTTTGAACCTTTATTTGATGATTAGGAGTTCCTGATGTTTTCACAGAGCCAGATGTACATCATTGCTTTGAAGCCAGAGTAACAGGTTTCCACTGAAGCTTACTGTAGTCAACCTTCTGCTTGTCAGCTGGGGTGTATATCTCTGCTTCACCAGGCCTAACAAGGTATAGGGACTTCATTATCTTCATCTTGTCCCTTACAAGGATTCCCTCCCTTGTGTAGTTCTTGGCTCCTGTCGTATGGACCAGGACTGGTTGGATTGAGCCAAGGAGTGAAGCTGGGGTTGTAGAAACTAGAGCAAGAGCTGGGGAGAGGGAACTAGGCAAGACTTCTGTGGATGAAGAGGTAGACAAAGCTGGGGAGAGGGAACTAGGCACGACCTCTGTGGATGAAGAGGTAGAGCAAGAGCTGGGGAGAGGGAACTAGGCACGACCTCTGTGGATGAAGAGGTAGAGCAAGAGCTGGGGAGAGGGAACTAGGCACAACCTCTGTGGATGAAGAGGTAGAGCAAGAACTGGTGCTTATTTGTTCAGTTGTGATGGGAGGAGTAACAGGATTGGGGAAGTTAGGACATGTTGCCATCTGTCTTCTCCTTTCCCTTTGCTTCTTTCCTCTTCACTTGCTGTTTCCTTCTTTTTCTGTTGGTGATCTAAGAGCAGTTATGAGGGAGTTTCTGCCAGTTTTCCATGTAGGCCATGGTGACAGAAAAGGAAATGCTTAAGAACTGAGATGAAGAGATAACGTAGGTAGGAGTGGACCAGAAGGATCTAGAGGCTTGGAGCAGCGCTTTGCAGACCTTTTGCAAGCACGCTGCCTGCTGGTAGGTGACGTTGAGCCTATACCAGCCCTCTTTCCCCGCCTTCTCCCCTAGCACTCCAGTGGCCAGCCTCCCCGTTTTAGGAAACCTGGTAGAATAAATGGAGTTTGACTCCTATAGATGCATGCTTTGCTTGTGTCGGTATTGTAGCAGATGATTTTTCATTTTTTAAACATAAAATGGTAACATGGAATGTGCTTTCACAGATGACCTTTAAATGATGACATTCCGCCTTTACCCCTCTCCCTTCAAGAGTCACTATAGTTAATTGCATCAGAAATATCTTCATAAAAACTGGAAAGGGAGGGACAGCCATACCTGTCTTGAGGATTGCCTGTTCCTAGTATACTCAAAAGTTCTTCATGAAAAGAAAGTGACTCTGCTAGTCACTTTATAACATTCATTTGCCCTTACCCAGCTGGAGTTTCTCCTCCCCACCTGGAACAGAACTAAATCATTTCTGAATTTAGCATCGTATAGTATATTCTTTAACACCAGATGGTTAAACCTTATCCTCAGATTTTCATGGAAAAGCTGGAAATTTCTCATGAAAAACCAGTTCGCCAAAGTACAGAAAAAGAAAAATACAAGTCATGAATGCCTGTGGTGTTCTTGTTGCCTGAAAATGTTTAAGGTTTGCAAGGCAAAAGCTCAGTCTTTCTTTTTGAAAAACTTTATTTTTGGCTGTGCTGGGTCTTTGTTGCTGTGAGGGCTTTTCTCTAGTTGCAGTGTGGGGTGGGGGACGGTGGTTACTCTCTGGTGGCAGCACGTGGACTTCAGTAGTTGTGGCTCCTGGGCTCTAGAACACAGTCTCAGTTGTTGGGGTGCACAGGCTTGGTTGCTTTGTGGCATGTGGAATCCTCCCAGATGGACCAGGAATCGAACCCCGTGTCTCCTGCATTGGCAGACAGATTCTTTACCACTGAGCCACCAGGGAAGCCCTCAATACGTCTTTTATCAGGAAATTTTTTCTTTTTTTCTTTTTAGGTATGATCAAATGCTTATGAGGAAGTAAGAGTCTTTTATTATACTAACTGTTGTGGTCTGGGTGTGGGTTGGAAAAGAATTTCCAGACATGAGACAGAATGAGAGAGAAATAAAGTTTATCAGAATGGAAGATGCTGTTAGAACAGCAGGCCAGCTCAAGGGAGAACTGACATTGAACAGGGGTCTTTATTTCTAGGGTACAGAGAGTGGGATAGGGGTCTTGTGGGTCATTTGCTGATTGGATGAAGCACATATACTGGATGGAGGGAAGAGTAAAGCAAATACCTTCTCTCAAGTAGGAGGGGAGACAGGTTATACTGCTCAGGAGGACTTGAAATCCATTAATAGATACAACATGGGGGAGGGAAGGATGATAAGGGTCTGGTTTTTCCATTCCTGCATTCCAAGACCCTCCTTTGTTTTATCTGCTCTTTTGTCCTTGGGTCACCACTAACCTCTAAAACATCTGGAAGAGTACGTTGAAGTTTCTAAAATGCAAAAGTTTGGTAGTAGCATTCAGATTATATAATGTAGCTCTTTTATAATACTAACATTTTGTGACCCATGCGCCAATACTACTAGTGACTTTTGGAAGAAGTCTGACACCCTATTATTGGTTCTGTGGACATCCCTTATCTGCATGCTTTCTATATCCTTTGAAGAAACCACAAAAACAGGAAGTCTGACCACTTCTAAACATACTTATGCCAAGGGAAATGCAAAAATGAACAGTTAACCGGGTGTATGTAATTGGTACTGAAACCATTCAAGGTAAAAAATCTGAGTACTTTCTTGCATTTTGTTCTTTGTGTTCATGAAAAACAGCTTCCCTAAAAGGGAAGAAATGCTAACAAGATGACTGAAAAGATTCTCCATGGCTTTCATGGTTGGCCATTCAGCACCTTTATTCCATTGAGCTATTAAGTAAGATCCCATTTTTCTCTAATATTTGAAGGGATCCTAGAGCTTCTATTTTTAGGGGTGATTGAAAGCTCCAGGGGGTAATGTTTCTAGGGGATATAGGAAAGGCATTTGGAAAAAGCAAGCTAAGGAAACTGGAAAATTGAAAATATCTTATTTAGCACATACGGACCCAAATTAATTACGTGGTATAGAATATCAGTATTTTCTGGTGCCTTGCTGTTCAGAGCAGTCCTCTCTCTCACATATCCCATTTCTCTTTTTTTCTGTTTCTATCTCTCCCTTCCTCTGCATATTTGATCATAGTAGTGGTAGGGAGAGGGAGATGTCATCAAGAAATATCTTAACCAGGATATGACATCATAATCAGTTCAGTCTCTCAGTCATGTCTAATTCTTTGCAACCCCGTGGACTGCAACACACCAGGCCTCCCTGTCCATCATCAGTTCCCAGAGTTTACTCAAATTCATGTCCATCGAGTCAGTGATGCCATCCAACCATCTCATCCTCTGTCGTCCCCTTCTCCTCCTGCCTTCAGTCTTTCCCAGCATCAGGGTCTTTTCACATGAGTCAGTTCTTCGCATCAGGTGGCCAAAGTATTGGAGTTTCAGCTTCAGCATCAGTCTTGCCAATGAATATTCAAGACTGATTTCCTTTAGTGGACTCTTAATGGCAGAATATAAATAAATGGACAGCGTGTAGATTAGAATTTAGAATGTGGAAGTGTAAGTGTGTCAATACACTGACCTCTCAGCCTCTCTGATGCTTCCCCATTATATCAGTTCTCCTGTTCCTTACAGTGATGGATCTGTCCCTGTTTGCTGTTTTCACCCATCTCAACCCTAATTTTATGGAAGTGCCCGGTGTCTTGGTGTCCTGTCATCTGAACATTCACTAGTTGTCTGTTACTGTTCATCTCTAGCCCCTGGATTTCTCCTGGAAAGCAGAGTCTGTGATGTGGGCTTCCTTGATGTGGGCTTGTTTGCAGGAAGTTTTACTTTTGAGAAGTAATCCCAAGGTACAGGAATAAAGAGAGTGAGCCGGGAAGGTGGGAATAGCTTATCAACTGCCAGAAGCAACTCGGGCCTCTTCTGATACTTGTTGACAAACAGATAGAAATCCTGTGGACTTACCAGCTGACCTAGAGAAGAGGGCAGCATTTGTATTCGCTCCCATCCTTCACTGACCAGAGTTGCCCCTAGAGACCAGCTCTTGAGTACACTGACGTTACTCATACATGAGCGCCCGGAGGTTCTCATAACACAGAGCAAGGGCTGAAACAGGAGACATGGAGAGGGAGCACAAAGGGTGTCTAAAACACCTGTCTCTGCAGTTCCCATCATGTAGTTCTAGTTGATCAAAGAAATCTCCATTTGGAAGCTCTGCCTTCGATGCATCTCCTGTGTGTCCAAAATTAAGGCTGTCATCTTGATCCCTCAATTCCCTGACCAAAAAAAAAACAAAACCGAGAGCAGAAATGGTTCAAAACACTGGTCCCCTTTAACCCCATTGATGTCACAAACGTTTATTGAACATATCATCCTCAGGGAAGAGCTTGATGGACTTGAGAAGGATCAGGACCTTAGTTTTAGCTCTTTGCTTAGACAAGAACTTGAAGTGATTGAAGTCCCCAAGAGAACAGAGGAAAATCTTCGCCAGCTATGGCTGGGGCAGCTTCTCCCAACCTGGTGGGTGAAAAGGAAGACAATTAGCAGGCTACCTGAAAGGACCCCCGGAGTTGTGTTCTACCAGCTCATATTAAAGCTAAAAATACCTTGAAACTGGAGTTAAAAGTGCTTTAAAAACACTTGAAACGGTTCTGTATGATTCTGCCAAACTATCCGAACAGATTGTACTTTAACTGATACATAATGTCTGCATGGTATTGAGTATGGATCATCAGATCAGATAAGATCAGTCGCTCAGTCCTGTCTGATTCTTTGTGACCCCATGAATCGCAGTACGCCAGGCCTCCCTGTCCATCACCATCTCCCGGAGTTCACTGAGACTCACGTCCATCGAGTCAGTGATGCCATCCAGCCATCTCATCCTCTGCCGTCCCCTTCTCCTCCTGCCCCCAATCCCTCCCAGCATCAGGGTCTTTTCCAATGAGTCACCTCTTCGCATGAGGTGGCCAAAGTACTGGAGTTTCAGCTTTAGCATCATTCCTTCCAAAGAAATCCCAGGGCTGATCTCCTTCAGAATGGACTGGTTGGATCTCCTTGCAGTCCAAGGGACTCTCAAGAGTCTTCTCCAACACCACAGTTCAAAGGCATCAATCAGCCTTCTTCACAGTCCAACTCTCAAATCCATACATGACCACAGGAAAAACCATAGCCTTGACTAGACAAACCTTTGTTGGCAAAGTAACGTCTCTGCTTTTGAATATGCTATCTAGGTTGGTCATAATTTTCCTTCCAAGGAGTAAGCGTCTTTTAATTTCATGGCTGCAGTCACCATCTGTAGTGATTTTGGAGCCCAGAAAAATAAAGTCAGCCACTGTTTCCCCAACTATTTGCCATGAAGTGATGGGATGGGATGCCATGATCTTCGTTTTCTGAATGTTGAGCTTTAAGCCAACTTTTTCACTCTCCACTTTCACTTTCATCAAGAGGCTTTTTAGTTCCTCTTCACTTTCTGCCATAAGGGTGGTGTCATCTGCATATCTGAGGTTATTGAGATTTCTCCCGGCAATCTTGATTCCAGCTTGTGTTTCTTCCAGTCCAGCGTTTCTCATGATGTACTCTGCATATAAGTTAAATAAGCAGGGTGACAATATACAGCCTTGACGAACTCCTTTTCCTATTTGGAACCAGTCTGTTGTTCCATGTCCAGTTCTAACTGTTGCTTCCTGACCTGCATACAAATTTCTCAAGAGGCAGATCAGGTGGTCTGGTATTCCCATCTCTTTCAGAATTATCCACAGTTTATTGTGATCCACACAGTCAAAGGCTTTGGCATAGTCAATAAAGCAGAAATAGATGTTTTTCTGGAACTCTCTTGCTTTTTCCATGATCCAGTGGATGTTGGCAATTTGATCTCTGGTTCCTCTGCCTTTTCTAAAACCAGCTTGAACATTGCAGGTTCACAGTTCACATATTGCTGAAGCCTGGCTTGGAGAATTTTGAGCATTACTTTACTAGCGTGTGAGATGAGTGCAATTGTGTGGTAGTTTGAGCATTCTTTGGCATTGCCTTTCTTTGGGATTGGAATGAAAACTGACCTTTTAATGCCACCAAAACACGCTACACGTACTAAGCTCCTCAGCACCATTTAGTCGCCAAATCCTGGCTGTACTTAAACCTGCCGCATTGTCTTTCAGCTAACTCAGGAAACTTTAAGCTCCCTGTTCCTCAGGCCCTCATTTCATCACAAACACCTCCTCCCCCATAAAGCCTTTTCTCCAGTGACTCATCGTTTCTCAGATGAGGCGAAAGCACCCCGTTCTCTTTACCATGCACCTGTCCAGCATCTGTCCATGCTAATAGCTTGTATCTCTCCACAGCTGTCCAAGTTCTGACACATTCCATGCCCCACCTGCCTCTCATACCCTCCTCAGCAATGTGTGGCCAGCGACTCTTATCCCCATTCAGTCAGGTTGAAATGACTTGTCCAAAATCACAAAGCTAGGATGAATACCTTGTATTAATGAGTTTTCTTTCTTTTCTTGTTTAAAATTTGTTTTACTTCCTTCAGAATCAATAAAGTTGTTCTTGTACCTAAAATAGTTCTGTTTCAGGTTGCTGATCTTTGTTACCTGACAAGTATCAGCTCTTGGTTATATAACTGGTTATTTTTCCCACCTACCAAGGTAAATTCAGCTTTCACAGTACCTTAATGATGTATAATTAGTTTTATAAAGATAAAAGATTTAATTTTAAAGATTCTTCTCCAAATAATTTGCTATTAGTAAACTTTAGTTTAATAAAACTGTAGTATTTCTATATGTATCTTTATATGTTTTGAAGAAGAAAATGGCAATTCACTCCAGGATTCTTGCCTGGAAAATCCCATGGACCAAGAAGCCTGGCAGGCTACAGGTCATGGGGTCACAAGAGTCAGACACAAGTTCTCAAGTACCACCACCACCACCACCAAGACAGGAAAATGAAAACAATAGTTCCCCACCCTTCCTAAAATGCGTAATGTTTATACAGTTCCACGATTTATTTACAAAAACTAATATTTTATAACCCAATTATTGTGGCTCTTGTTTGCTTCTATCTTTTGTTATTATTTTTTTTTTTCCAGTAAGTTCATTCAGCAGAGATTTATGGAGCTCAGTGTCAGGCAGGATGTTAGAGCTTATAAGGTAGAATTGTAAATGGTTTTCAAAGCTCAGGAAGGAAATAAAGTTGAGCATAAATGCCAGAATCTTTTCTGGGATCAACCTAAGGATGTGATTATGTAGTTAAAACATAAGCTGATAAATCTTTGAATTAATGGTAGGAATTCTGTTAGTGCCAACTTTAACTCAATAGGAATGCGATTGCTATTAATAAAGCCCAGATCCTGTATCTAGAGGATATTTTAATTTTGATTTAAAGCTCAAATATATCTTAGAGTAGATTTACCCATTGGCCAAAACAAATACTTTTTTTTTTCCCTAACAGAAATGTAAGATTTTGACTTTGAGAATGTTTTGTTCCTTCAAAATAGTATCGTTTTGGGACTTCCCTGGTGGTCCAGTGGCTAAGACTCCAGGCTCCCAATTCAGGGGGCCCGGGTTCAAAACAGGTCAGGGAACTAGATCCCACATGCTGCCCCTGAAGATTCCACATGCCACCCCTGAAGATCCCACATGCTGCAACTAAGACCCAGTGTTCCAAGTTAGGAAAAAAAAATACATCAGTTTATGGTATCATTTTGCAAAATGCTTTCAAGGAAGAGAAATATATGGCCATTTCAAACATCTTTTCCACAATAAAGCATTTTTACAAAATGTATTTTGAGTTCTTTTCATATTTCCAGTTTCCTGTGGATACCAGGAATAAAGATGGTGTCATCAGATAATAGTACATTGCTTAAAGGAACAGTATTTTTTTAAAGTTATTAATCAAGGAAAACAGGCTCGTTCATGTTGATATATGGCAGAAATCAGCACAATATTGTAAAACAATTATCCTCCAATTAAAAAACCTAAAACAATATTCTCCAAGGGGAAGAAAAGGAAAACAGATTTAAGCCACTGAAGCAAAAATCAGATCTATAAAATGTATCCTTTAGCCAAAAGGATTTTAATTAAAAAAAAAAAAATTCTTAAAAGACCCATAGATGAAAAAGGATGACCCTATAATTTGTAAATTGTTTGGAAAAGTACAAATTTAGAAAATTCCAAACAATTTACGTTTATAATTGATGCAAATTGTAGATTGTTTAGAAAGACATTAGCCTAGACCTTAAAAGTTTCCTTGAAATATACCACAGGTATGTATCTCAAAATTGTGACTTAAAAAATTCAGCAGTTTAACTAAGGTTATGAGTATAGAGATTGCCCTCCTTTTGTTCTGCTGGATTAGGGGTATTTTCATAATATGCCTCAATAAGTGGATCTTATTCCTAAAGCCAGTACTTAGAGTCAGTTTAAAAATGCTCTTTTTTTTAGGGGAATGTCAGATATGACTCCTGTGTTTGTGTCCCAGTTTGCTTTCTCTTTTTCTTTCTTGTTTTTTTAAATCTATCTTTCTCCCTTAAAGAAAAAGAGGATATATTATATAGTCTAGCTGCATCTTTTAAAGCACCATTGAATTTCTTCTGAATATATGTATAATAATAATACTTTGCCAAAGTTCTACCTTTAGAAACCACATACAGCATGAACCGTCTGTTCTGATTGCTTTAAAATTTCCAAAGTAATAGACCTCCATACTTTGCCCCATTAGTTATAGAGAGACTTATTTACATTCTTCTGTTTAAAAAGTCACTTCAGATTTTCCTGGTTCCTGTTAAACAATGAGCAGTTTCTATAGGTAGTCATACCCTTCAATCTCAGGTTCTGGGACTTTCAGCTGTGCCTGGAATGAGAGTGGAAAGCATTTACGTTGTCATTATCCAAATGACCTGTTTATAAAGGCCCCTGCAATCCTCACAGCTTCACCCCGGGCATGTCAAATTCTTTAGCCTTTTCTTTTTATTGCCACACATCTTAAGAGTTTATTGATCTAGACACAGGAGGACATTCTTGAGAGATGGAGTCTTTGGTGATTAGGCTATCAGGGTTTTGGGCTATTGTTAAGACAGAGTCCCAACTTAAAAATTCTTTTTTCTAAAATGTCATTAAAAGCTCAGGAAAAGTCCATTTTCCATTTAAATGGAAAATGACCGCACAGAAATGGGTCTTCTCATTGGTTATCAGTAAAGGACAAAAGCGCTGTAGGGTGGCTAGAAATCATCCAGACTGATTGCCCCCACCCCACCCCCACCTAAAAAAGGAGAAAGCTGTTAGTGCAGAATTCAAACTCAAGGAACATCCATTACTAGACAGAGCTTGAGCGAACGTTTTCCCTTCTGAGAATGAGATCCAAATTTAGGGGAAAATTATACTTAACTTTGCCAGTCTAGAATTTCTAGGCTTATACTGTCCACTATAATAGCCACTAGCCCATATGTGGCTATTTAAATTAGAAAAGTAAAATTCATCTCCTCCATCACACTAGCCACATTTCAAGGGCAGAAGAGCCACTGGTGTGGCATTTTGGACTGTAGTGGTAGAGAGCATTTTCATCACCACAGAAAGTTCTGTTGGACAATGTTATTCTAGATGATTTATTATATAAACTTTTTTTAAAATAATAAACATTTATTGCACCAAGTGTCAGGCTTGTAATTTGCCAGATGTACATTTTTGTTGTTATTGTTGTTGTTTCTTTGTTTATTTGTCTATACCAAGTCTTAGTTGCAACACATAGGATCTTCGATCTATTTTCATTGCGGCATGCAGGATGTTTCAGTTGGTAAAGAACCCACCTGCCAGTGCAGGAGATGAAAGAGACACAGGTTTGATCCTTGTGTTGGCAAGATCCCCTGGAGTAGAAAATGGCAACCCACTTCAATATTCTTGCCTGGAAAATTCCATGGACAGAAGAGCCTGGTGGGGGCTACAGTCCATGGAGTCGTGGGGAGTCAGACACAACTGAGCTCATGCACTGGCTGGCTGGCTGTGGGATCTAGTTCCCTGACCAGGGATTGAACCCAGGCCTCTTACATTGGAAAGGCAGAGTCTTAGCCACTGGACCACCAGAGCAGTCCTATATAAACTTTTTAAAGAGCATTTAAGCCACGACTTAACCACTTCTTATACACAAAGGGGGATTGGGAAATTAATCGTCCCAAGGACAAATTATATGAATGATTGTCCTGCCTTTGCTCACTGCTAGTCTTTCTCCTTCCTGACCCTCCCCTTAAAATTATTCAGGAGCATTTATCTTATGACTTACAGCATACTGATCCATCTGCAATCCTAGCTGGTCTAGTTTCTATAGCAATAGATATTGTTAAACAGATATTTGAAGTTGCTAGAATAATAGAACAACAGGCAGTTGGAAATTGAATTCTTAGTAATACCCCCAGATCTCAGTGGATTCTGCTGAGCCCACTGACAATAAAGCGATTCAATTGATTTTTTAAAGGGAGTGAAGTCTTTTAAAGCTGTATTTCATACAAAAACAAGAATATTTTAGTCTCCATGAAATATACTTGTGTTTAGATCATTAGTTTCAAATTTTTCATCTTTTGATAGTTGACCAACATTTAGTACCAGCTTATCAGGACCTTGAAAAAATTCCTAATTGGTGGTGGTTGAATTGGTCCTCAGTTACTTAAATTAGTACTGGGGTAGGATCGAAGTTCTCATGCCTGATTTCCTGCCAGAACTACCACTGGATCTTTAGCAAGACAAAAACAGAAGTACAATTCACAAGGACTTCTGCACCCCAGCTGCTGCTCAGGGTTGCCAGAGCCCCTCTCCCCAACTCTGCATGTTTTTAAAACCCCACCGGTGATTTATTTTCCCCCGTCAGCCAGGTTTGAGAACTATTAAGATAATGACAAGGAACACCAAAGAAAGAGGAGACATCCGGGTTATTTTGAAACGTAAACACCGTCTTCGTGCTTTCTGCCTTTTTCATGTATGGTGCACGTGGAAGAGTGACCGCGGGGAGTTCCCTCGTGGTGCGGCGGCCAAGACTCCATGCTCCCAGCACAGGGGCCTGGGCTCCCTCCCTGGTCGGGAGCTAGATCCAAGAAAAGCAGAAGGACAGGATCTGTACACACCTTGACAGAAACTGGAGGCCATGCTTTGGGGGCATCTCAGGCCCTCTAAGGACTAAGGCGGTGTCTGTCTCATACACCTGGAACCCTTTCCCAGCCCACAGGTGTCTGTTGGAAAGCTGCTCACGATCCTACCAGCTGTGGTATAAGTTGCATAGAATTGTGTTGAGTAGGTGGATTCTTAACCACTGGACCACCAGGGAAGTCCCAGTGATGGGTTTTTAATCAAGATATTTCCAACAGTAACATCAAAGAAGGCTCTGTATTCATACTTGCCCAAAATGCCTCAAACCTGAGAAAGAGACTAGAGTTAAGTATCAAATTTTCTAGGTCGTTTTATAAACATTTGGACTGACACATTTCAAATAAAAATATGTGTTTTTGTTGTAAACAGACATATCCTGGCACCACCACCTAAATCTATCCATTTAGATTTTTTATTTATTGCTGAAGTGAATTATGAAAATAGTGTAATGCCTGAATCCTGTGTTCTCGTTTTTATTATTATAAAACAATGGACCTTTCATAGTGCTTTATAATTTTGCAATTAACTGGAACCCAAACCTGTATTACCTTTCACTTCAAAGAAGGAATTAAAGCAGGAAGCGAAGCATTTAACTGATTTCCAAGTAAATTATTAAGCATCCCTCACATACTAATTAGTCTTTCTCTTGCTCTGATTCCTTAAAACCAAAATACATCAGCTATTAGAAGCAGTTCCTTAATGCTGCCTAGGGTTCTTGTAGTAGTCAAGCCAGAAGAGAATTACTGGATTGTCCTTTTGTTTTTGTCTTTTCAAGAACTTAAGCATGAAATTCCGAGGTCTCATAGAGCATTATAGTTTTTGTTTTCAGGTCATATTGCACTGCTTTAATTTGAAAGCTGTTGTATAAAGTTCCCATAGCAAAAACTAAGTAGAATGTGCTCTTTCAGTGTAAATTATAGAAACGATCATTTTCTATGTATTAAAATATAGGTATTTCATGACACAAATCAACCTATCTAAGACACAGACTCACAGACGTAGAGAACAGACTTGTGGTTGCCAAGGGGGAGAAGGGTGTCTGGGAGGGATGGATTGGGAGTTTGGGGTTAGCAGCTGCAAACTAGTATATATAGAATGGATAAACAGCAAGGTCCTACTGTGTAGCACAGGGAACCGTTAATATGTACAATATCCTGTGATAAACCATAATGGAAAAGAAAAAGAATGTATGTATAACCAAATCACATTGCTGCACAGGAGAAACTAACACAGCATTGTAAGTCAAGTATGTTTCAATAAATTAGAGAGAGATAGAGAAGACACTGATAGATAGTTTTCAGAGGTGATTTAGTAAAAGAAACCACTAGCCTATCTCTAGGATTTTTTGGAGCAAAAAAAGATCAAGTATTTCTGATTCAGTGATGTGCAGAGAGTAAAGGTTCAATCAGATTATTAAAATTGTTTCAGTTCACTTCAGTTGCTCAGTCGTGTCCGACTCTTTGCAACCCCATAGACTGCAGCACAATGAGGCTTCCCTGTCTATCACCAACTCCCAGAGCTTGCTCAAAATCATGTCCATCACGTCGATGATGCCATCCAACCATCTCATCCTCTGTCGTCCCCTTCTCCTCCTGCCTTCAATCTTTCCCAGCATCAGGATCTTTTCCAATGAGATAGTTCTTCCTATCAGGTGGCCAAAAGTATTGGAGCTTCAGCTTCAGCATCGGTCCTTGCAGTGAATATTCAGGACTGATTTCCTTTAGGACTGACTGGTTGGATCTCCTTGCAGTCCAAGGGACTCTCAAGAGTCTTCTCCAACACCACAGTTCAAAAGCATCAAATCTTCTGTGCTCAGCTTTCTTTATGGTCTGATTCACACATACATACATGACTACTGGAAAAACCATAGCTTTGACTAGATGCACCTTTGTCGGCAAAGTAATGTCTGTGCTTTTTAACATGCTCTCTAGGTTGGTCATAGCTTTTCTTCCAAGGAGCAAGCGTCTTTTAATTTCATGCCTGCAGTCACCATCTGCAGTGATTTTGGAGCCCAAAACAAAGTCTGCCACTGTTTCCACTGTTTCCCCAACTATCTGCCACGAAGTGATGGGACCACATGCCATCATCTTTGTTTTCTGAATGTTGAGTTTTAAGCCAGCTTTTTCACTCTCCTCTTTCATCTTCATCGAGAGGCTCTTCAGTTCCTCTTCGCTTTCTGCCGTAAAGGTGGTGTCATCTGCATATCTGAGAGTATTGATATTTCTCCCGGCAATCTTGATTCCAACTTGTGCTTCATCCAGCCCGGCATTTTGCATGATGTACTCTGCATATAAGTTAAATAAGCAGGTGACAATATAGAGCCTTGACATACTCCTTTTCTAATTTGGAACCAGTGTGTTGTTCCATGTCCAGTTTTAACTGTTGCTTCTTGACCTGCATACACATTTCTCAGGAGGCTGGTAAGGTGATCTGGTATTCCCATCTCTTTAAGAATCTTTCACAGTTTGTTGTGATCCACACAAACTATTTGGCGTAGTCAATAAAGCAAAAGTAAATGTTCTTCTGGAACTCTCTTGCTTTTTTGATAATCCAGCGGATGTTGGCAATTTGATCTCTGGTTCCTCTACCTTTTCTAAATCCAGCTTGAACATCTGGAAGTTCTTGGTTCACATACTGTTGAAGTCTCACTTGGAGAATCTTGAGCATTATTTTGCTAGTGTGTGAGATGAGTGCAATTGTGCAGTGGTTTGAGCATTTGTCGGCATTGCCTTTCTTTGGGATTGGAATGAAAACTGACCTTTTCCAGTCCTGTGGCCACTGCTGAGTTTTCCACATTTACTGGCATGTTGAGTGTAGCACTTTCAATAGCATCATCTTTTAGGATTTGAAATAGCTCAGCTGGAATTCCATCACCTCAGCTAGCTTTGTTCATAGTGATGCTTCCTAAGGCCCACTTGATTTCAGACTCCAGAATGTCTGGCTCTAGGTGAGTGATCACACCATTGAGGTTTCTGGGTCTTGAAGATCTTTTTTGTACAGTTCTTCTATGTATTCTTGCCACCTCTTCTTAATATCTTCTGCTTCTGTTAGGTCTGTACCATTTCCGTCCCTTATTGTGCCCATCTTTGCATGAAATGTTCCCTTGGTCTCTATAATTTTCTTGAAGAGATCTCTAGTCTTTCCCATTCTATTGTTTTCCTCTACTTCTTGGTATTGATCATTGAGGAAGGCTTTCTTATCTCCCCTTGCCATTCTTTGGAACTCTGCATTCAGATGGGTGTATCTTTCCTTTTCTCCTTTGCCTTTGGCTTCTTTTCTTTTCTCAGCTATTTGTAATGCCTCCTCAGACAACTGTTTTGCCTTTTTGCATTTGTTTTTCTTGGGGATGGTCTTGATAACTGCCTTCTGTACAATGTCACAAACCTCTGTCCGTAGTTCTTCAGGCACTCTTGTCTATCAGATCTAAGCACTTGAATCTGTTTGTCACTTCCAAAACTGTAAGGGATTTGATTTAGGTCATACCTGAATGGTCTAGTTGTTTTCCCTACTATCTTCAATTTAAGTCTGAATTTGGAAATAAGGAGTTCATGATCTGAGCCACAGTCAGTTCCCAATTTTGTTTTTGCTGACTGTATAGAGCTTCTCCATCATCAGCTGCAAAGAATATAATCAATCTGATTTTGGAATTGACCATCTGGTGATGTCAGTGTGTAGAGTTGTCTCTTGTGTATTGGGAGAGGGTGTTTGCTATGACCAATGCATTCTCTTGGCAAAACCCTGTTAACCTTTGCCCTGCTTCATTTTGTACTCCAAGGTCAAACTTGCCTGCTACTCGAGTTATCTCTTGACTTCCTACTTTTGCATTCTAGACTGCTATGATGAAAAGGACATCTTTTTTTTGGGTGTTTGTTAGTTCTAGAATGCCTTATAGGTCATCATAGAACCATTCAACTTCAGCTTCTTCGGCATTAGGGATTGGGGCTTGGATTTGGATTACTGTGGTATCGAATGGTTTGACTTGGAAAGGAACAGAGATCATTCTGTAATTTTTGAGATTGTACCCAAGTACCGCATTTTGGACTCTTGTTGATTATGAGGGCTACTGCATTTCTTCTAAGGGATTCTTGCCCACAGTAGTAGATATAATGGTCATTTGACTAAATTCACCCATTCCAGTCCATTTTAGTTCACTAATTCCTAAAATGTCGATGTTCACTCTTGCCACCTCCTGTTTGACCACTTCCAATTTACCTTGATTCGTGGACCTAACATTCCAGGTTCCTATGCAATATTGTTCTTTATAACATTGGAGTTTAGTTCTGTCACCAATCACATCTACAACTGGGTGTTGTTTTTGCTTTAGCTCTATCTCTTCATTCTTTCAGGAGTTATTTCTCAACCCACAAAATATAGAACAGTTATACCAAAGAAATTCTCTCACTGTTAAGAAAGTTGTAGGACCCACAACAGATTTCCCAACCTGGGGATGTGGCAAAGGGACAGAGAACCCCTAGGGAATTTGACTTTGGAGGCCAGTGGGATTTCATTATAGAACTTCCACAGGACTGGGGAAACAGACTCTTGGAGGGCACAAACAAAACCTTGTGCACACCAGGAGCCAGGAGAAAGGAGCTGTGTCCTGACAAGAGACTGAGTCAGACTTGTCAGTGAAATTGTTTAATGGGGACCAAACTCCTATTGTGTGAGATCTTGAGTGTTGTGTTTAGCTGCCCTCAGCCATTGCATGCTGCATACAAGAGGAGTGTCGCCATGTACAGGACCACTCCTCTGTGCCCTTCATTCTTGGAAGCCCACTGCCCAGGCATCCTAGCAGCCCTTGGTCAGGTGGGTGTGATGCCCAAGGGGATTCTGAAATGGTCCCCCTGCTGCTTCTTTCCATAGATAGACCTACCCATCTCTCCAACTTGAGTGAGATGAGATTCTCTAAGAGTATGTGAACTGAAGAACATTCACTGTGCTCAGATTACATTTGACTGACTTCAACACTTTGAGAAAGAACATTGTAGTTACTTTTCTGTCAAAAGGAATCTTGAGGCCAGACCGTCACCTTGATATTTTAATGATACTGTCTACATCACAGATTTTCGAGGTGTACGTTATCATTATCTGGAAGTCAGGATCTCTGTTCTTTTCAAGCTCCTCACATGATTCTGGGTTCAGAACCACTGGTGGAAATAAACCTTTACTGTACTAAATTGTCACTTTCCAAAGATGCCTTCTAAGTTTAATATTCTAGGATTTGATATATACATTTGAAATTTTTCATAATGAAAAGTAGTCAACTTCAGAAGTGGTCTCTGTGACACTCTATACTTTGTAACTTTAAATGTTATTTTTTTCCCTGATTCCTCAGTTGGTAAAGAATCTGCCTGCAATGCAGGGAACCCCTTTGGTTGGTAAGATCTGCTGCAGAAGGGATAGGCTACCCACTCCAGTATTCTTGGGCTTCCCTTGTGGCTCAGGTGGTAAAGAATCTGCCTGCAATGCGGGAGACCTGGGTTCTATCCCTGGGTTGGGAAGGTCCCTTGGAGAAGGGAAAGGCTACCCACTGCAGTATTCTGGTCCGGAGCATTCCAGGGACTGTATAGTCCATGGAGTCAAAGAGTCAGACTTGACTGAAGGACTTTCACTTTCACTTTGTTAGAGAAAGACAAATACTGTATGTTATCACTCATATATGGGATCTGAAAAGTGAAAACAAATGAATGTAACAAAACAGGAACAGACTTACAGATGTAGGGAACAAACTAGTGGTGACCAGTGGGAAGACAGGAGTGGGGAGGGGCCGGTTAGAGGTAGGGAATTAAGAGGTATAAACAACTGTGTATAAAATAAAGAAGCTGCATGAATATTTTGTACAGCATAAGGAATGTAGCTCATTTTGTAGTAACTTTAAATGGGTTATAATCTATAAAAATACTGAATCACTGTATTGCACACCTGAAAATAATATAGTATTGTCAATTGACTATACTTCAGTTTTTAAAAAATAGTCATTTTTTAAATGTTATTTTTGCTTTTTGTATTTTTTAGTTTTTCTGTTCCTACGTCAGTGTCTTCTCACAAGGTCCCCCCTCTTAGTGACTTAATAGTTAATGATCTTTGATAGGTAAATTAAATGGAGGCAGTTTTTAAATTGAAAATGTGGCTTCTATAACATGCATGTTTACCCTCTCGAAGTATTCTGCTAAATAAATCAGGCTGGATTACCCTTCAGCTGATGATATTGTCCCTTTTTAAATACATTTAAAAAAAGTAATTCCTAAAGGTCTAAAGTCTGAATACTAGTCACTGGTCTGTACCCTGTTGAAGCTCCACTTAAGGGTGAAAAACCACCATATTGAAGGCAATGGCAACACACTCCAGTACTCTTGCCTGGAAAATCCCATGGACGGAGGAGCCTTGAAGGCTGCAGTCCATGGGGTCACTGAGAGTCAGACACGACTGAGCGAGTTCACTTTGACTTTTCACTTTTGTGTATTGGAGAAGGAAATGGCAACCCACTCCAGTGTTCTTGCGTGGAGAATCCCAGGAACAGGGGAGCCTGGTGGGCTGCTGTCTATGGGGTCGCACAGAGTTGGACACGACTGAAGCGACTTAGCAGCAGCAGCAGCAGCAGCAGCAGCAGCCATGTGACAAGGGCCTATTTGCAAGACTCCACAGGCAGTTGCATTTTTGACCTTGAGTGTCTTTTATGTTTGGAGACTATCCAACCTGCATTATTTCTTAAACATTCATGCTCTTGACCATCTTTCAAATCCCCAGGCCCTCTACCCTGTTCCTCCCAACCCCCTCATGTAATCTGAATCAAGTACTTTTCTGTCTAATTTTCATGGCATGCTATTGAAAAATAGCAAGTGTAGATGAAATTGCTTTGAAAATCAAAATGATATAATACTGAAAATGAAGAGAGACTAGGCTACCTACATTATATGAAAGAAAGAAAGTGAAAGTCACTCAGTTGTGTCTGACTCTTTGCGAACCCATGGACTTTATATAGCCCATGGAATTCTCCAGGCCAGAATACTGGAGTGGGTAGCCTTTCTGCTCCAGGGGATCTTCCCAACCCAGGGATCGAACCCAGGTCTCCCACATTGCAGGCGGATTCTTTATCAGCTGAGCCAGAAGGGAAGCCCACGTTATACGAAGTATGTATCAGTGCAGTCAAATGATGAAGCCAAAACCAAAGGCAGTTACACTTTATTACAAGATCAACATTTGATTGGGCTTCCCAGGTGGCACTAGTGTTTAAGAACCCGCCTGCCAAGGCAGGAGACATAAGAGATGCAGATTGAATCCCTGGGTCGGAAAGATCCCCTGGAGGAAGGCATGGCAACTCACTCCAGGATTCTTGCCTGGAGAATCCCATGGACAGAGGAGCCTGGTAGGGCTCAAAGAGGGCTGCAAAGAGTCAGATTTGACTGAAGCAACTTAGCACACGCTCAACTCTTTGGTTAAGATAAAACGACAAGCATTCCTTTAAAACATAAACTTTAAAATATAAAGAGGTCTTAAATTTCTGTATAAAAGTTGTTTTCTACTAAAGAAAACTTTTTGTCATAGTTGCCTATTTATAAGTTACTTCCCAACAGTAAAATTTTATCTTGTACTTCCTATCAATACAGCCCTTTCCTGTGTGCATGAGAGGTCACCGGTAAATGCCTCAGTCCCTTACTGGGTAATAGTGAGGGGAAGAGAGTTTGAATTCAACCAGCGTGTAGATTTGAGTTTTACTGACATACAGACGTTTGAGTTTAACTAATATTAAATGTTTAGATTTAAAACCAAATTACTTAGCTAGAATAAAACTTTTTAAAAGGAGATTAAACCAGTCACAGGTTTCTCATTTGACAGCTAAAACAGAAATTACTGACTTGAAACATTGGTAACTAGACTGCAAATAAATTGTCTAGGTGTATAGTCTTCCAGATTTAATTTTTACTTATGCATTCAGTCTTAATATTAGTAAACTTTTACAGATTTTGTTAAATCAGTGAAGTAGCATTTGTTAACCATGATAGAAATGGTTATTTTCTATAATATGGGGGATGAAAATTATGTAAACTAAATGTCACAAATTGCAATTATAAACAGACTTGTCTGCTTACAAATAGTACAAATATGTTGGCCTTTTATTGTCTATACATAATGATAATTGTCTTTTGAATGCTTTAACTTTTGAGTCCAGAGCCTGCTAAAACAAATATTTTTCTAGAGGCAGTAATTAAGTACAATATAGCTGGAAATGTGAAACATGATTTCAGTCTTTTAAAGAGCTGGGAGATTCACTGAGTCTTTGCTTATTTAATTTTAGTTTGCACAGCTTTGAAATCATTCTGCATATGGTGTTCTACTTTGAGATAATCTGAAGTAGAGTATATATAAACGTTTATCAAGATTAATAATAAAGTGTGTGATTGTTTAAGTGAGAAGGTATTATTTGTTGAGAGCTGTTTTTTCTGAATAACCTTATAAAGAACTGAATATCATTTTAAGCTTTTTTACTAAATAGCTAATTAAGTTATGCCATTTTTTTCCTTTTAAGTTTGTAGGTGGTTGCCTTTTAGTTTATCCTTTGAATCTTGATGCTTTATCATCTGTTCTAATGTATATAAGGATATTCATTAATTGACTGTTGGTTATGTTTATTAAGTAAAACATTTACTGCAGTTAGTAAGCCCTTTTTATAACTGGCTTTTTACAATATTCTTACAATATTTTACAGCTTTTAATACTTGTTTGAAATGGCTTATATTAAGTTGATTCTGTACAACCTTGGGATAATATATAAGCAACTGCACTCTTAGGAAGATATTAAAGTAGAGGCTATATTTACAGTGTCGTCTTTCAAATCTAGCTATGCTGTAAACTGATGTTTGCTGTATGCTCCTCCTGATTTGAAATAGATGAAAGAAAATGAACCTATTATCACCATGGTTCACACAATGATTGAGAACTCGGCGCTAAGACCCCAACTGTACCAGCAAGTAAGGTCTTGGACAGTGAATGATACTGCTTTATCATCTGCAAAACCCCTCAGTGACAGTTTTGGTTTCTCCTCAAAGTTACTCATAACATTAGTCTTTTTCTTATTCCATTTTTTGTTTCTGTCTCTTTGGAAAAAAAAATAAAAACAACAACCCAACTCATCCATGCTTTTCAAGACGCTGCAGTTCTTCGCATGGCTTTGCTGAACATTTTGCTGTTGAATATTAAGTGTGCCATTTTCTTGAAGTTTTTGTACAGAATACTTGATTGAAATGTACTTGGAGGTCTGCAGTACATGTGTAAAGATTTTTTACTAACTTGCCATTAATTTTTGATTAAAGCATTGTAACTGATTTTTACGGAAAACTTAAAAGAATTTCTTTTTCCCCTTTTACGGGCAAGCTCCCCAACCTCTCTCCCCCACAGTGTTTTAGGAAGTTTATATTTGTATGGAAGTTCTTTAGGGCTTGTTTCTGTACTGTGGTATGGTAAAAACTAAAGATGACTATTTCTTACCATACTGGGAGTGACTTCTCCCTGTATTCTTTTCACTCTCTGTAGTCGTCATGGTCTTCATATCTTGCCCCGTTCTCTTCCCTAACTCAAAATATGTGCCATGGCGTTGGCTGGCTTGAACTTAGGACCTCGGTAATCTGCAGATCTGCAAAAGAAGTCATGTTACGCATTCCTCTCCAGTATTTTTTTTTCTTTTTTGTATTTCATGGTCTAAATGTTCTTAGCTGTGTGTTTTGCAACATCAGCTTAGCTTCTTCCACTTCAACACCCTCGAATTAACTGTGGCCTATGACCTGTCACAATATTTTAAAAATCATACTGAGGAAGAAAATTAACTAACATGAAAAATGAATATACCTTTTAATTGAAATATGTAAAAGCACCTGGTAAAAAGAAGCACCTTGAACTTGCACTGGCTTTAAAGGTCTCTGATTTGCCTCAAGGTGCCTTGAGGTCTGCGTGATGGAACTTGTAACTGGTAGACTGAAGCAGTTGGCAGGAGGGTGACTCTTATTTCTGAGCTCAGTTTTCAAAACATGTAGAGTATGTGATTGAGCATAGTTTTTAATTTTCAACAAGGAGATAAACTATTAAATATTTAAAGTTAAACAGCTTTACTCTTCAAAAGAAAAAGGAATCTCCATTCTTAAAGTCACGAGATTATAGAACCTTGTCACTTCATTCCAAAAAGCCACACTTATTGAAATGAACCTTAGGACTTGATCTGGAATTGATAACCTTTTAACCATCCAGAGCTGTCAGTTTCTAGCTTTATATAATGCTGACTGACATGAGATCGAAGGCCTTTTATTCTAACAGGTTGTGTTTTCGGTTTTCACATTTTGTATATTTCCAAAAAGTAAGAGGTGAGATTTTCTGTTTGGTTTGATTTTTCTTTTTTATATTGATCGGTAATCAAGGCTGATGGTGCAGAATTCATTGCTGATTGAAATCATTCAGCTGCACTAGAAGTTCTCCCTGGAGTTTTTCAAAAAACATGGAGGTTATCTGAGACTGGTCTTCCATAGCATCACTGACCTTGAATACTGAAAGAGTAATAGATTTATATACACGTATTTCCACATACTGATTCTTGAAAGAAAAAAAAAAAAACTGAAATTCCACACAACAGGAAGATCTGAAGGTCTAAGAGCAACAGCCATGCCTGAGTTTGAGATATGGGCAGCCAGGTAATCAATATTGACTATCAGTGCTGTCCAATTTAGGGAGTTTTTAGATGATTTTTTTCTTTAACTAGCCAGTAGTAAAGTGATTGATTATTGGAAGAGCATCACTGGTAGATAAAAGTGACAGACACATTTCTTAAACTCTGTCTGTATAGACTTACATGAATTGAAATTACATCTTGTTTTTCTCCAGATTTCCCTTCTTGTGTTATTATTGAAAGAAAATCTTTTATGAAAATTTTTGTTGTACACCTGATGGTTTGCTTTTCTGGGATTGCGTTGCAATGCTGTCTTGATAGGTTCCTGAAATTTAGCTGAAAATGAAGTGGCAATATGGGCTTCCCAGGTGGCGCAGAGGTAAAGAATCCACATGTCAATGCAGGAGACACAAGAGAATTGGGTTTGATCCCTGGGTCAGGAAGATCCCCTAAAGAAGGAAATGGCAACGCATTCCAGTATTCTTGCTTGGCAGATACCGTGGACAGAGGAGCTTAGCGAGCTACATTCTGTAGTGTCACAGAGTTGGCACATGACATAACATAGCATAGCATAACAGTGTCTTATGACCAGTTATTCTGAGTCATAGCCATTTCAAGTTTTCTCTCAGGAGACCCTCTGTGTTTCCATTTTCCTAAAAGAAAGAGGACACCTGAGAAATCACCTAGGCAGTCATTTTTTTTTTTTTTTTTAAATTTTTGGAGTCACCATTCAGTATGCAAGATCTTAGTTCCCTGACCTGGGATTGAATCCACACCCCCTACAGTGGAAGCATGGAGTCTTAACCACTGGATCACTAGGGAAGTCCCTGTAATTTTCTTAAAATTAGTCAAATAAAAAGAACCTAAAACTGAATCAAAGCAAACGTTAAGTGAGCATCAAGTTTAAAAATTCCTCTGGTTCTATTAATCATTCTATCTCCTTTCACAAGTACAATTTGTACTAGAATTTTTATAGCATAATTAATATCAGTGAAATTAATCACATGATAATGGTTTTAAAAGATACAGATTGATTAGCAAATACACATGCATAGCCCTAAGAGCATTTTTGAGTTTTTGTAGGACATGTCTAATTTTATCGAAATATTTCCCCTTGGATCTGTTTTTGTCTTTTATGCATATATTCATATGCTTTAAAAGATATATATATACACACATATATATATTTCACATACTTAAAAGGGATACTGTAGAAGGTTCAGTTTTAATTGGCAAAAATGATTTTGTTTGAACTTAATGCCAAACCAGTTTTTAAAAAGATTATGATACTATACTATGAAAAAGTTCTGAATTTCTAAATATAATGTATATCCTTATATAATCAATAAAGTCTGTATAATATGCTTCTCAAACTGAATTAATTACTTAAGTAACCCCCTGTCACTTAACTTTTCTAGTGTTGCAGAGGTACCTCAAACAACGGTATTCAAACTCAGAACTTTCTTGCTAAAGATGTGTTTGAAAAATGATAAAAAGTATTGCCATGAAACATTATTTCATGTAGAACTTGAGTTATTCAGAGTATTCATGAAGTTAATTTTTCTTATTAGTAGGATTTTGATATGGAGAACAAAATAGTAAACGTCTTCAGTTCTAGATAAATAAATATAATTTATTTTAAAAAATAAATTATATTCTAGAATCCCATGGTGGTCCAGTGGTTATGACTCAGCAGTTTCACTGCCATGACTCAGTTTCAGCCCCTGGTTGGGAAACTAAGATCCCTCAAGCCTTGTGGTGTGGCCAAATTAAAAAAAATTTTTAATAAATAAATTCATCTTTTCTTAAATCATCAGTAATTATAATCAGTACTAGGAAATGGGCCATGCTTAAAAGTTAATTTTTTAGTGAATCTAGTGTACTCCAGTTTAAAAAAAAAAGTTAATTGTTTAAAGAACCATCTTGTTTTCTTATGCTTTGCTTTTCTTCTGACAGGCAAAAAAATGCATATTGCAAGATTGATTATTTTAAGATTTTATTAGTTGATATCCAGTTATTTTTATTGAATAAGTTGATAAAAGATTTAGATAAATCTTCATTGGTACCAAAAATACAGGTGCAACAAAATAAATCTAATTTGTCTGTAATATTACTTCTATAGTTTTCAGGAAATAGCATTCTAAAATTATAAGTACACTATATACATCTTTCCTTTTTATAATTTGCCAACTCATATGAAAATGCAGTGAGATTCCCTAAATAAAAATGTTATACCATTATCCAAAATATTTGTTATAAATTACTGAGTTTTCATTTTTTAAATACTTGGCTTTTTCTCTTTTGACTTGGGATATAAGGTGCAAATCACATTTTAATCTAGATATAGCACTATTTATGCCCAAATTATACATACCATGGTTTAGTAAAGCTGTTTGGCGTTTAACTTTAAATATTAAATAAGCAAAGTCTTGTAGACATTTAGCAGCTAAAGGCTTTTCATCTTTTATTTTTGTAAATGAGAAATACTGATTTTGGGGTTTCTGACTTTTTTTTGTCTTAGATGTAGGCATTTTAAAACTTATTTTCCATTACTTTCTTTAGATAGAAGTGTAAACTCTTCTTGGATCTAGGTGCTTTTATTGAGAATGACAATCGACATTTTTCAGGACATATTCAGTGGCATTTATTTTAAAATGGTGCATAAATATTCTGACTTTTGTCATTCAATTCATTTTTCATGTGATGTTCTTTTCTATGAAAGTTCTATGGTTTAATAATCACTGTGCATACCCCTTAAGTAGTCACAGAATCATTTGCATGAGGTACGTGAAAGCAATGTCTTGAAGTGAAACATGGAAACCAGGATTGATTATTGTATGTTTGGAATGCTTATTACCTTTTTTAATCTTCTGATTTCTACATTCCTAGATCCATTTAAAGTTATCTATTGTTTAAATAGTGCCTTCTTGAGATACACCTGTCAAACAGGTTTTTACAGAGAAGGCATATATAGTTGTAACTTTTATATTCTTATGCCTTTGTAGTGAAATTTAATTTTCCAATCTAGAATGTAGTTGAGATACATTATTCCTGTCCCCATTTTGAGAAAAAGTATACCATTTCGTGAACATGCATTGAGCCCCGATTACATTTTCCTGCTATGTTTTTCTTACACTGTCTAGCAGTCAGTATAAAGAGAAAAGACAAGAGAAATACTAGTGTTGCCTGCAGAGGTGCTGCGATATACTGCATGCTATAGCTGACTCGGACGGCTTATTGAAATCTTGGTTAGCACAGTCAGAAATAAGGATTGGCTTGACCAAAAGATATTTGGAAGAAGCTGAAAATAGGATGTTTAAATACAATGAATAGTAATTCATTACAATAGAATAAAACAAATGGTGTCAGTGAACACATCCGTACTTTTTATGAAATTTGGCCGTCCATACTTATAATGTAGACTTTCAGTTTTAAGAGATTCTGAGTGCTTTTCCTCTTTTCGATTAAACCCATCCTTTTCCTCCATTCTTTTAGTTCTTAAGACAGAGGAACAAGATAAGTCTATACTGTGTATGTGTGTTTATATATTACGTATATGTATACAATGTGTTCTAGGTTTTGTTAATAAAATTGTACAAAGATGTGTTGGCATCTGAATGTACACATACACAGTTGTGTGGTTATGTGTATACCGTTGAAAGCACGGTTTTGACTGCTGAAATAATGCCTGATTCGAGATTTGATTCAATACAGCTGCTCTGATTGTATTTGTCAGTTTTTTTCATTAAAATAATGTGTGTCTCGCAAATGGAAAACATGAGGTTCTGCATAATTTCATTTGATCAGCTTCTTATTTTGTCTGACAAGCTGAAGTTAACATCATTCTTACGTATCTTGCATATTGATTGTATTGATGTTCAATAATTTTCTATTTTTGTAATGATCTGTGTTTGAACTAAACTTTTTAAAAGTATAGAATCATTAAAAAACCCATTTCTGTTATTGTTCTTTAAATTAAAATATTAACTATAGACTAAGTAAATGTATATTTTTTATCATTTTTAAAGTTGTTGTGTGACATTTTCTCTTATAGCTGTCACAGGATGAAAGCAGAGGCACATTATACAAATATAGACCTGAAGAAGTAGATATTGATGTAAGTATTAGCATGAATATATAATCAACGCTCTGCCAAAACACTGGAAATAGCGTGACAAAAAAGATTTCCTCTTCCTGTTCTGCCCTCCAAAATGACATCAAATAAACAACATTTTCTTCTTTTGCACTTAGATTCAATTAAATCCTCACTCCCTGATTTGTCCTCTTCCCACCCCACCCCCATAGTTAGCAGTTGAACAAATTTAGAATCATTTAAATGAAAATAAAGAGTATTTCTGATATAAAATTATGAAGGATTAGAGACAAAGTAAAACTTTGTCATCTGGAGAAAGTGTCAACCTCTAGAAATTCTGTCACTGCATCCTTTTGTTATTGCTGTTAATCGTGTTTTACATCACTAACGTCCTTATTTATATCTCATTCTTCCCTCATTTCTGCTGGTTTTATTCCACTGAGCTGGACCTCCTTCTCATTTCAATGTATCCCATCTGATGTGGCTTGAGTTGTGTTGTCTAACAAAGATAAGGTGGTTACTTTAATAGATAAATGACAAAGAAAGAATCTCAAATTTCTTGGTTTCTTGTGTCATTATGCAGTAACACTTGGGATATATTTACTGTTTGTCCAGGGTTTTTATTTTCAGATATGTGATGAACTGGTTTATTGAAGGAGCGAAGTCTTATTAAAGTGTTCTCTCATGTTTTATAATTAAAAAATTGAGGTATTATCAAGAATTTAAAACATTAAAATTGTTGAAAGTCATTTTTCTCCATTAGCAATGTTTTTACTTGTATTATTATAGTTAGAAGCGATTTTTTCTGAAGAACATAAAAGCATAATTTTAAAAATATAAAAAGAGAATCCAGTCTGTGTGTTAATTAAGGATTGCAAAAGTTACTTAAACTCTCCAGAAGTTTGTAGAGAAAATATCTTAACCACATTAAAATGATTTGCTGAAGTCATAGGAGACTGCCTGGTTACTAAGAGTATTTTGAATTGTGTAAGTTAAATAGTATGGTAAAAAATGCTTTTTCACTTTATATGCATTTTTTAAAGCGTCCTATCTCTGTATTCTATATTTTAATTTTAATTTTATTGATTGAAATGAAGATTGACCTGATAAGCTATTCCTTGGCTGTTTTAAATGTGAGGGGTTTTTTGGTTATGCCTAAATCCAATTACAGGAAAAATTAAAAACTGCTAACAAAAGACATCTTCTCTGTAACGCAGGCCAAGCTAAGCCGACTGTGTGAGCAAGATAAAGTGGTACACGCTCTGGAGGAGAAACTTCAGCAGCTCCACAAGGAGAAAGTAGGACGATTATGTTTATTATTTACAACTGATGTTACTTTACATGATGATTATCAGGACACTGATAACTGAAGTAGAAAAGAATTAATTCGATGATGCAGAACATTAAGTGTAATCATTTTTTTATTATAATAGTACACGCTTGAGCAAGCTTTGCTGTCAGCCAGCCAAGAGATAGAAATGAATGCAGATAACCCAGCAGCCATTCAGACCGTGGTGCTTCAGAGGGACGATTTACAAAACGGACTGCTCAGCACATGTCGTGAACTCTCTCGAGCCACTGCAGTAAGTAGCAGAGTTTCCTTCCTGGTAAACACCAGAATGGTATGCAGTTCTTTTTTTTTTTTTTTTTTCTATTTAATTTATATCATTTTAATTGGGCTTTCTGTAGAATTTTTCTTTATTATTACAAAATTTTAATTTGTTGCTCTTAATTAAGACTAACAAAAATAAAGGGTGGTCTTTGTTTTTTTAATTAGTGGACCTTGTGTTCTTTGTGAAATAGTTTTACAGGGAATGTCAACACACCTGTTTATATATTATGAAGATGAAAAGTTCTTTATAATGTTAAAAGTTGCTGCTGTTAGGAAAATAAATGTCATGTTAGAATAATTTTTGGAAGGTGATAATTGGATTCATTGAACCAGCCGTTTCAATTAAAGGCTCCCGAGAAATGCTTTTAAGAAGCCGCCAGCATTACCATTTTACAGCTGCAGTGTGATCTAAAGTTAGATGATAGTTTTGAGTAAGAAATATAATTAGCAGAACCTTTAACCCATAGTCCAGTTACTTTATAATAAACAGTCTCCTGGGATTACCAAATCTAAAAGTCTTACTTAAGAGTTTATAAATTGAGTGTTTTATGAGTTTAAAGAGTCTGCTTTAGATCCTATGACGTACTCATTTCTAAACATAGTAAGAGCACCTGCCCAGGCAGCCCTTTGAAAGGGAAAAAAGCCATCTGTTACAGAGAACTGCAAACACACCCCTGTGTGTACCTTCCGTGGGCTGTTTAGGGAGCAGCTACCTTTGAAGAAAGTCCTCAGACAGTATAACGTAACTAAGAGAGGTCTTTCCCAGCTGGGAAGCTACCAGACTCTCAACATGGCATCCATTCTAAACACTAAATTCACTTTCCAAACACAAACTACTTTTAAAGGAATATACCATGGTTTTATATAAATCATAACTTGGTTTTTGTGACTCTTAAGTACTTTATATTTAATATACCTATTCTTCCTGCCTGTCAGTGCAGGAGATACAGGTTTGATCCCTGGGTTGGGAAGATTCCCTCCCTGGAGTAGGAAATGGCAACTCACTCCAGTATTCTTGCCTGGAGAATCCCATGGAGAGAGGAGCCTGGTGGGCTAAGGTTCATAGAGTCACACAGAGTCAGACACAACTGAAGCATCTGAGCATTCTTTAAAACAAACAAACAAGAATGCTGTTACTTCCATTATCTTATCTGAGTTTCTTAATTATACACTGGCATATATAGATATTTTAAGAATTTAATATCCTTGCAGTTGTGATCTCCTTGAAATCAGAACCATATCTTATTCACCTTTGTAACTCTAGCATTCAGCAAGATAGTATGTGCATTAAAAATGTGATAAATCAGGGACTTACTGATGGTCCAGAGCAATGCAGGGGATGTGGGTTCAAACCCTGATCAAGGAACTATGACCCCACATTCCGCGGGGCAAGTGCGCCTGCACCACAACGTAAGATCCTGCATGACACAACTAGGACCCACTGCAGCCAAATTAAAAAACTGTGATGAAGGAACTGAATGACTTACCCAGCGTTATAAAGCCAATCGAATGCAATGCCTCCTAGAGGTCAACTCCAGGTCTTCTATCCATAGCCCTGAAGCCTTAGATCTACATAGCTTTTTCTAATATCATCATAAATGTTATCAACAAGGAAGTAGTCATTTAGTGCATCAGTGACGGGTAGGATTTGGAAGAAAGGTGAAGTGAAGGGCAGCCCATACAGGACAAAACGCTCTGAACCAGACCCGACAGATGAGAATGTGAAGGGCATATTTGGAGAAGCAAGAAATAGAACTGAGTAGCTGGCTGGAGTCCAGGGTGGGAAATACGAGATAAGGAAGGGAAAGAGGGGTTAAGCTGTCAGTGCCAAGTTAATGAAAAGCTTGGAATTTGTATGACAATCTGAGTCAAATCAAAATTAAGTTGGAAACTATTTCACAATTTCGTGTCTGTTATAAAAAGTTTTAGAGATGTGTAGTGTTTAATTGAACTATTATTTCTTCCCTTATCAAATAGGTTTCGTAACTTAAATCTCATCTGTAGGCTCTCTCCCAAGATACCTCCAGTCCTGATGGAAGTTTATCAGATACGTTCAAAGAAATAATCATTTTTGAGTATCTCACTTTCTGGTTGTTATCACATATGATCACTTTCCAGGGATTTTTTTTTTCCTTTGTCTTCAGCATTATTCACTGGTCATTTACAGACCCTCAATATGTTCTTCTAAGGTCTTAAAATGCATAGACTACAAACTATGTTATCTGTGCCTTTAAGTAAACATATTCATATTTGTAGCTTAGGGCTACAAATGGTTGGAACTCACTGGATGTTGACCATACTTGAATTATATATCTGCCAACAGAATCCCAAAGGATTCCTCTGGTTCTTTAACAGTTGCTTTTGGGGCATTGGTTCCAATCCAGGTCCTGAGATATAAAATATATAAGGTATGATGTTAGGCTTCCATAGAGCAAAGCTTTGATCATCTCACCTGGTTGGCTACTGAGGTATTAAAACCAAGATTTAATACATGATAAACATGTAAAGCAGTGTTGCCTATGTGTTTAATTCTTGATGCAGCATCTCTTCTCTCTAAATCCTATCTAACACACACACACACACACACTCACGCGTGAGTGTGCTTTAAAGCACATGATGTCTTTATGTGATCTCCTGGCCTCTGCTTCTTTTTTTCTTTGTTTTTAATTTTTTTTATTTTTTTTACTTTATTCTACTCCTTTTTGACCTAAGCCTAATTAGTGGGAAGGATTATTGTAATGGTCAGTTATCCCTTGAAAATTGTCAGCATGTTGCTGTCTTAGTTTGGGTTTTTTCTGAAAGCAGAGCCTGGGATGAGGACCTGGGAGCTGTTTCCAGGAAATGAAAGTGATGGAGGGAGAGAATGAGACGGGGCGGGGTGAGGGGAGTGGTGGGTAGAAGAGCCAGTGGAGGTTCACTGCTGAGTTGGTCACCACTGTGGAGTAGTAGGGACCCTCTGAGGAAAGGAGCTAAATATTTCTAGATTTCCCACTGAGAGGTGGGGAGGCTGGGCTGTCTCTCACTCCTTGGTCACAGTCGCCCCAGGGTCCTTAATTCACCGGCATGTCCAAAGCGCCCTAGTTAATTGACCATGAACACTGGCACACGTGGAGTTGGCCACAGTGCCTTGAAATCAGGTGGACAGAGGGCTAAGCATCTGCTCCAGTCACCTTGCTCAGGAAGTTTACATTTAGGCTTTATCTCTGATTGTAAGAGAAATATTCTCATGCTTTATTCATTCAGCAGTGTTGCTTTTATTCTTTCTGACAACTCAAGGAGCCAGATAAAGCAGATGCTCTTCACATACCTTAGATGAGAATTTAGGGTTCATCCAATAATGGTAGCAAAATATATTTGTATTTCTGTGTTATGTACATATATTATCCGGTTTGATCCTTTAGCAGATACTGTGCAAAATAGATGTAGTAATTATCTCCATGTTATTTTCATTCTCATTACCTCCACTGCACAGATGAAGAAGCAGCTCAGGTTCATAGAGGTTAAACGACTTCCAAAGTGACATAACCAATTAAAAACAGATCAACACCTAAACCCAGGACTTTTAAGATTTTTTTTTTTCAATGTGGACCATTTTTAAAGTATTTATTGAATTCGTTACATTACTTCTTCTGTTTTATGTTTGGATTTTTTTGCCTTGAGGCATGTGGTATCTTAGCTTCCCGACCAGGGATTGAATCCACATCCCCTACAGTGGAAGGTGAAGTCTGAACCACTGGGCCACCAGGGAAGTCCCTAGGATTTTTTTATTCTAGGACTTCTGTATTTTCTATTCCACTGTACTCATAGTAGTTACAGAATTTGTATTTTCTGAAACATGAAATCAAATCTAGATTCTCTTACTCAAACATCTATAGTCGGAATTCCATGGTTCAATCCTGGGTTTTGGCACCAAAGAAATACATGAACAAGTAAATAAAAATAAAGTTGGAATTTAAAGAAAACAACTATAAAGCACCCCAGTCGTCCTGAATCATGCTAGTAGATGGCTTATGCACTTAGCCATGGCAGAATAGTACCAATATATGAATAGTAGTAAACATTGTGAATATTTCTGGAGCAGTTTATTGGGTGCCAGATTCCATTATAAGTGTTTTCACACATAGTTAAGTCATTTAAGAACCCTTTCGCAGGGGTACTATTACTACTGTGTTAAAAATAGAAAAATGAAACAGAGAGATTGCCCAGAGTTACAGTGAATGAGCATTTTGTATAGACTTCCAGTAACTTTAAATTTATGTTCTAGACCAGATTCTGCATGGGAGGGACTTAAGTCATTGGAGACTTTAGACTAGAATGGATAAAGTTTAACGGGCTGGGGAAGAGGACAGATAAACCACCTTGAAGAGAAGCCTGCACTTGAAATATCTTCATCTTTCCATTCTCCGTATCACACAGAGCTACTGAGAATTATAGTTATAGCAAAATGTGATTTTTTTTTAACAGATCTATTGACATACATGGATTGTCATGAAGTACACTTTGAAAGATTTCATGATGTCTTTTAAATACACTGGTTGTTTCATGATTGTAATACAATATCCTAGAAACAGAGGCAGCCAGGGGTGATAAACCTCCTGAAATGCTGCAGTGGAAAGTACCCAGCAACATTCGTGAGGTTGGGGGAATCAAAAATCAAGTCTGAATCTCAGCAAACCTCAGCATCTAACTACGAGTTTATAGGAAACATAGAAAACACAAGCACAAGCTAAACAATACCACAGGAATTCAGTTAACAGACTCTGCTGCTGCTGCTAAGTCGCTTCAGTCATGTCCGACTCTGTGCGACCCCAGAGACGGCAGCCCGCCAGGCTCCGCTGTCCCTGGGATTCTCCAGGCAAGAACACTGGAGTGGGTTGCCATTTCCTTCTCCAATGCATGAAAGTAAAAAGTGAAAGGGAAGTCGCTCAGTCATGTCCGACTCTTAGCAACCCCATGGACTGCAGCCCACCAGACTTCTCCATCCATGGGATTCTCCAGGCAAGAGTACTGGAGTGGGGTGCCATTGCCTAGCATTGGAGAAATTCTACAGAACAAGTAACCCATTCTCTTCAACAAATAAGTAGCAAAGGAATAGACAGGGAAATTGTTACAGTTTAAAATATTTTTTAGGACTTCCCTAGTGGTCCAGTGGTTAAGAATATGTCTGCCAATGCAGGGGACACAGGTTCAATCCCTGGTCTGGGAAGATTCCACAACTACTGAGCCTTTGCTCTAAAGCCTGTGCTCTGCAGCAAGAGAAACCACCACAGTGAGAAGCCCGAGCACCACAACTATAGAGTAGCCCCTGCTGGCCGCAACTAGAGAAAGCCCACACAGCCATAAAGACCCAGCACAGCTAAAAATAAATAAAATGATTTTAAAAATATATTTTAAAAGAAATACATGTGTGTGCTCAATTGCTCAGTTGTGTCTGACTCTTTGAGAACCCGTGGACTGTATGTAGCCCTTCAGGCTCCTCTGTCCATGGGATTTTCCAGGCAAGAATACTGGAGTGGGTAGCCATTCCCTTCTCCAGGGGATTTTCCCAACCCAGGGCTTGAACCCAGGTCTCCCGCATTGTAAGAGGATTCTCTACCATCTGAGCCAACAGGGAAGCATATTAGTTATTAAAATTCATTAGAATTTATCTGTTTATCTTTTTCATTTTTGTTCCTTTTCTGAAGTGGTTATAAATGAAACAATATAATCTCTGGTACTTGCTTTGAAATGATCCCATGGGGATGGAAAATGGATTCTATAGATGAAACCAGATTGATCATGTATTGATAACTTTTGCATTTGGGTGCTTGTTGGCTACATTTGTTTATATTTGGAAATTTCCGTTGTATATATCTAAGGAGGATTAAAAAAATAATCCACAAAACTGCTAACAAAGGGGGAGCATATTAGATCTTTTTATCTTTTCTTGTGTTCTATTCTACTTTTATTATTAGAAAAATTCATTATGTCTTCAATTTGTACAATAAAAAGCAACCATTTTCTTTGAGATGGAATATTATTTTATTTCAAAGAGAAGATTAGAGGAGAAACTAAATATATGAGTTCAAGATTGTAACTAGCCAGTAAGTTAAAGATTATAAGTAGCCAAAAAAGTAAAATGACTATAATTGTTATCATAAACTAGATATTTAAAATTAAGGTAGCTCCATAATCATACCTGATTTAGTTGAGCCTCACTTTATATAGTTTGAATTTGTCCCTTGTAACATCTTTTTAAGCTTAAAAAAGCCAATATACTAGTTATTATTAGATAGTATAATAAGATATGTTATGTGTTTAGTAAGTAGTGATTTTTATCTCTGATGCAGTTATATACTAAGGTAAGTATAAAATCATTTAAAATGTTATTTTTTAAAAAATTATTCAAATTCTAAACACATTGTTAATATCTATGCCAAGAAATCCCTACATCCTGAAGGTAAAACTGAAATTACATTAACTTTATTTTGATTGATCTCAAATATCAGCTAGTTCTGATACCCAGTTCACAGAATTGTTATCATTGGGTTGTAATGGTCAAAATCAATATTTTGTGTGCCTAATCACCGAAACATAATGGTAAATTTAAATTGTTATTTGCTGTTTAGTCGCTGAGTCAGGTCCTACTCTTTTGCAACCCCATGGACTGTAGCCTGTCAGGCCCGTCTGTCCATGGCTTTTTCCAGGCAAGAACACTGGAGTGGGTTGCCATTTCCTTCTACAGAAGATCTTCCTGACCCAGGGATTGAACCCACAACTCCTGCGTTGCAGGTGGATTGCTGAGCTACCAGGGAAGCCAGATTTAAGTACTGCAGTATTTTAATTTTCCAAGGTGTAGTTGTGGACCTTAATCTGTAATATTTAAACATGAAGAGTTATTGGAGCTTAAGAAGCTAATTTTGTTGTTGTTCAGTTGCTATGTCCAACCTTTTGCAACCGCATGAACTGAAGCATGCCAGGCTTCCCTGTCCTTCACTGTCTCCCTTTCCTCAAACTCATGTCCTTTGGGTCAGTGATACCATCCAAGCATCTCATCCTCTATCGCCCCCTTCTCCTCTTGCCCTCAGTCTTTCCCAGCATAATGAGTCGGCTGTTTGCATCAGGTGGCCAGTGTCTTAGAGCTTCAGCATCAGTCCTTCCAGTAAATATTCAGAGTTGATTTCCTTTAGGATTGACTTGTTTGATCTCCTTGCTGTCCAAAGGACACTATGGAAAGACAAAAAGAAGCTAATAATTACAATTTCTGTATTACTCCCTCATCTCTATTTTGAAGCAAAATCTACTGCCAATTTCTTATGCTTTTTTTAATAAAAAGTAGAATAGTGGATTAACATTTCTTAGATTAGAACTCAGGAACACTGCTTGAGAGGCAAACCAGAAGCAGACCAGTCTATTAGCTCTAAGCATAATGTAATAAATAACATTTACATTCATGTGTATCATACTGTGTAACTATTCCCATGGGTAGATTCTGTTATAAATTGCCATTGGTTCTGGACAAGGAAAGGAAAGTTCTTATTATATTAAAAACTTGGAAATGAATCATCAGTCTTAATCCCTTCTTAATAAAGCCCACAATATGTTGCTGCTGTGGCTCTGTAGTTACATATTAAAATTCTCTTTCATCTCTTTTTGGTAGTCTGGGTTTCACTGCCTCTGAATGTTGCAGACCTACTTAAAGTTTGGGTTTTTTCCCCCTACAGTAGCCAAATCTTATCTCAGTATAGACTGTAAAGAAGTAACCACTATTAAAATTTACTTGTTCCATGCTGTAAACTTAGACGGAGTCAAATTTTAAAAAAGTTTTCTGCCATCCTTGTAGCAAGTCCATATAGGCACATGCAATTTCTTTTTAAACCTTTGTTAGAGTAGAACATTTTCTCAGAAAAGTACACAAATTAACCACACAGACGTGGCCAACATCCTTATTGAGGCATTGCATTTTAATGGGATGCTTTCTTCTCCATGACTGCCTCCTCCCCCCAAAAAGTGACTACCTGACTTTTAAACTGTATATTAAGTTTGCCTGTCTTGGACTTTGTTAAAGTATAACCATA
Organism: Bison bison bison; assembly: GCF_000754665.1. Taxonomy (NCBI): domain Eukaryota; kingdom Metazoa; phylum Chordata; class Mammalia; order Artiodactyla; family Bovidae; genus Bison; species Bison bison. Next base: position 4,388,482 of record NW_011494942.1, read on the forward strand.
TAGGATATACTATTTGGCTTCTCTTAACATTATGAGGTTCATCCATGTGGTTCTAAATCACAGGATTTATCTCATCCTCTTAACTATATGGCTTGAAAAGTCCAGGTCTTTATTGAAAGCACTGCTGTGTTTCCTGACTTGTGCCTGTGATTTTAAGATAATTGTATATGTGCAACTCATCACCCCTTTTAATTGCCTTAGTGTACCTAGATATTATCTTCTTGACAAAAAATGCTAATGTCACATTTAAAGATTTTAACCTTGTACTCGGATAAGCCACTAAACTCTTTAATGAAATGCTTGGCCAGGTGTTGGGAGGACTGGTATGGGGCCAGTGCTTTCCTGTTGCTGGCTGCTTCCTATAGACTTGTGTTATTACTCACACGTAATCATGCTGGAGGAGCCCAGAGGGAAAGGCAGAAACAGGTACAGCAGGATAACGGCACTGGTACAGTGGAATGGCAGGACTCTCCAGGTTAGGGAAATTCAAACTATATTGTGTTTCCTCACCCCTAGAATATTAGTAAAGTAGGCTGCCTGTAGATCTGTTTTTTATGTGAAGGACAAGAATTCCCCACCATTCTAAAATATTCTCAGATTTAGTTGCCTCTGTAGCAGTTTGGGGCTTCCAAGGTGGCCCAGTGGTAAAGAATCTGCCTGCCAATGCAGGAGACACAGGAGATGTAAATTCAGTCACTGAGTCAGGAAGATCCCCTGAAGGAGGAAATGGCAACCCACCCCAGTATTCTTGCCTGGAGAATCCCATAAACAGAGGAGCCTGGTGGATTACAGTTCACAGGGTTGCAGAGAGTCAGACACAACTGAGCATCTGAGCACACACACAGCAGCTTTGGTCTCCCTCTGAACTTTTCTACAAAAGAGGTTCTGTGTCGGCCTGGCAATGCCATCTCCTTACATTATTGGACTGCCACTGAGTCTGTGCAGTTCAGTCTCTGAGTCGTGTCCGACTCTTTGAGAACCCATGGTCTCCAGCACGCCAGGCCTCCCTGTCCATCACCAACTCCCAGAGTTTACTCAAACGTGTCCATTGAGTCAGTGATGCCATCTAACCATCTCATCCTCTGTCATCCCCTTCTCCTCATGTATTCAATTTTTCCCAACATCAGGGTCTCTTCCAGTGAGTCAACTCTTCGCATCAGGTGGCCAAAGTATTGGACTTTCAGCTTCAACATCAGTGCTTCCAATGAACAGCCAGGACTGATCTCCTTTAGGATGGACTGGTTGGATCTCCTTGCAGTCCAAGGGGCTCTCAAGAGTCTTCTGCAACACCACAGTTCAAAAGCATCAATTCTTCAGCACTCAGCTTTCTTTATACTCTAACTCTCACATCCATACATGACTACTGGAAAAGCCATAGTGTCGACTAGACGGACCTTTGTTGACAAAGTAATGTCTCTGCTTTTTAATATGCTGTCTAGGTTGGTCATAACTTTCCTTCCAAGGAGTAAGCATCTTTCTTTTTTTTTTTTTTTAGGAGTAAGTGTCTTTTAATTTCATGGCTGCAGTCACCATCTGCAGTGATTTTGGAGCCCAAAACAATAAAGTCTGCCACTGTTTCCACTGTTTCTCCATCTATTTGCCATGATGTGATGAGACCAGATGCCATGATCTTTGTTTTCTGAATGTTGAGCTTTAAGCCAACTTTTTCACTCTCCTCTTTCACTTTCATCAAGAGGCTCTTTAGTTCTTCTTCACTTTCTGCCATAAGGGTGGTGTCATCTCCGTATCTTAGGTTATTGATATTTCTACCAGCAATCTTGATTCCAGCCTGTGCTTCATCCAGCCCAGCGTTTCTCATCATGTAATCAGCATAGAAGTTAAAGAAGCAAGGTGACAATATACAGCCTTGACATTCTCCTTTTCCAATTTGGAACCAGTCTGTTGTTCCATGTCCAATTCTAACTGTTGCTTCCTGACCTGCATACAGGTTTCTCAAGAGGCAGATCAGGTGGTCTGGTATTCCAGTCTCTTTCAGAATTTTCCACAGTTGTGATCCATGCAGTCAAAGGCTTTGGCATAGTCAATAAAGCAGAAATAAATGTTTTTCTGAAACTTTCTTGCTTTTTCGATGATCCATTGGATGTTGGCAATTTGATCTCTGGTTCCTCTGCCTTTTCTACAACCAGCATGAACATCTGGAAGTTCACGGTTCATGTATTGCTGAAGCCTGGCTTGGAGAATTTTGAGCATTACTTTGCTAGCATGTGAGATGAGTGCAATTGTGCAGTAGTTTAAGCATGCTTTGGTATTGCCTTTCTTTGGGAATGGAATGAAAACTGACTGTTGCCAGTCCTATGGCCACTGCTGAGTTTTCTAAATTTGCTGACATATTGAGTGCAGCACTTTCACAGCATCATCTTTTAGGATTTGAAATAGCTCAACTGGAATTCCATCACCTCCACTAGCTTTGTTCATATTATGGCATCCAGTTCCTTCATATCATGGCATCCGGTTCCATCACTTCATGGCAAATAGATGGAGAAACAGTGGAAACAGTGCCTGACTTTATCTTTTTAGGCTCCAAAATCACTGCAGATGGTGATTGCAGCCATGGAATAAAAAGACACGTACTCCGTGGAAGAAAAGTTATGACCAACCTAGACAGCATATTAAAAAGCAGAGACATTACTTTGTCAACAAAGGTCCGTCTAGTCAACACTACGGCTTTTCCGGTAGTCATGTATGGATGTGAGAGTTGGAGTATAAAGAAAGCTGAGCACTGAAGAATTGATGCTTTTGAACTGTGATGTTGGAGAAGACTCTTGAGAGTCCCTTGGACTGCAAGAAGATTCAACCAGTGCATCCTAAAGGAGATCAGTCCTGGCTGTTCATTGGAAGGACTGATGTTGAAGCTGAAACTCCAATGCTTCAGTCACCTGATGCCAAGAGTTTACTCATTGGAAGAGACCCTGATGCTGGGAAAGATTGAAGGCAGGAGGAGAAGGCGACAACAGAGGATGAGATGGTTGGATGGCATCACTGACTCAATAGACATGAGTTTGGGTGAACTCCAGGAGTTGGTGATGGACAGAGAGGCCTGGCGTGCTGTGGTTCATGGGGTCGCAAAGAGTTGGATATGACTGAACCATTGAACTGAATTGAACTGTACTTTCACAGCATCATCTTTTAGGATGATGAGTCTGTTACCCTCATTTTATCCTTCCTGACAATGTATTGTTGAGCACTTGTAGAATTATTCTGTATTAAATAGATTACATGTGGTTAAGGATTAAGTATGAAAGTTTTCTCTCTGGTTTGAGGTTTAGGGATAGTTTTCTTTTCCCCAAAGAAGAAAAGTATAGGTGGGAAGTACCTCTGTCAAGTCTCTACAAGCAGGATTCACTGTATTAGTTAGCTGAACTAGGTTCATTTGTTGTTGTTCAGTTCCTAAGTTGTGTCCAACTCTCTGTGACCTATGGACTGCAGCACACCAGGCATCTCTGTCCTTCACTATCTCCCAGAGTTTGCTCAAACTTATGGCCATCAAGTCGGTGATGCCATCCAACCATCTCATCCTCTGTTGACTCCTTCTCCTCCTGCCTTCAATCTTTCCCAGCATCTGGGTCTTTTCCAGTGAATTAGCTCTTCGCATCACGTAACTGAAATATAGCAGCTTCAGCTTCAGTCCTTCCAATGAATATTCATGGTTGATTTCCTTTAGGATTGGGGCTTCCCTGGTGGCTCAGAGGTTAAAATGTCTGCTTGCAATGCAGGAGACCCTGGTTCGATCCCTGGGTTGGGAAGATTCCCTGGAGAAGGAAATGGCAACCCACTCCAGTATTCTTTCCTGGAGAATCCCATGGATGAGGAACCTGGTGGGCTACAGTCCACGGAGTCACAAAGAGTTGGCCACGACTGAGCAACTTCACCTTTCCTTTAGGATTGACTGGTTTGATCTCCTTGCAGTCCAGGGGACTCTCAAGAGTCTTCTCCAGCACCACAGTTCAAAAAGTGTCAATTCTTTCGTGCTCAGCCTATTTTATGGTCCACTCTCACATCAATACGTGAGTACTGGAAAAGCCATCACATCGCTTTGACTATATGGACCTTTGTCAGCAAAGTGATGTCTTTGCTTTTCATTATGCTGTCTAGGTTTGTCATAGCTTCTCTTCCAAGGAGCAAGTATCTTTTAATTTTGTGGCTGCAGTCACCATTTGCAGTGATTTTGGAGCCCAAGAAAAGGAAATCATTACATGACTATATATTTATTCTAAGTAAAGTCATGTGAAGCTTCCACTGTTATTGAAAATCTGACATGCTAAAAATACAGGCTATTTAGTGTTTTTATTTCTGGACAAATGTTAATCATGACATATAAGAAAATATTTTACTTATGCCTCTTCTGCCTTTTAAGAAATCACTTACAAGAAAAAATTAATGTATTATCATGAATAAAATAACATATTTTCTCCAAATAAACCTCTTTAGATCCTACAATCAGCTGAATATTTTGATGTCATGAATGAATAATGTAAAGTATGTTTGTTTGGGTTATTTGGGGGTTATTTTTGTTTGGTTTTGATTTTTTTAAGTGAAATTTGAATACAGCAGCACAATAATAAATAATTCATTTGCTCAGCATTCTTCTTAAATTGAACTAAATGAGAGGAAAAAAGGGAAATGAGTTATAACATGTTGTACTTTGCCCATTATTGATTACAAGAGTGATAACACACCAGCACATTTTCTCCGTGAAAGTAATTAAAGCCCTTTGCTTTTAGGAACTGGAACGAGCGTGGAGAGAATATGATAAGTTAGAGTACGACGTAACTGTTACCAGGAACCAGATGCAAGAGCAGCTGGATCGCCTCGGTGAAGTTCAGGTACAGAATTATAATAAGTTTACTTTGTTCTAACTGGCTTTGACTGGTACCGTGCAATCCATCTTGTTGGATTCACTCAAAGCTTCAACATTTGTTGCATAATTAGCTACCTAACATCTGGATTTCAATGATACTTTCAATGATAGGAATCTTACTGTCTCACAAAGTAGCCCATCCCTCATTGTTTAAAAGTTCTTTATTCTGTAGAGCACATAGTGAGCCCCAGGCTGTTCTGTGCTCCTGGCTGTCACTTGACATTGAAGTGTCAAATTATTTTATCTATTCTATTTTAAATCCCTCTCTTCTATCAAACTGTTTTAGCCCATTATCTTGACTGCTATATTAATTAGAATAGGGGAAGATGTGGCAACTTTGGGCATAAAGAATCCAATTTTGTGGATAGGTAGATAGGGAGCCAAGGTCCAGGTGTTTGTTTTCTCATCTGTAAACTGAAAATAATAATAGCTGTCTTAAAATAATACCCTGGGGAATGGAGATTATATATGTTTGAAAAAAAATAAAAGTCACTTCATGCTGTGACCCTATGTAAATTTAATCATTTACATTGGAATCCCAGTGGACTCAACAATTCAGTATAATAAATAGATAGTAAGGTTGACATAGAAAGTCACCTGTCTTCTATGCATGCTATCCAAAATAGAATCACTAAACCACATGTAGTTTTTAGGCCCTTCAGTGTTGCTAGTGTAGTTGTTGGGCATTTGCAATATTGCTAGGAATTTTTAATTACCTAAATTTAAGTAGCCATGTGTGGTTGTGACTTCTGTTTTGTACACTGAAGTTACTAAATGGAATATTTAAAAAATGGTAAATATCTAAAATATAACCAAGGGATCAGCAAACTTATCTGTAAAAGGCCAGATATTAAAGACTTTAGATGTTGCAAGTATAAACACTCTGCCACAAAATCTTTGGTACTTGGGATTTTTAATAACCCCTTAAGAGTAAGAGAATAAAGTTAATTTTTAGGCCATAGGCCATAAAAAAGAAGCTGTGAACCAAAGCAGTTTGGAGTCCTGATTAATCTAATAAAAAAGTTCATCACGAAAATTTAGGAGAAGGAAATGGCAACCCACTCCAGTATTCTTGCCTGTAAAATTCCGTGGACAGAGGAGCCTGGCAAGCTATAGTCCATGGGATCGCAAAGAGCTGACCACGACTGAGCGACTGAGCACATGAATATTTCATTAGTATAGGACATGAGAGAAGACCTGAATAAATGGAGAGGTATTAATTGTTATACTGTGTTGTCGATGACCTGATTTAACATTATCACAATGAAAATTCTTCCCATAAGCATAATTCTATTCCAACCAAATTTCCAGAAAAGAAAATCACAAAATGGTTCTGTATTTTTAAGGTATAATAAAGACCACAAGTAGTTAGACATTTTGTAAAAAAATGAAAAACTAGGAGGCACATCTTATAAGAAGTAGCATTGCGCGTATAACCTTAGGCCAGTTACATATGCCTCAGTTTCCACTCAGTAAAATAAAAATAATACCAGTATCTAGCCCTGTTGGGTTATTATGATGGTTAAATGTGTTGATTTTTTTTAAGCACTTAGAATAGAACCAGGCAAATAAAACATACTATATATAAAACATATATAATTATTTGTTAAATACATGAGTAAACAATGAAAACAACATAGAAAACTTAGAAAATGACATACTAGGAAGAAGTCTCTTGAACCTCTAAAAATTCAACAAGTTACTTAACTAGATTTGCGGAAAACTTTTTCATTTTGGTTTGGAGAAACAGAAATGCATTAGCAAAATAGACAAAGAACGTGAAAAGTTTTAATTGATAGAAAACTTAATAACACAGTTTGCTAACAAGTGTTTGAAAAGTTGGTCAGTGTAACTAGGAACCAGAGAAGTGCAAAATAAAATAAAAATGAGGTTTTCATTAAACACCTTTCAGATACACAGAAATATGTATTCTTTTAAATTATTGCAAAAATAATACATATTCTGTATGTGCAGTTGTCTGATTTGTGTAGTTTATATTCCCTCTCACAAGTCTTTATTGGTATTCACATTTCAGGGCTAGCATAATCATGACAATTTTCGTACTTACCTGTTTCTTTTTAAGTTATAGTCCTAAAAATTATATTTATTGTTCTACTGTTTATCAGTGAGTCATAGAGTTTTGTTAGAATCTTACCAATATTATCTTATTTTGGCTTCAATTAGAGTATTTAGCCGAAGGTCATGAAATGGGGTATTAGAGGTAAAAAGAAGTAGATACAACTTTAGGTTAGAATAAAAATGGCAATAATAAAATGGCAAACTGAAAATTTGTCCTGAAAATTCTTTTTAACTCTATCAGTCAAAACTCTTCAAAATATATTTTGTAAATTGCCCTTTTGGCATTTCTCTATGTTCTAGAACTTAGGAAGCTAAAATACTTTCCTTTTTTTCCCCTAAAAATGCTTTGTTTAATTTGAGGTTGGTGAGTTTCTGTTCTCTTGTGTTTTTGTGTTGTTTTGTTGGTTTTGGTTTAGGGGAAGTTCCCCATTTTTAGTCCCATCTAGTCAGTATTCCTTCCCGATTGTAAATAATGCAACACAATGCTTATTGAAAAAATGTGAAATAGTGTACCATGTAGGTCTGAAATATTAAATTTTTCTCTTTCTTTGCTTTTTCTTTATCATTAACATTGCAAAACTGAGAAGGACACACAGATTATATTAAGTAGTCTCAAACGTAACCACTGTGGTTCTCATTTTTTAGATATGTAATTAGTGGAATTTATAACTGTATCTCATGATTTCTCTCCCTCTCGCCGCCCTCATGTGTGGTCTATCCATTTTTACGGATAGACCGAATCAGCAGGAATTCAGCGTGCACAAATTCAGAAAGAACTCTGGAGAATTCAGGATGTCATGGAAGGACTGAGTAAACACAAGCAGCAGAGAGGCACTTCGGAAACAGGTACATTGGTTTCGTCTTTTATTCTGCACTAATTGACTATATTATTATATCTAAGTGGAATGACATGCAGAATTGGATTTCCCTTGTTATTTTACTGGATTTTTGGCATTAGAAAACAGGTACTTTGTAATAATGAATTAGTACCCAAGTTTATATGTAATATATAGAAAGAAAAAGTTCTCCCAGCCACACTCAGAAAAAAATAAATCATTGTTTTGTATCTGTAATTATAAACACACACAATAATTTGGTTTGAGTAGTTTTTTCCCCACAATAGAAAGTGCTGGTTTTCATCGGTATGCTTTTTTCTCCTTAACAACACAGTATAGTAACAGCTGTGTAAAAATACATTGTATAGGTAAACTGTAATTTATCAATTTCAGTGTTGATGGACAGTATTTTTTTCAGTAGGTTGATTCCAGTAGGTTGTTGGTGGGTTGGTTGAGGGTTTTTTTTGTTTCTCTTCGATATAATGAACATTACTGTGTACAAGATAAACACACATGCTAGTACTAATGGATTGTAGAAAATGAGAAATAAGTTTACATTTTTCATTTTGATAGGCACAGCCAAATTGCCCTCCTAAAATTGTATCAAATCATACTTAAACCAATTGTATTTGAGAAAACCCATTTGCCCGTACTGTCGTTTAAATTAGATATTTCAGTTTGTATTTTTAAGGTAATGAGTTTTTAAATTTATTTTATTGTAGTGGCTTTATGTGTTAATTTCTACTGTATAGCAATGTAATGGGTTTTTAATTCAGAAAACGTTAATAAACGGGGGGTTAGAAACTAAAGCTTTTGTTGAAAATAAGCAAAATGAAATTGTTCCTTTTTTCTATAGATTTAAGAAGGTATGTTTAGTATTAAGTAGTTATAGTTTACATTTTTTTTAATAGGTATGATAGGATCAAAGCCTTTCTCAACAGTTAAGTACAAAAATGAGGTAAGTTTGGATTGTTTCTCTAACTATAATTATTTTAATTTATAATTAAAACATGAATTAGAATTTACTCATAACAAAAATGTTTTCTAAATATATCTGTTATTGTCTTAATCTTGAAATTTCACTGGTTCAGTAATTTGGTGCTTTTAACGAGTGTGATCTTCTTCCCTTTTTTTAATGCAAAAAATTTTGAATCACCACTTTTTATCTATGTTAGAACTTTAACATTGTCATACTTTTTCTAATGTAAGTAATTTGAGTATTTATTTATCATTGTTTGGTGTATTTTTTAAAGTGTATGAGATGACTGATAGATAAGTTGGCTGTGTATCATGCATACCATAAAGAAATTACAACTATAAAGAGATACTGTCAACCTAGTTGAAAGCATCTGTTGTCGTGAATTTTGTATAAAAGTCAACCAAAAAGAAATGGCTTTTTTTTTCCTCTTAAATTTACCTAAACAAAGTGGAGCAAGATTTTTAAAATTAATTCTTCTGTTTTTAAAATGAAATACAGTAGTTTCATAAATTTGTTTTGATGTTGAGCTTCAGAGTAAACCTAACCTATGGTTACCAAAAAAATGAGATGCAACCAAATTTAAAACCCAGTTATTGGCTATCATAAACATTTTTGGTTTTACTTTTTGATATGAGACTCTTGACTTGGCAGTGTCCCTTTAATTTTCTTAAAGTGAATGTAAGTTAACTTACCATTGCAAAGAATTTCGATATACTTAATTCAGTATGCTTATCTAAATAAGGTGACTGTTCTACAATCTTTAGGAAGAGGAAGTAGTCCCACCTCGTCCTCCACTTCCTCGGTCCTATGACTTTACAGACCAGCCTCCCATAATCCCCCCTCTGCCCAGTGATAGCAGCTCCTTGCTCTGTTATAGCAGGGGCCCAGTCCATCTGCCCGAAGAAAAGAAGATTCACCAAGTTCAAGGATATCCAAGAAATGGATCCCACTGTGTAAGTGGCTGCAATAGCCACAGAGTAATCAATCGTACATGCCCTCATTTTTCCCAACAATTTATTTTTGACTCAGTCTTTTCTTTTTATTATTATCACATCACTTTTAGCCAGTACTTTTGTGTTCATATATAACATTATCGTCTGTTTTTCCTGTTTTAGTTTTATGTTTCTTATTTTGTCATTTCCCCCCCCACAATTTTAATATTTCATAGTTTGTTGCTTTTCATGAATATTTTAATCAAGTGGTTATGTTGCATGTGTTTAAGGAGCCATATTTTAAATCTACCATTTCAGGATATTGGAGGCAAAGTGATATCTTTAAATCAGAAAGATGCAAGGAAGAAAAAGATTCTTATCAGGAACGATAAAAAGGTTGGGATATGGGCAGTTCAGTATAGGAAAACTTAGAGGATTTGGACATTGCCAGCAAGAGACATTACCCATGGAAACTAGAAAAAAGCTTAGAGATTAAGTAAATGTGTTAAATGAATAAGCAAGGAGAAGAGAACAAGAAAAAAAGAAATAGGGCTAATTGAGTTAATATGATATAATTATTTTCAGACTTTAGTTATACTGTGATAAAAATGTTCTGATGACTTTGTCCTTAAGAGGAATATTCTTAATTTTAAAGCCAAAAGATATACTGGTTAAAAATCTTACAAAGTCTTTTTTTTCCCTATCCTAATTATAACATATATATTAATTGATTTATACCCAATATAGCTGACTGAGGCTTTTGATTGTTAAGAGTGTGAGTTTTTGGAGGTAAACATTTTTAAAAAGACTTTTACCTTTTTTTTTTTTTTTGTAATTACGCATCTTTCTTTCAAGGGTCCAGATTATAGACTCTACAAGAGTGAGCCAGAATTAACAACAGTGGCGGAAGTTGATGAGTCTAATGGAGAAGAAAAATCAGAACCTGCTTCAGAAATAGAAACTTCTGTTAAAGGTCAGCATTTGTGATATGTCTTATCTCCTGTGTTTTTCAGACATTTTAGAAACAAATTCAGTTTGCATGCTGACAGAGTACATATACGAGCCCGCAGTCCCTTATCTGAAACCTGTGGAATCTGACGAGTTTCTGAATTTAGAAGTTTTCAGATATTGAGACAACAGCATGACCCATAAACTGTATATTATAAGTCACCTTCTCTGCTAGGAATCTCCCTTTTTAAACAGTAATATTTTTGGATTATTCATCCTTTGTGGGATAAAGACTAAAAAACTTCATGTCAGTTAAGGTGAGGTTTTATTGAGTATAAGTTTATGTCAAACTTGTGAAAAACTTTCTATTTCCTAACCTGACACTTTATTTTTTGGTTTTTATTCTTTCAAAATTATATATAAAAGATTAGGAATAAGACAGGCTTTTATACAATTTCTATAAAAGTAAATTCTATGAAATAATGCTTATTTTTACTGTGTATACTCTGATTATCTTTTAATACTTATTTATTTGGCTGTGCTGAGTCTTAGTTGAAGTATGTGGTATCTAATTCCCCGACCAAGGATCAAACCTGGGCCCCCTGCATTGGGAGCTTGGAGTCTTAGCCACTTGACCACCAAGGAGGTCATCTGATTATTTTTTAACGCTAGTCATTCTTTAAGAAATTAAAAAAAAAAAAAAATGGATAGAGAGGGGGCTATTCAGGAATAAGACAGAAAAAAACAGATATAGTACAGTACTTGAACTTTGAGCTGATCATGGTTTAAAAGAAAAGCTCTAAAGACATTCTTTGGAGAATAATGGAAATTTACATAGGTTCTAGATGATAGGTTCTAATGATACTGTGATACTGTGGTTATTTAGGAGATGTAGTAAGTGAATTCTGAAACACTTAGGAGTAAAGTATCTGTGACTTACTTTTAAAAATGTTTCACCAAAAAAATTTGTTAGAGATAAAACAAATAATCTAGAATGTGGGATTTTTCAGAAAAGTAATTTCTGATCATCATAACTCCCTAGTCAATTTTTTTAAACCTGCTAGAGGGTTACAAAGTAAATTTTGAACAATATGAAATGTTAATATTCACATAGTTTTTTCCATAATTGGAATATTTTTCAAGGTTTTCTAATGTCAGTGTTTTTTTTTTCCCATTAGAAAAATATTGCTATCTTGAAAAGTTAATATCTATACACCTTTCTCATTCGAATCATATCTTCTCATTGAAAGTCTTTTTTAACTTTCTCTTTTCACAGACAAATTTAAGTTAAAGAGTCACAGTCCTAGTCCTTACCATATTGTTGCATGTAGTTATAAATACGCAGGAATTATCAGACAGCAAACAAAGTAAATGTTTTTGGTAACTAGATACCCTGGCCAATCCTCCCGCAAACAGGGATTATAAAAGCTGGTTCAGGGACTTCCCTGGTGGCCCAGTGGCTCCAACTCCACAGTTGCGATGCAGGGAGCCCCAGTTCACTCCCTGGTCAGGGAACTAGATCTTACATGCCATAACAAAGAACTTGCATGTCAAAACTGAAAAGATCCTGCCTGCCACAACAAATCTTCAGATCCAAAGTGCCACAACTAAGAGACTTGGTGTAGCCGAAAAAAAAAAGCTAGTTCAGGAACTTCCTGGTGGTCCAATGCAGGGAGCCTGGGTTTGATCCTTGGTCGGGGAACTGGATCCCACATGCCGCAACTGCGTTTGCATACCGCCACTAAAAGATCCCGCATGCTGCAACTAAGACCCAGCACTTTTATATAAAAGCTGGTTCATATCACTTAAATTTTTTGAGAAGCTTCAACAAGTTGAAGAAAAGTAAAGAAAGGAATGTTTAGGTGGAAAATTACGTGAAGGGTGGTTCGTTAGTCTAGGCTTCCTTGGTAGCTCAGATAGTAAAGAATCCACCTGCAGTGCAGGAGACCTGGGTTCAAGCCCGGAGTGGGAAGATAGCATGGCTACCCACTCCAGTATTCTTGCGTGGAGAATTCCATGGACAGAGGAGCCTGATAGGCTAACAGTCCATGGGGTCACAAAGAGTCAGGCACAACTAAGCAACTAACACGCACATCATTAGTCTACTCAGACCACTGTAACAAAATACTATAGAACAAGTGCTTGTTTTGTGGGGGTTTATTTGTTTGTTGGTTTTGTTTTGCATATTTGGCTGTGTTGGGTCTTAATTTCGGCATGCAGGGTCAGTTAGCCCCAAAGCATGTGGGATATTAGTTTATGGAGCAGGGATCAAACCCATGTCCTCTGCATTACAAGGCAGATCCTTAACCACTGGACCAACAGGGGAGTCCCACCAAGAGCTTTACACAACAGACATTTGTTCTTATAGTTCTGCAGGCTGAAAGATCAAGTTCTGGGAAGATTTTCTAACTTTTTATTTTGCATTGGGGTGCAGTTGATTAACAATGTTGTGATAGTTTCAAGTGAACAACAAAGAGACTCAGCCAGCCATACTCCCCTCCCATCCACGCTGCCACAGAACAATGAGCAGAGTTCCCTGTGCTATAGAGTCCTTGTTGGTTATCCATTTTAAGTATAGCAGAGTGTACCTGTCCATCCCAAACTCCCTAGCTATTCCTTTCCACCTCCCTTTTCCTGGGTAACCATAAGTTCATTCTCTTAAGTCTGTGAGTCATAACAACCTCTTTTTAAGAACCATTTTCAGGTCTTCAACATCAGGGGCTAGCATTTCAGCAGGAATTTTAGGAAGACCACTTCAATCTATAGCAGGAGGCATCCAGGAAGTTACTAAGTGGAGCATGAGAGCCAGCTTTCACTTTGCGACAGGACAAAGCTCAGAGCATGAACATACTAGTAGTCTGCTAGGAGACCCAGTCAGATAAAGTTGGGACCCTCTGAGGGGTATACTCTCAGTGAAAACTGATTAATTTGGTTTCATCAAAATTTAGAACTTTTGCCCATCAGAACAGGAGGAAAAATTACCAATACATACACCTGACAAAACCCTTGTGTTCAAAATATATAAACAACTCTTGTAAATCAATAATAAACAACCCAGTGCAGGCATATAAGCCTTGGAGAGCTAACAAATAAGGTATACAAATGACCAGTAAACACATGGAAAAGTTTACAACTTATTGATCATAAAAGAATTGCAGTTTTAATGCAAATAAAAATCACAACGCACACCATCTAAAATGATTGAACTTAAAAGACTGACTGACTACCTAGTGTTGGTTAGGATGCGGACCAGCTGAAATTCACACCCATTTCTGAGGTGGTCGAAGATAGAACAGTAGTCTGGCAGCTTCTTATAAAGTTAAACATGCATTTATCAAACTTAGGAATCCTATGTATCTACCTAAGAAAAATGAAAACATAACTCCTCACAAAGACTTATTCAAGGGTCTTTAAAGCAAGCTTTAATTCATAGTAGACAAAAACTGGAAGCAGTCACATGTCTGTCAAGAAGAGTATGGATAAACAGATTTTAATACTCTTCAGCAAAAAACTCATAGATATATTTACTCATAAAAACTGTACTGTCTGAAATATGTTCTCTCAAAGTTTTTCCTCTTTTAAAATTTGGGTTTTTTTTTTTTTAAGTGTAATCCTAAAAATAAAAATTTTTTTTTAATTTAAAAAAGTGTAATAGGCTCTCATCTGAATAAATTGTCTGAAGTATACGGATCAATTACAGTGTAATTTATATTGTACCACATGACTTAAAATAGAGCTCTTAAAAATGGACCACTATTGTAAAGCAATTATCCTTCAATAAAAAAAAAATGGACCATTGACTGGCACAACAGAAAAGTCTTTTGTTTGCTTTATAAAATTACTTGTAACATAGCAGTCCAGCTCTTCACATTCTCAAATATACAATTCTCATAAATACACAGTTTCATAATATTTTGCCTTGATTCAGCTGCAGATAGTTTGGTTCTTAACCTATAGGGACCGTGAATGGTTGACCACTATCTGGTTTTAGTGGGAAAAATAAGATTTCATTTTTCTGTTGATACTTAGTTCATGTAACGTTAGTGAGCCCCAAGAGAGTGATTTTTTTTTTTTTTCAACAAACCATCAAGATTTGATTAATTCCTTCCTTTACTTGTGTCCTCCAAGGACAAAAGTGCGCCTCTTCTGCTTAAACAAGACAACTATGATACAAGTGAATACATTTTCTGTTAACTGACCACTAGCTTTTATTGTTATGTTAATGATTTTGTGTGTACAGCTGTGTGTTGTTTTCTAATTATAAAAGTAGTATGTATTCATTCTAGAGATTTTCAGAAATGTGAAAGAAAAGTTAACTTCAATTACCTATAGTTAACTTCTCTTAACATTGTTAGTAGATTCTTTACTGAGGTAGTGCGGTGTGATCAAAAGAGATTAAATGAAAATGAAGGACATTTAGGTAAATGACTACCTTTCGACAATAACTTTGCTAATCTGTGTGACAGGATTAGATTAAGGTACTTTCAGCCTCTGAAAATAATTGTAAATATTTCATGAAGAAGGAGAGCAACAACAGGAAAAGCAGAAACCCCAGCCATGATGCTGCTGAGCTATATGGATGTGAAGAAGTCCATTAACCCAGAAACTGCATTTCCTTTACCTTCTTGTCTTTACAGAGCTGTTGTGAAGATATATGACCCATTGAGTATTACTGAATTTTTATAATGTTTTAATGTCATCTGTTATAGTCAGTAGAACTTTACTTCTAAATCTAACCTTAAATTTGTCTGGTTAGCATCATTGCTGGCTTATAGATAAAATGACTAATGAAGGGTTATTATGTTTCCGTATCTCTTTTCAAACAATAAATTTGCATTCTAATTTTAAAAGTCTCAGAAACTGAATAGATCAGTGAGAGAGATGGTGTCATGTGAAGATGTTTTATAGAACTTACTACTCTTTTTACTTTTAGGTTCCCACTTTCCTGTTGGAGTAGTCCCTCCAAGAACAAAATCACCAACACCCGAATCTTCGACAATAGCCTCATATGTAACGTTAAGGAAAACTAAGAAGATGATGGATTCAAGAACGGTATTTAACTGTCCATTAATTTCTAGAAGGATTCTGAAACCTATTTATTGCCACATTTATGTACGTTTTAATTTTAGGGGGTTGTTTTGGAAATTTTTTTTGGCGCACCACGCAGCTTGCAGGATCTTAGTTCTCCAACCAGGAATCAAACCTATGCCCCCGGCAGTGGAAGTTCGGAGTGCTAACCACTAGACCACCAGGGAATTCCCATCAAAACTTTTTTTTTATATATTCTAAGAAAAAATTAGCAATCTTAATTTCTAAAATTACATTCAGGGAATTAGCACCTCAGGAAGCCCTGGTGGCGCGCAGCGATACCATGCGCCACCAGGCATGGCGCCTGCCCTACAGGCGATGTGGGTTCAATGCACCTGCCCATACAGGAGATGTGGGTTCAATGTGCCTGCCCATACAGGAGATGTGGGTTCAGTCCCTGGGTTGGAAGATCCCCTGGAGGAAGAAATGGCAACCCACTCCAGCACTCTTGCCTGGAAAATCCCATGGACAGAGGAGCCTGGTGGGCTGCCAGTCCATGGGGTCGCTAAGAGTTGGACATGACTGAGTGACTTCACTTTCACTTTTCACTTTCACACACTGGAGAAGGAAATGGCAACCCACTCCAGTGTTCTTGCCTAGAGAATCCCAGGGACGGGGGAGCCTGGTGGGCTGCCGTCTATGGGGTCGCACAGAGTCGGACACGACTGAAGTGACTTAGCAGCAGCAGCAGTCCTCTGGTTACAATGAGAAATGTGAATTAAGAATGAGAAGGAAATCCTCTATTTTTCACACTTTCATCTAAGATCCATTTAATTCAAACTGACTTTTCACCAGTCTAACCTTGGTCTTCTTGGGAAGATTCCCAGAGGATTTAACTCACTTCTCCAAGTACTCTTTCGAAATTTGGACTGCAAAAGGACTTTTACTTTTCACCTTTTTTTTAAACTTTTCATCTTTATAAATTCTATTTATTTGGTATGAGATAAAATGATAAGGAAAGACTGAAAAGCACAACAAATGATGATTATTCTTGAAAGATACTAAAGTACAAGTACAAAGTATATCCCCAAAATTCTGACAATACTTAACCTCTGCCCTGGGTTCTTTCCAAAACTCTAGCAACTCCACACCAACATCCTAGTCAGTCCTCAGCAGTTGAGTCCAGAGGGCACAAACACCTATGCACTCTCTTCTGTAGATCTTCAGTTCAGTTCAGTTCAGTTCAGTTGCTCAGTCGTGTCTGACTCTTTGCGACCCCGTGAACCGCAGCACACCAGGCCTTCCTGTCTGTCACCAATTCCCAGAGTTTACCCAAACTCTTGTCCATTGAGTCAGTGATGCCATCTAACCATCTAATCCTCTGTCATCCCCTTCTCCTCATGTATTCAATCTTTCCCAGCATCAGGGTCTTTTCCAATGAGTCAGCTCTTCGCATCAGGTGGCCAAAGTATTGGACTTTCAGCTTCAACATCAGTCCTTCCAATGAACACCCAGGACTTATCTCCTTTAGGATGGACTGGTTGGATCTCCTTGCAGTCCAAGGGACTCTCAAGAGTCTTCTCCAACACCACAGTACATAAGCATCAATTCTTCGACACTCACCTCTCTTCACAGTCCAACTCTCACATCCATACGTGACCACTGGAAAAACCGTAGCCTTGACTAGACGAATCTTTGTTGACAAAGTAATGTCTCTGCTTTTCAATATGCTATCTAGGTTGGTCATATCTTTTCTTCCAAGGAGTACATGTCTTTTCATTTCATGGCTGCAATCACCATCTGCAGTGATTTTGGGCCTAAAAAAATAAAGTCAGGCACTGTTTCCACTGTTTCCTCGTCTGTTTCCCATGAAGTGATGGGACCAGATGCCATGATCTTAGTTTTCTGAATGTTGAGCTTTAAGCCAACTTTTTCACTCTCTTCTTTCACTTTCATCAAGAAGCTCTTTAGTTCTTCTTCACTTTCTTCCATAAGGGTGGTGTCATCTTCATGTTGGAGATTATTGATATTTCTCCCGGCAGTCTTGATTCCAGCTTGTGCTTCCTCCAGCCCAGTGTTTCTCATGATGTACTCTGCATATAAGTTAAATAAGCAGGGTGACAATATATAGCCTTGCCGTACTTCTTTTCCTATTTGGAATGAGTCTGTTGTTCCATGTTCAGTTCTAACTGTTGCTTCCTGACCTGCATACAGATTTCTCAAGAGGCAGATCAGGTGGTCTGGTATTCCCATCTCTTTCAGAATTTTCCACAGTTTATTGTGATCCACACAGTCAAAGGCTTTGGCATAGTCAATAAAGCAGAAATAGATGTTTTTCTGGAACTGTCTTGCTTTTTCGATGATCCAGCAAATGTTGGCAATTTGATCTCTTCCTCTGCCTTTTCTAAAACCAGCTTGAACATTGCAAGTTCACAGTTCATGTATTGCTGAAGCCTGGCTTGGAAAATTTTGAGCATTACTTTACGAGCGTAAGAGATGAGTGCAATTGTGCAGTAGTTTGATCATTCTTTGGCATTGCCTTTCTTTGGGATTAGAATGAAAACTGACCTTTCCGAGTCCTATGGCCACTGCTGAGTTTTCCAAATTTGCTGACATATTAAGTGCAGCACTTTCACAGCATCATCTTTCAGGATTTGAAACTAGCTCAACTGGAATTCCATCACCTCCACTAGCTTTGTTCATAGTGATGCTTCCTAAGGCCCACAGGTAACTAGGGTATTCTTTTAGGCGATGGAGAGCCCTGGGGCTCTTCCTTCCCGGGGTCTGGTTTTCCAGTTGGTATGTCGTTTCCATAGATACTGGGCATATAGCTCAAAGTCCACAGTCCAGCCCAAGATGGAGTCCTGCTTTCAAGATGGAGCCTGTTCTGTTTCCTCCTTCAATATGTCTAGCTATACATGAGTCAAGCACCTGGAAAGACACCCCCCCACACTCGTTACTGTGCTCAGTTGCACAGTCATGTCAGACTCTTCGCAATCCCTTGGAGTGTAGCCTGCCAGTCTCCTCTGTCCATGGAATTTTCCAGGAAAGAATACTGGAGTGGGTTACCACTTCCTCCTTCAGGGGATCTTCCTGACTCAGGGATCAGATCTACATCTCTCGCATCCTCTGTATTGCAGTCGGATTCTTTACTGCTGAGCCACACCAGGGAAGACCCACTCACTATTAAATCAATGCAAATCAAATCTACACTGAGGAATTCCCTCCCACCGCTCAGGATGGCCATCACCACAAAGATTTCCAAAGAATAAATGGTGCAGAGGACGTTGGGGAAATGGAATCCTCCTGCACTCTGAACGGGGATGCACAAGGGTTCAGCCACCAGGGGAAGCAGTACGGAGGTTCCTGAGAAAAGGAAACAG
>NW_011494942.1:4407645-4416453 GCF_000754665.1 Bison bison bison
GCTGAGTTTTCCAAATTTGCTGACATATTAAGTGCAGCACTTTCACAGCATCATCTTTCAGGATTTGAAACAGCTCAACTGGAATTCCATCACCTCCACTAGCTTTGTTCATAATGATGCTTCCTAAGGCCCACTTTATTTCACATTCTAGGATGTCTGGCTCTAGATGAGTGATCACACCATCATGATTAACTGGGTCGTGAAATCTTTTTTGTACAGTTCTGTGTATTCTTGCTACGTCTTCTTAATATCTTCTGCTTCTGTCAGGTCCATACCCTTTCCGTCATTTATAGAGCCCATCTTTGCATGAAATATTCCCTTGGTGTCTCTAATTTTCTTGAAGAGTTCTCTAGTCTTTCCCATTCTGTTTCTTTGCATTGATCAATGAGGAAGGCTTTCTTATCTCTCCTTCCTATTCTTTGGAACTCTGCATTCAAATGGGTATATCTTTCCTTTTCTCCTTTTGTTTTTCGCTTCTTTTCTTTCCACAGCTATTTGTAAGTTCTCCCCAGACAGGCATTTTGCTTTTTTGCATTTCTTTTTCTTGGGGATGATCTTGATCCCTGTCTCCTGTACAATGTCACGAACCTGATTCCATAGTTCATCAGGCACTCTGTCGATCAGATCTAGTCCCTTAAATCTATTTCTCACTTCAACTGTATAATCGTAAGGGATTTGGTTTAGGTCATACCTGAATGGTCTAGTGGTTTTTCCTACTTTCTTCAATTTCAATCTGAATTTGGCAATAAGGAGCTCATGATCTGAGCCACAGTTAGCTCCCCGTCTTGTTTTTGCTGACTGTATAGAGCTTCTCCATCTTTGGCTGCAAAGAATATAATCAGTCTTATTTCGGTGTCGACCATCTGGTGATGTCCATACATGTTTAATCTCTAAAGTTTCTGTTATATCAAATAAGCTAAAATTTCCTTTTGACAGTTATTGGTGTACTTAGTAAGAAAGTGAGAAGTAAAAACTGGTTGTTTAATGTGACTGATGTTTTTAAACCGTTCAGTAAACCATAAACGTGAACCATGTATATGCATATATATATATTTATATAAAATATAGCCATCTGATTTATAGAAAATAAATTCTTCCTTAGTTTTATTATTGCTCATAAACTAAGAATATCTTCTCTACCAGTCTTTTCACAGTGAAAAAAAAAAGTGTGACTTGAAACATTACATTTTTTACTGTAATAACAAAAATTACTGAGGGACTTCCCTGGTGGTCCAGTGGTTAAGACTTCACTCTCCCAGTGTAGGGGGCCCAGGTTTGTTCCTGGTCAGAGAACTAGAACCCACATCCCATAATGAAAATCTTGTGCAACATAGGGGAAAAAAAATTACTAATATTTAGAAGTTATGCCTCTTTTTTCTCCTAATTTGAGTTTTATACAATTTCCCATTTTAGCACTGTGAGGTAGGGTCACTTCAGAGCTGCCATACCATTTGGTATTTTGTTTTAAACAAGCAAATATCTTCCTTAAGTTCCTCTTTTCTCCCCTTCCTCCTACCTCCCACCTCTCTCGCTCTCCATCACTGATCATGCATTAGTGTACTCGTAATCTGCCTTTCTGGTGTTATGTAAATGACATCTAAACCTGCCACTTTTGGTTTTGCCAACAAAATTAATGCATTTTAAAACACTTTTTTTTAAAATTAAAAATATTAGGTTTATTTTTGTGCTGCATCTTCATTGCTTCTTTTTTCAAAGGCTTTTCTCTAGTTGTGGTGATCGGGAGCTTCTCCTCAGTGTGGTGTGTGGGCTCTTTGTTGTGGTGCCTCTCTTGTTGTGGAGCACGGGTTGTACGGCCTGCACGCTTCAGTAGTTGCAGCTCGAGGACTTCAGAGCAAGGACTTTTGTGGCACAGTTGTTCTGTGGCATGTGGGATCTTGCCAGACCAGGGACTGAACCATGTCCCCTGCATTAGTATGCAGGTTCATATCCACTGTGCCACCACGGAAGTCCATTTTAAACGTTTTTTTATTTTAACATACTTTCACCCTGTATTCAGGATTCATCTGTTTATTTTTAATTTAAAGGAACGACCAAGAAGTGCAGTGGAGCAGCTCTGTTTAGCTGAAAGCACTCGACCTAGGATGACTGTGGAAGAGCAAATGGAAAGAATCAGGAGGCATCAACAAGCATGCTTAAGGGAAAAGAAAAAAGGATTAAACCTTATTGGTGCTTTAGACCAGTCACCCTTACCAAGTCCTTCAAATTTAAGGGATAATCCATTCAGGATTACCCAGGTATTTATATCAGTTGTTTTTACTCATTCTTGTGGGTAAATCTAATATCAGTTGAATCTTAGAATCATAGAGTTACATGGTATATGGGTTTTTAAATATTGGCAACATAGATAGTTATATTATTTAACTCTTATGATATGCCAAGACGGCTTGGTAAAATGGAAATAGCCCTGGATTAAAAAAAACCTGGGCTAAATTACTTGTTGACTGCCCTCCTATTGCTTGTAAACTTAATCTCCTCTACTATAAATCAGTAAAGACATAACCTGTTCTGTATATGTCACAGAAATACTAAGAAGATAAAATTTGCTTTCAACAAATGTAAAATTTCCATGTAAGATAGTCCCAAATTCCCCTCCCAATAAAATGTGCAATACTCTGTATCCTAATTTAGCATGACCTAAATTGTAGCCGGGGAGAGCTTTGGAATAAAAGTTGTAGTATGCAGCACATTTTAACTTCAGTCTTATGAAGAGACACCATTCCATCTCTTATTATTTGTTTGTTGGTTATCCTGATTCATAAATCAGAGCAGACTAGTGAACCTTTCCAGAGGCTTCAGTTGGTCGATCCCTGTTTATTGATGTGGAATAACTGAAAGTGCCTCCCCATCATCATGGAAATCTCTTAGCGTAGTTGGAGAGCAGGCATTTCTAGGAGAGGTTAACAGTTGAGTAACTGTACATTCTACACATTACCAAATAGACGATTAACATATATAAGATGCTACTGTTGTTTCTCATAAGGAAACTTTGCAAATGAAGGGCCAACTTAAAAAAAAAATTAGCAGGTACTATCTGGAAACTACACATACCTGTATAGTATGAATCTAAAATACTGTCTATCTGTTGAACAGGCTCGAAGAAAGGATGATAACTCTAAGGAACTGGACACTGTCATCAGAGAAAATGACATGAAGCCAAACCATGACACTCCTGCCACAGACACTGTTCAACTAAAAGAAGCTGAACCTCAAAATACGGATTTCAGCGGAGAGGTAGCGAGATTATTTTAGGACACATATTCCAAAGGGATAGATTTTTTAAGATGAGATCAGGTGGGAAGGTTGAAGATAGTTTTGTGTGGCTTTCTGTCACAGAGGATGCTGATCTCAGTGAAATGATAGGTTTCGTGTAATTCGATCAATATATTCAGCCACGTCAAAAACTGGGTTAACTGAAAACTTAAAACATGATCAGTTGAGGCTGGAATAAATTACCATTACCCCAATTAAAGAATCTTTAATCCCAAAGCAGCCAGCTAATGGCAGTGCGCTTTTTGTCCTTCTGATGTAGGAAAGGATGTCACTATTTTTAATATACTTGATTCTAAAATATATTTCAGTAAATATTTGATATGGTATAGTATTTAATAAACTTTTATTTGGGAATCATTCTAGATAATTCACTCATATAGCAAATATGGTAAAAAATAATCATTTGAAAAAGCAAATTTTTCCTTCTTCCGTAGTTTAAAAAAACTGAAAATGTTTTTTCTGAAACACTTTTCACACCTGAGCCAAATGGAGTGAATTCTGAGGAAGTGATGGATAAAGAAGGAGACAAAAAAGAGGTGCCTGAACATGTGCCATACAGGTAATAATTAGAGAAAACAAACAAGCAAACAAAGGGATCATTCATTAAATTAAATTCACCTGCTTAAAAATGGTAACTTTCATGGTTAGAGGTCTTAGATGCCACTCCCGTAATATCTTACAAACTGTAGGATCTTAAGCAAGTTACATAACCTTAAATTCGAGTATCTCACCTGTAAAAATGAGGGTAATAGTAGTAACCATCTCACAAGTGTGTTTTAAGGATTAAATAAGAAAATAAATGTGCAGCACTTAACTCTGTGCTAAACACCTAGGAAGTGATTTTAGCTTTTTATTTTATAATTGAGTATAGCCGATTAACAGTATTGTGATAATTTCAGGTGGACAGCAATGGGACTCAGCCAGACATATACGTGTATCCATTCTCCCCCAGACTCTCCTCCCATCCAGGCTGCCACATAACATTGAGCAGAGTTCCCTGTGCTATTCAGTAGTACTTTGTTGGCAATCCATGTTAAATATAGCAGTGTGTACATATTGATCTCAAACTTCCTGACTATCTCTAGGCACACAAGCTGTAGCAAAGTAAGCACCTTACCATTGTCTGTCTAATGACAGACGTTGATCAGCTGTCTAAGCTGTCTGATAAGCATTCCAAAAATTATAGTGATTTTCTATTTTTTAATTGTATTTGTTAACTAGCCTTTTAAAATGCATCTCCTCAATCTCACCCTCCATAAAAACATTCTCAGTGCTAGAAAAGAGAAATACTGTGATTTCATGTAATAGGAGTGCCTTATCTCTGAAATGAATAGCAAAAGTGAATCTGGGGTCTTTTAGTTTGTGTTTTGTTTTATTTACTTATTTATTTTTGGCTGCACTAGATCTTCATTGCTGCTCTGGGGCGGGCTCTAGCTGCTTTGAGCAGGGCTCCTCTCTGTTGCGGTGCTCGGGCTTCTCACTGCAGTGACTTCTCTCGTTAGGGAGCACAGGTTCTAGGCTTGTGGGCTCAGCAGTTGTGGTACACAGCTTAGTTGCCCCGAGGCATGTGGGATCTCCCTGGATCAGGAATTGAACCCATGTCTCCTGCATTAGCAGGCAGGTTCTTCACCACTGAGCCAGCAGGGAAGCCTTGGGGTGGTGTGTTTTAGATTAGACATTAAGGGACTTGTCAGGCAAATATAATCAGACTTTGTTTGGATCCTGATTTAAACAGGTAACTCTTAAGATGATGTTATAAAGCAGTTGAGATCATTTGAACACTGATTGGGTATCTGATGGTATTTACAGATTGAGTGATAGGTCCTTAATCTGGTTGAAAATAATTTGGGGAGGAGCAGGCTGAGGGCTTAGAATGAAACAAAATTGACAAAATGTGGATTTAAAAAAAACTTTGAGCAAAATGTTAGCAGTTATGAAATATAGATGGCTGCATCGTTTCTGTAAAGATTTTTCATAACAGTTGGAAGAAAAAAATTGCATTCTAATGTAACAAATTTGGGGGGCTTCCCTGGCAATTCAGTGGTTAAGACTCTACACTTTCAAAACAGGGGGCGTGGGTTCAGTCCCTGGTTGGGAAACTGGGATTCCACACACTCTGCAGCCAAAATAATAATAATAATAAAAATAGATTTAAAAATAACAAATTTTAAAATATATTTCTATTTTCATTAGCCCTCAAGAGGAGTCACAGATCCCAAATCATAAACCAGAAGGCCCCCCTGCAGAAGATACAAAGGATGATATTCATGAGCAGGAAGAAAACGTTCTTTCTTATGAACTAACTCCTGAGGCTTCTAGAGGAAATCAGACAATGGCAGGTAGATATTACACGTTTCCTAGTTTTCTCACCGGTGCTTCCTCTGAACCTCTGAATTTATTTGCTGTGTGGAGACTCTAGCAAGGGAGCCACTCGGGAACATCAGCTGCAGGCTGAGAGGTATTTGCCTTCCCACACCTGCATGGTCAGGAAGACTGCTGCTACTCAGGATCCAGGGCCAGTCCTGTCTCAGCAATTAGAGCTGCCCTCTCTCTCCAGCTTGGATGTCACTTCCTTCGTTTGTTTTTTTGATCTTAACCTTAACACATACCTTAAACTTTTTTCTAAGAAGATCTTTTACAACTTGGAAATTCTACCTATTTCTCTGACATTGCATTCCCAGAGTATTCATAAACCTCTCCCCCTCTGGGAACTGTGGAAGATTGAAAATCTAAACTATTAATAGTAGAATGGATTTACTTAGCTCCTACCATAATCCACATCTGGGTTTTTCTGATAGTAAAGGATCATGAACTGTATAGCATGTAAAAAAATACATTTTTGTCTATGCTGTTCTTTTATACTTTCTGGATTCTTCAAAATATTTTTTATGATTTTTGGCAAGGGTAGGGCATAGGACAATCATACCACTAGTATAAATCATCAGCTTTCCTTCTCATAGTCCATAAGCAAAATCTATTTCCTTTCTCCACCTCCCACCCCCCACCCCTAGTCTTTTTGCAGAAGGGTAAGCACAATGAAATTCAATTACCTAGGACTGTTCTTAAGAGCATTTTCTGTATCTTATATACCTGTAACATGGAAATGTATATTATCAGCCATGTTCCTTTGTAACCAGTGTGAAGCACTGTATTTTCCTTGTCTCTTATCACTTTCAAGGCAATGTGCATGGGCATTCTCATTTTTTACAAAAAATTATCATTGGTCACATCAGGTTATTCATACAGCAGGTCTGGGTTAAAGGGTGTGTATGTGTGTGTGTGCGCGTGCGCACACGCGCTCAGGCCTGTCCCACTCTTTGCAACCCCTAGCAGACTAGGCTCCTCTGTCCATGGGATTTTCCAGGCAAGAATACTGCAGTGGGTTACCATTTCCTACTCCAGGAGTCTTCCTGACCCAGGGATTGAATCTTGGGTCTCTGGCACTGGTAGGCGGATTTTTTACCACTGTGCCACCAGAGAAGCCCAAAGGGCTATGTGGATATATTTAAACCCCAGCACTTAAACCATCTGTAATATTTAGCTGCGTGGAACTAGAAAAGCCTTTTAAAGTGAGAAAGTGTTAAGTCACTAAAGACACCTGAAAATTAACCTTGAAACAAAAAAATTAAAAAGAGAATTCTTAATTTTTTCCAGTTTCACTGCAATATAATTGACATATAACATTATATAAGTTTAAGGTGTACAAGGAAGAAGAATTTTTAAACAGTCTTCAAGAGACATTTCATCCTGAATAATTAGCTGTCAGAATAGCCAAAACGCAGAAGCCAAATGCAGCTAATAATTCCTTCCCGGAACATGTTCTTATCGTGCTGGGACCACAGCATCAGAATTTTCTGCTCCAGAGGTGTCTCCGCGGCTTTGACCTTGTCCCATTTTCTCGGTGTGTTCTAGCGCAAAGCCTGCCTCCGTCTCCCGACTCCTCCGCGTCACCCGTCCCGTCCGCGCAGCCGCAGCTCACGGAAGGCTCACACTTCATGTGTGTGTAGTCTCACAGCAAGTACGTCATTTCCTTTCGATTCTGTGGTTTACCGTTAAAGGTTTCAACTTGACTTTTATTCCTCTGTTGTTTGAGTGACCAAAACCTGCAATGAATTCTGTCCTGTGTATTAGTGATAGTTGGCAGAGCAAGTAGACCAAGAACTTAAACCATGGGCAATAAAGCTTTCCAACATCGGCCCTTCAGTGATGCGCTCCGTGACCACATTTTCTCCTGTCTCTTCTTTCATTGTCTGTAAAAACACCCCAACTCGGAGGGAAGGGCCTGTGCCAGGACAGGCCTCCTGGTGTTTTGCAGCTGTGTTCCCAGCTCATGGTTCTTTCCATAGTCGGGTCTGGGAATTCTGTTCAAGTCATTACATTTTGATCCAGAAATGTTTTTTACAGTCAGGGTGATGTATCTTACATATTGAGAGTTTGCTAATTATTTTTAAGGATAAAGAGGTTGTCATGGTACAGCCAACTAGATACGGAATCTAAAATCTTTTAAGATCCATCAGAAATTATTTCTGAATACTTTTAAGTCAGTAAAGTAGTTATCTAAAAGCCACTAGTGGGGACAGGGAGAAGGGCCCTTTCTCAACCAGTATTTCTTTGACCACAATTTAGAAATGAGAATAATTTTCTAAGGTCCTTTTTTTTTTTTCTTTCTTAATTTTATGCCTTTATTTTTGGCTGTGCTCGAACTTTGTTGCTGTTCGGGGTTTTCTCTAGTTGCAGCAAGTGGAGTCTACTCTGTAGTTGCGGTGCATCGACTTCTCGTTGCGGTGGCTTCTCTTGTCCCAGAGCATGGGCTCTAGGGCACACAGGCTCCAGTAGTTGGAGCGCCCAGGCTCTAAGAGTTCAGGTTCAATAGTTGTGGTGCTCAGGCTTAGCTGTTCTCACAGCATGTGGGATCTTCCTGGATGAGGGATCTAACCCATGTCTCGTGCACTGCAGGTGGAGTCTTTACCCATAAGCCACCAGGGAAGCTCCCTGAAGTCTTACTTTTAAACTTTATCAACAATTGGTACATTTTACATCAATTTTGTACTTACATACTTTATTTTTCAGAAAAGCTGTGAGGTATAGAGTCAGCATTTTATACCTTTTTCTGCACTTTTTTTTTCTCTCTGTATCTGCCAGATCTTCTAATGTTTAGTGCCTTAGGATTACCACCTATTTCTGTTAAACAGTTAAAGCTATGAAAACACCTACAGATTTTTTGAACATAATTATAAACATGTTCTTTGATTTTTGGATTCTCAAAATAAATGACTACAGACACTAACTTGACTCAGTTTTTTATCCAGTAGTGCTCACATTTTCTAGGATCTACTTCCATTCACACCTTTTTTGGTAGAAGCTGTAACCTATGTCCCTTTTTTTCAGCCAGAGGATTTATTTTTAACTGAAGGCAATGGCACCCCACTCCAGGACTCTTGCCTGGAAAATCCCATGGACGGAGGAGCCTGGTGGGCTGCAGTCCATGGGGTCGCTAAGAGTTGGACACGACTGAGC
>NW_011494942.1:4416553-4442472 GCF_000754665.1 Bison bison bison
AGGCTAAGAGTTGGACACGACTGAGCGACTTCCCTTTCACTTTTCACTTTCATGCATTGGAGAAGGAAATGGCAACCCGCTCCAGTGTTCTTGCCTGGAGAATCCAAGGGACGGGGGAGCCTGGTGGGCTGCCGTCTCTGGGGTCGCACAGAGTCAGACACGACTGAATCGACTTAGCAGCAGCGGCAGCAGTCATGTATCTATAACTTTTATTTAAGATCATGTCTGTCTGGAGCCCAGAAGAGGCTTGCTTTGTTGTCATTTGGATCTCTGCAGGATTGTCGTCCTTTCTGGGGTTATAAACCCCATATTTGTTACAGTCTTACCTATGTCTTTGCTCTGTCACTCATACATTTAAACTTTAAATACATTCAGAAGTGGCAGTTGCCACTAGTGACAGAATAACACCAAACACAGGGATAATAAACATTATGTGCCCTTGATGCCTCCTGTGCAAAAAATTGATCAATGGCCTCTGTCTGTCTTGGTGGGAACATGTACTCTAAGAGCCACTCTCATTATCTTTTGGTTCAGTAAACAAGTTACAACTCACTGTACTCAGACCATTATGACAGTTAGGCATGTTCACAGTTAAAACTCGAATACATGGCCGGGTTCCTTAAGTTGTTATTATTGGATTTTGTTTTGTTTTGCTTTTGTCCCAAGAACCATTGGCATTACCTGCTGGCATGAGATCCAGGGTTTGCTGGATATTTTCTAACCTTGTGGCGTGCAGCTGTCGCAGTCAACCAGTGGCATTCACGCTTGCATCATTTTACAGTCCATCTTCTCGTTGTGCGTGTGTCATTTTTCTGAACTTTTTTGGGCAAGACTTAGGGAGGTTTCACACAAGACAGACACACCACTATGTAGGCAGCTTAATATAATACTACATATTTTAGTAAAGTCATGCAGATCTCTGCTCATTTTGTCAATCTTTTGGATTCAGCCAGAAGTTTGGGTCCTTTTTTCCATCTGAATTGCAATTTAACTGCATTATGTTTCTTTGCTTTGTCAATTAAGCTTATGGAAATGAAGAGAAGATGTCCTTCAATGGTTATTATGTTTTAGAATTTTCATGGCCATGCTTGTCAGTTCTTTTGTTAGAGAATGTCACCCTCAGTTACTTTAGGAAAGGGTCATTCATTAACTTTGCAGATGTCAAAGTAATTTT
Organism: Bison bison bison; assembly: GCF_000754665.1. Lineage (NCBI taxonomy): Eukaryota > Metazoa > Chordata > Mammalia > Artiodactyla > Bovidae > Bison > Bison bison. The sequence continues at coordinate 4,417,728 of NW_011494942.1, forward strand.
CCTTCTCTGTATTTTTCAGCTATACTGACTTCTGTTGAAACCATTCAGAGCTGAGGACATGGACCTTTGGCAATGTGAGAAGATATTGTACAGTATATTTTAAATCTATGAAATTCATAGTTCTGATGCTTTTGGCCACAGAGCATCGTTTTATCACTTCTGGAAAATGTTTATTCCAAAACAGCTTTAATGGCCCATATGTACACTCAAGATTCTGTAATGTAATCTCAAGGTTATTACTCTGACACCAGCTTGCTGCTATGATTTCAAAGCACATAAGTAAAGGTGCTTTTTAGTGTGCAGTCTACAGCCAGAGCTTACATAGTTGCTGATCTCCAGGTTTTGATGTTTCTATAGTCTGGGTGGATTTATATTTCTTTTCACTTTTCAGTACAGAAAATTTAGTTATTATTTCCAGTGAAGCTTGTTTTCCTTTTTTTTTCTTCCTTCTTCCTCCCATTTCAGCTACTGCAATGCTTTGTTTCACACTTAATTTGTAAAAATTTTATATATATATTTAAAATGTGCCATTTTATTATTGCTAAGTGAAGTATGTCTCGTTTCCTGCTATAATTATTTCTCAGTCAGATTGCATTGTCAGCAGTTACTGCCACACTCTTGTCAGCTTAAACACAAATGTTACCGCTTACTTTTTCTTAAAAAGCAATTTAAAATGTAGGTATTTTGAAGTACTGGGCTTCTACTTCATTGGACTAGATGTGTACAGCAATAAGCAGGTTTTCAAATCCAGTACTTAGTTTGTGTACAAATGTAATTATGTTCATTGTGTATATATTATACAATGAGCACACGTAATGTAAGTATTAAAGGCTACTTACTATTGTTTAAATGCAAATGTTCATATCTCATTTCTTTTTTATCATGTTAAATAAATGTTGATGTTCTTAAATGACTTGTGTTAGAATTTTTGCTCTTCCCATGTGAAATGGAAAGTCTGAGACTTTAAGAGACTTCTCAATGAAAAAGTAGTCTGTTAATCTCATTGCAGACAGCACCAAAACAGAACTGTGTCTGTCGTCCAACTCAGCTCTCCCATGTGGAAGCTGAGAAACTTGAAGCTCAGAGAGAGAAACTGACTTGGCCACAATCGCTTTACACTTAATGACAAAATCTGCACCAGAATAAAGTTTCTCTGACCTTTCAACACCAGTGGGCAAACTTAGTTTTGTCAAGTCTTCTGTACCTACTTCCTCTTTCTGTTGGTTTTGGTGTCATAGAAAGTAGCTTCTAGCATCTGTAATCTCGTTCTACTTAGGGGATTGGACTTGGGGTGGGGGCAGGGGCAGCCAGTTACTTCTCTGACCTGGGTAACAAGAAACCGTTCATCATCATAAGCAGGACCCTCCGAGATCGTTTTCTCTTACAACACATTCTCTGCAGATGTTCACGCTCTTCAGAATCAATTACATTTCCTTCCCTGTATAACCTTTTGTTCAGGCTATATATTGTTCCCAGAGTACAAGGAAATGTGATGCTTTGGGATTCCTATATAACACAGTTGAAACTAAATCGGTGCTGGTCAGTCTTTTTTTTTCATTCTATGTTAAAACAGATTTAATTTAAAATGCACATGTATAAGAATTCATCCAAACAGAAATACACAAAATGAAGTGCAAATAGATACAGTCTGTAATGTAGGAGGTGAACGAAAAGAGAGGTAAAAACGAGAGAAGAATGTATAGCTCTGTCTGTCCATATAAACATGATTACATGTGTCACCTTTTTCTGAAGATGGCTTCTCAAAAGAAATAGTCAACAGATGAAGATTTCCCTTTAGTCATGATACAGAGATTGTTGTCAAGTTTTTATGGGTATGTTGGGGTTGAAAGTTGATGTTATTCTTTGGGTTTTGTTTGGGTATTTTTGTGCCGTTTGTCTTTATGTTTGACTGGTGTGTGTGGTATGTTACTTTTAATTTACTCTAAGCACATTTTTTGAACTATTGCAAGAAGGAAAAAATGTCCTATCCTGGAATATGTGGATGCTAGGAAGAATTTGAAGAAAGCAGTATAAAGTAGTTATAACTCTTCATTCTGGCTTTCAACGTTTCAGAAAGCCAGATGAAAATCATATATTTACAAACAGTGTGTCAACACAGGTATTTGTTACAGGATATAGTAGAGGGACTATTAATATGCTTTAAAAACTTGTACTATATCAGTACTCTCTATCCAACCTAAAGCTCACCTTTCCCAACTTTCCCTTCTTATAGGAGAGGTACATAGAGAGTTCAGGAAGTCCCAAGGCTCGTGGTAAGGAGGGCAGAGAGACTGGTAAGGCCATTACACCAAGTTGGGGGCGTAGAGGTTACTGTAAGGGCCACCTCTCAGCCATGGAAGTAAGCTTTAGAGTTCAGTGCATGGCTAGTTGGGTTGGTTTCTCAGTCATCACATCCATGTACCTCACCCATCCCCGGTGATCTGACAGTTGACAGCCATAGGGTGGTTGAAAAGTAAACAGATTGGGAATTCCTTGGTTGTCTGGTGGGTCGGATTCCAAGCTTCCATCGCAGAGGGCAACAGGTTTAATCTTTGGCCAAAGGGAAAAAAAAGGAAATAGATAACCATAGACAAGAGATCTGCAAATTTCTCTGGTTCAATACCCTCAAAAGTTTTTCACTTTTAATATTTAGCTTAGCTGCATCAGGTCTTAATTGTGGCACCTGGGATCTTCCATCTTCATGGCAGCATGCCGGATCTTCCTGGTTTTTTTAGTGGCAGCATGTGAACTCTTTAGTTGTGGCATGTGGGATCTAGTTCCCTGACCAGGTATCCAACCCAGACCCCCTGCACTGGAAGTGCAGAGCCTTAGCCACTGAATCACCAGGGAATTCCCCTACAAAAGTAGTTTTAATAATCATGTACCCCTTTGTACATTTAAAATTTGATATCCACAATTTTTCATAAGTTGGAATAGTTAAAAAGAATGCAGTTTCTACCATGCTGTAAATATTAACTTTTAAAATAAACCTGTTACCTCAATTTTTGTAAATGTACCCAACAGAGTCTACATGCTATTTTGGTACATATATCTTCCATTTTTAAAGATACAAACCAGCCTTTTAATTTTTTTGTTTTTGTTTTTTTTGCCTGTGCCACACAGCTTATAGGATCTTAGTTCTTTGACCAGAGATTGAACTTGGACCACAGCAGTGAAAGCCCCGAGTCCTAACCACTGGACCTCCAGGGAATTCCCACAGCTAATATTAATCAAGGGCTAACTTTATCTAACTTTACAGTTTCTAAATTTACTAGGGCTCTATTACTCATTATCTTGTTTGAGCAGTGTTTTTAGACTGGGCCACAGTTTATCATGTATCAGAATCACCTGAAAAGCTTGTTAAAACACAAATTGCTGAGCCCCATCCCTAAGATTTCTTATTCTGTCTGTCCGGAGTGTGATCCAAAAATGTGAATTCTAATTCTTAACAGTTTTCCAGGTGATACTGATGCCTGTGCTCCAGAGACCACACCTTGAGAACTTCCGATACAGAACAAGGCTCTGTGTTGTTCACGAGTTTTTGTTTTTGTGTTCATTGAGTTTTTGTGTTGTTCATTGAGTTACATGTGGTGGTAAAAAGGGGCTTCAGGATAAATTCAGTTTTTATTTATGAAGGTGTGCATCAGTCAGTTCAGTTCAGTCGTTCAGTCGTGTCTGACTCTTTGCGACTCCATGAATCACAGCACGCCAGGCCTCCCTGTCCATCACCATCTTCCGGAGTTCACTCAAACTCACGTCCATCGAGTCTGTGATGCCATCCAGCCATCTCATCCTCTGTCGTCCCCTTCTCCTCCTGCCCCCAATCCTTCCCAGCATCAGAGTCTTTTCCAATGAGTCAACTCTTCGCATGGGGTGGCTAAAGTACTGGAGTTTCAGCTTTAGCATCTTTCCTTCCAAAGAACACCCAGGGCTGATCTCCTTCAGAATGGACTGGTTGGATCTCCTTGCAGTCCAAGGGACTCTCAAGAGTCTTCTCCAACACCACAGTTCAAAAGCATCAATTCTTGAGCGCTCAGCCTTCTTCACAGTCCAACTCTCACATCCATACATGACCACAGGAAAAACCATAGCCTTGACTAGACGGACCTTTGTTGGCAAAGTAATGTCTCTGCTTTTCAATATGCTATCTAGGTTGGTCATAACTTTCCTTCCAAGAAGGTGTGCATAGAGTGTGGCAAAACTAAAATGTAACAACTTAGAGATGTTCTATCCCTAGGCCCAAAGGGGTAATGGAAGAAGCAGATAGAACCCATAGAAGAGAGTCATTTGAAAGAAGCCTTACTCTGAGAAACCAAGCCAGCTTCAGTGAATGCACCTGCAAAGATGAGGTAGAGCAAGAAATTTCCGATGGCTCTGTCTTATTGCCAGGGCTCCCACTGGCTGAACCCAGTGAGATTCGGAGGTCACAAAGTTGTGTTGGGTGTGGCTGGGAACTCCTGAGGGTTTCCTGGACCTTCTCAGAAGATCTTTGCAGTCAAAACTGCTTTCATAATAACACTAGGATTGTTGTTCAGTTGCTGTCATGTCCAACTCCTTGTGACCCCACAGACTGCAGCACACAGGCTTCCCTATCCTTCACTGTGTCCTGCAGTTTGCTCAAACTCATGTCCATTATTTCGGTGATGCCATCCAACCATCTCATTCTCTGACGCCCCTGACTAAGATGGTATTTGCCTTTTTCCATTTTCATTCTCTCAGTAGTGAATAGTGGCGTTTTCCAAAGGCTGTCTTGTGATACTTCAGCAGCTTGAGTGCAGAAGGAAATGTGAAAATCCACCTATCTTCTGTTAATCCTGATAGAAAAGGGCATTATAATGCAAAGCAACTTTTTTAATTAAAAAGTGTTTATGTTAACATGTAGTGGGTTTATTACTGTAATTTTTGATGAGCAAGTAAATATTTCAAACATGTTTCAGCTTTATAATCTATTACCATAAATTCCGATAAGATATAAGTCACGAAACAAGCTATGTAGAGTCCTTGATAGTTGTTTAATATGTGAGAATTGTGAGACCCAAAAGTTTGAGAACCCTTTATATTGTCCATCTGTACTCATATAGAAAGGATGTGGGAGCTGGCTCTTAAAGAAGGCTGAGTGCTGAAGAACTGATGCTTTTGAACTGTGGTGCTGGAGAAGATCAGAGAAGGCAATGGCACCCCACTCCAGTACTTTTGCCTAGAAAATCCCATGGACAGAGGAGCCTGGTAGGCTGCAGTCCGTGGGGTCACGAAGAGTCGGACATAACTGAGCGACTTCACTTTCACTTTTCACTTTCATGCATTGGAGAAGGAAATGGCAACCCACTCCAGTGTTCTTGCCTGGAGAATCCCAGGGATGGGGGAGCCTGGTGGGCTGCTGTCTCTGGGGTCGCACAGAGTCGGACACGACTGAAGCAACTTAGCAGCAGCAGCAGCTGGAGAAGACTTGAGAATCCTTGGACTGCAAGGAGATCAAACCAGTCAATCCCAAAGGAAATCAATCCTGAATTGGAAGGACTGATGCTGAAGCTGAAGCTCCAATACTTTGGGCCACCTGATGCGAAGAGCAGACTCATTGGAAAAGACCCTGATCCTGTGAAAGATTGGAGTTAAAAGGAGAAGAGGGCAGTGGAAGATGAGATAGTTAGATAGCATCACCGACTCATGAAAATGAATCTGAGCAAAGTCTGGGAGACAGCGAAGGACAGAGGAGCCTGGTGAGCTGCAGTCCATGGGGTTGCAAACAGTTGGACACAACTTAGTGACTGAACAAAAAACAACATATAGTCCATAGAAGTCAGCCTCCTGTCACGGGATAAGTTGAAAACTTCTAATAGGGGAAGGAGATACCAGCTCATCTTTCCAAGGACGATGCTTCTTGCAGTCAATACTTACAAATCATCACCAGTCTGCTTCTTGAACTGGAAGCCTCAGTGTCTATGAGTCATCCAGAGCCTGTGAATCCCTCTTGGGCCCTGCGGGCTACAAATCATTAATGAAAAATGACTCAGAAAGCTGGCATCCAGACATACAAAGGTGTAAAAAGGCTGAGAATTTTTACTTTAGCTCTCATACCCAATTCATACTTTCTTATTCTCATTAGCCTTGGGTGATTACAAAAACATAGTTAAAATATTTAAACAGGACTTTCCTGGTAGTCCAATGGTTAAGACTTCACCCTCCAGGGGGTTCAGGGTTTGATCCCTAGTTGGGAACTAAGATTTCACATGCTGTGCAATGCAACTAAAAAAATAATAGTAAGTAAAATATAATTCTGTTAAATTTTTTAAAAATATTTTTTGTAAATATAGACATGTTATTCCACGACAACATGGAGTAGCAACCATGAAAGAATCCATGACATGATCTACCCAAATGATATTTGCTAAATGTGATTTCTGCACAGACATTTGTGTCACCTGTAAGAAACTGCTATCCTCTGACTATTGGGGTGTCTGGTTCCACCCAACAAAAAAAGATGAATGACTCAGCCCTTTGGATGACAAGTGGCAATTTAAGCTGTTCAGAAACTTGTTCAGCATATGCCTGAAAGTAGCAGATGCTCAAAGGATCCCTAACTTTTTTTTTTTTTTTTTTTGGAGACATCTCTGACTGAGGTCCTTCCCAAGGGTGCTGGGGTTGTGGAGACATTTGGACTGCCAAAGAGCAGGCCTGAAACGGAGATCATGTCTGTAACATCCTATGGGAAAGTGACAGGGATGTAATAGAATTGCTGGAATTTCAAACAAACTGGCTAGCTGTTTCCCCCAACACTGCCCACAAGCAAAGAGAAAGGAAGCAGGCTGCTTCCAGTAAGTTAGTTCCCTGATCTAACCTGAAATTTACAAAAGAAAGAATACAGGCATTCACTAAACATATGCATTATCCCTGGTAAGCCAAGATAGACAAATTGAAACAATGAAGTACCCTTTTTTAATCTCAGTTTGGAAATGGTGCAAAAAAAAAAAAAAGAAAAAAGAATGCAATCCATAATCCACGTGCATTTCAAAATTTGTTAAGTAAACTTATACAATATTATATGTCTGTTGTCTCAATGAAGCTGGGGAAAAAATTTTTTTAGAGCCTTCTCAATGGTTTTTTTTAATTTATTTATTTCAACTGGAGGATAATTACTTTACAATATTGTGGTGGTTTTTGCTATACATCAGAAGCTGGAAATTTTAAAACGGCAGATCTCAGGTTAACTATTCTTAACATGCCCATGGGCTTCCCAGGGGTGCTAGTGCTAAAGAACCCGCCTGCCAGTACAGGAGACGTTAAGTGACTGTGGATTAGATCCCTGGATCGGGAAGACCCCCTGGAGGAGGGCCTGGCTATCCACTCCAGTATTCTTGCCTGGAGAATTTCATGGACAGAGGAGCCTGGAGGGCTACAGTCCATAGGGTCGCATAGAATCGGACATGACTGAAGCGACTTAGCACGCATTCACAGCAGAGAAAGGCATATACTAAAATAGACGTAGGCTGGGACTTAGGACCCAGGGTTTATCAGGTGGTGCAGTAATAAAGAATCTGCCTGCAATGCAGGAGATCTGAGTTCGATCCCTGGGTCGGGAAGATCCCCTGGAGACGCGAATGGCAACCCACTCCAGTATTCTTGCCTGGAGAATTCTATGGATAGAAGAGCCTGGTGGGCTACAGTCCATAGGGCTGCAAAAAGTTGGTCATGAAAGAGCATGCATGCACGTGACCAGTGTGCTTGCCCCATGTGATAGTTGGGAACCTTGGGAGCCTTTACTGAAGTGCAGAGTGTAACCACCTCCTTGAGCAACAGAATACAAAAAAACTATAAAGGACTAAAAATAACCTCGGTCCTGGCAACTATGAACAGTAAGATACAAAAAGGCTACAAAGCAACGGCCACTGCTGTGGTGCCGGGAGCAAAAACCAGGGTACTGCGCATGAGCCCTGCACACAGCACTACCAAGGGGTGGGCAGACCATCTAAGCCACGCCTTCTGCCCCACCCACCGATCCGCCCCTACCCTCACCTTATTTAAGGAACCAGCCCGCTCTCCTCGGCACCTGGTTCTAGTTTTTGATCTCCGGTGGTTCTGCGGGAGCCTCGAGAAAGACTTGTCTGAAATTCTCGTCTCACCTCTTGTCAGTTTCTATTGCCTGAAAAGCCCAAGGACCCAGGTCAGTAACAATTCAGGATTGGTGGCAGTGTCCGTTGATAAAATGTTTCGAAAGTATTTTAAGACGTATCTTTAATCTACTTCTGCGAGTTTTTCTTAGAAAAAATAACCGAGTGAGTACCCAGAGGCATTTTGCAGTTTATTTTTTTAGTGGTTTAAATTAAGTTGTCTATTCATCTCATGCCCTAAGAAGTCCAACAGAGAAGTAACTAGGGCCTGGCTGGAGACCTGGGGTTGCTGTGAGGGAGCCCGGCTTCCCGCTTCCTGATGGCTGTGCCTGGGGCCACCTGTGGGGAGCAGGAAGCCTATGAGGGAGGCAGAAAGTGTTAATCGCTCAGCCATGTCCGACTCTGCGACTCTTTGCGACTCCATGGACTATATAGCGAACCGGGCTCCTCTGTGCATGGGATTTTCCAAGCAAGCATACTGGAGTGGGTGTCCATTCTCTTCTCCAGGGAATCTTCCTGACCCAGGGATCGAACCGTGTCTCCTGCGTCACAGGCTGGTTCTTTACCGTCTGAGCCACCAGGGAAGCCGACCTTAGGGGTGTCTGGAAAAGGAAGTGCTTATTTTTCCAGCTTTTAGAATTAAGGAGGGCAGTGAGAATGGAGTTGAAGTGGGTGTTGAGTGAGTCAAAGGGCAGTACCCCACGACTTACCTGTCCATCTTTGAACTGTTCAAATAGAGAATATGCATTGTAAGCAGCCATTTCTTTTGGTGTAGTTAATCTATGAAAGCAGTTCACTGTATATTTAGTGGAAAGGGTAGTTGATAAAATAGTATGTTTCATAGGACTCTGTGTTGTTAAAAATACATGTGTGTACTGTACATTTGCAGAAAAACCTGATATATATGATATGTTAATTCTGGATCCTTAAAGACTTCTGCATTCTCTGATTTTTTTTTTTTTTTGGCAAGCATTCATGCCTTAGTTTTAGAATAAGGAACAGAAAATAGATTCACTTTTTTTTTTTTTTAATATTTGTTTATTTAATTTATTTTTGGCTGGGCCTTCATTGCTGTTCCTGGGCTTTCTCTAGTAGTGGCCAGTGGGGGCTACTCTTTGTTGTCGTGCCAGGCCTTTCATTTTGGTGGCTTCTCTTGTGGAGCATGGGCTCTAGGGCACATGGACTTCAATAGTTGCTGTGCGTGGGTTCAGTAGTTCCCACTCTCAGGCTGTAGAGCTCTGGCTTAGTAGTTATGGTTCGTGGACTTCGTTGCTCCATAGCACGTGGAACCTTCCAAGACCAGGGCTCAAACCCATGTCCCCTGAGTGGCAGGTGGATCCTTAAACACTGGACTACCAGGGAAACCCTCCCTAAATTTCCATTTTTAAGGTTGACACTGGACCTGAAATAGAAGATAAACTAGTCAGTCGGTTAAAATCAACCTGATGAGGGCTTCTGAACCCACGTGACCTCCAGATCTTAGCCATAAAACTTTCAAGATTGATTCAAGGCCAAGACTGTAAAGAGAATAAGCCATTTTAGAAAATACAGCTCTTTGTGGTCTGTTAACGTTTCACTTACATTTCCAAAAGGACAAACTCCAGCACATCCCCAGTTGAGCACAGTTGGTGAAGCCAGGTGATAATTATTTCAGAAACAGACCCAGCTCAAAAGCATGAAAAACTGATTCTGGAAGACGACAGATCAGCATGCCAGAAAGAAATATCATGGGTCAGGATACCAAGGAAAATTTGTTTGTAAGTTGGTCTGGTAGAAATTGATTCTGTAAACGGATCATCTCCAAGGAAATCTCAGGGAGAGCAATATAATTCGCAGGTTCTCCTCAGAGCTTTGACTTGGCTTATTTGATTGCTGGTGGAATGGCTCAAAGGTAATTGAAGACATTGTAATAGATGATTTGCAGAGTCACATTTTAAAATCAAAACTAGCCCTGTTTTAAAAAAGTGTTGTTGCTGTTTATCGCTACGTTGTGTCCAACTCTTTTGTGACCCCATGGGCTGTATCCCACCAGGCTCCTCTGTCCATGGGATTTTCCAGGCAAGAATACTGGAGTAGGTTGCCATTTCCTTCTCCAGAGGATCTTCCCAACCCAGGGATCAAACCCGGGTTGCCTATTGCAGGTGGATTCTTTACTGCTGAGCAATCTGGAAATAGTGCCATGTAAATCTCCTATCTTGTTCAAAAGTCCTCAGGTCTGAAGAAGCACTTAGGCTTTGATCTTAAAACACTTCTGGAAAACTCAAGGGAGGCCTGTGATTCCTTTCAAAGTCTAGCCATCAATTCCCAAAAGATGCCGGTGGATCAACCAAATAAAGGGATCAGCACATAATACTGTGTGGGTATAGTATGTAAGCTATGATCCCTTTACCTCCTTTTATAAAAGAAAAAGGAAGTAAAAAGTAAAGAAGGTAAAATCTAGGGAGTTCCCTGGTGGTTTAGTGGTTAGGATTCCAAGGTTTCACTGAAATGGCCTGGGTTCAATCTTTGGTTTAGGGAGCTGAGATTCCACAAGACTGGTGACAAGGTTTAAAAAAAAAGAAGGTAAAAACTAGGAAGCAACAGTCAATAATTGTATAAAAACATGAGAACCTGGGGCAGAGGGAGCTACCTACCACCAGAAAGTGGATCAGAAGCTAAGAGACTAATGATGGTCAAGAGCACCCAAGGACGATGTTCACTTAGCAGCTTCATTTGGTGTCTGGTGAAACCCAGGGAATATACTGTTTATAGTCAAATTTTAACAAGTCTGACTATCTGTGTTTCCTAAAGTATCTGCTTTTCTTAAGCCTAGCTGATCAACAGAATCATTTGGCTGCTGCTGCTAAGTCTCTTCAGTCGTGTCCGACTCTGTGCGACCCCATAGACGGCAGCCCACCAGGCTTCCCCATCCCTGGGATTCTCCAGGCAAGAACACTGGAGTGGGTTGCCATTTCCTTCTCCAATGTATGAAAGTGAAAAGTGAAAGTGGAGTCGCTCAGTTGTGTCCAACTCTTTGCGACCCCATGGACTGCAGCCCACCAGGCTCCTCTGTCCATGGGATTTTCCAGGCAAGGGTACTGGAGTGGGGTGCCATTGCCTTCTCCGGAATCATTTGGGGATTTTGTTTTAACATAAATTCTTGACCATCCTGGCTATTTATAAGTATTTATTTGCTTGTGTTAGTCACTCAGTCATGTCCTACTCTTTGCAACCCCATAGACTGTAGCCTGCCAGGTTCCTCCGTCCATGAAATTCTCCAGGCAAGAATAGCAAAGTGGGTAGCCATTCCCTTCTCCAGGGGGTCTTCCCGACCCAGGGATTGAACCTGAGTCTCCTGCATTGCAGGCTGATTCTTTACTGTTTGAGCTGTTTGCCTGTGCTGAGTCTTAATTGAGGCACATAGGATCTTTGATCTTTGCTCTGGCTTAGGAATCTTTTAGTTTCAGCATGTAGCATCCAGTTCCCTCATCAGGGCTTGAACCCTGGCGCCCTGCATTGGGAGCACGGAGTCTTAGCCACTGGACTACCAGGAAAGTCCCCCTACTGTCTCAGCTTTCTGATTCACTAAGTCTGGAGGATATCCAAGAAAATTGCATTTTTTTTAACCGTTTCATTTTTTAGATGAACTGTTAGTAAGTTGTAATTTACATAAAATAAAATGCACCCATTTTAGATGTATGGTTAGGTGATTTTTTTTTTTGCAAATATATATGCCCCCCATAACCTTTACAACAATCAAAGTATAGATCATATCCATCCAACAAGGACTACTTCCCCTAAGTGACTTTCAAACCTTAGCTATGAGATTTTCTAGAATGATTCAAACCCAAGTATAATAAGAAAACCATAAATCCCAAAATGTTCCTTTGTGCCCTGGCAAATCATGCCCCCAACCCACCCCTGACAGCCTCCACCCCAAGCAACCACTGATGTACTTCTTAACCCTGTAGATTGGTTTGCTGTATCTAGAATTTTGTATCAGTAGACTTGTACGGTATTTGCTTTGGGGGTTTGGTTTCTTTGGCCCGGCATAATGTTTTTGAAACTCATTCATGTTGTTGCAGATATATTTAAATAGTTTATTCCTTATTAAGGGTAATAATATTCCATTGAATGGATATACTGAATTTCTGTATCCATTCATCTGTTGATGGATGTTTGGGCTGTTTCTAGTTTTTTGCTGTTATGAGTAAAGCTTCATATATATTGATATAAAAAAGTTTGGGCATACATTTTCATTTTGTTGGACTAAATACATAGAAGTGGAGTTGATAGGTCATATGGTTAGGTATAAGTCTAACTTTTTAAGAAACTGCTGAATAGTTTTCCATAGTGGTTAGACCACTTTACTACCAGCAACTCTGAGGATTGCAGTTGCTCCATATCCCTATTAACACCTGGTATTATCAGTCAATTTTAGCCATTCTATATTTGCATGTATGCTCAGTTGCATGCGACTCTTTGCAACCCCATAGACTTTAGCCTGCTAGGCTCCTCTGTCCATGGGATTTCCCAGGCAAGAATACTAGAGTGGGTTACCGTTTCCTCCTCCAGAGGATCTTCCTAACCCAGGAACTGAACCCACATCTCCTGCATTGCAGGTGGATTCTTTACCCCTCTGAGCCATCAGGGAATCCTCGATTCTATTTAGGGTATTGTGGTATTGCACTCTACTTTTTTAGGCACTTGCTTATATTTTATTTATTTATTTTGGGATGCACAGGGTCTTCCGTTGCTGCTCATGGGTTTCTCATTGTAGTGGCTTCTGTTGCGGATCACAGGCTCTAGGACAATCAAGCTTCAGTAGTTGCAGCACTATGGGGTCTGTAATCATGGCTCAGGAGCTCAGTTGTTCTGTGGCACGTGGAATCCTCCGGACCAGGGACTGACTGCGTGTCCCTGGTGTTAGTAGGAGACTCCCATCTACTGAACCACCAGGGAAGTCCTTGCTGCTGCTGCTAAGTCACTTCAGTCGTGTCCGACTCTGCATGACCCCATAGATGTCAGCCCACCAGGCTCTCCTGCCCCTGGGATTCTCCAGGCAAGAACACTGGAGTGGGTTGCCATTTCCTTCTCCAATGCATGAAAGTGAAGTTGCTCAGTCGAGTCCGACTCTTAGCGACCTCATGGACTGCAGCCCACCAGGCTCCTCCATCCATGGGATTTTCTAGGCAAGAGTACTGGAGTGGGGTGCCATTGCCTTCTCTGAGGGAAGTCCTTAATGTACTTTTATTTGTTTTTTTCTCACTGTACTTTTAAATTGCTTTTCCTAATGAATATTGAGTGTGTTTTCATGTGCTATTGACCAATATCTTCTTTTGTTAAGAATCTATTCTAACTTTTTGTCATGTTATTATTGGGTTGTTTACTTATTGTTGAATTTTAAGATACATATATTCTGAATATAAAATTAAATATATGTTTTACAAATATTTTATTAGATTTTATGGTTTGTCTCTGTTTTCTTTACAATGTCAACAAAGAACAAGGTTTCAATGTTGATAAAGTATAATTTATCAACACCGATTTTCTGTAATCGGTGATTAGATTGTATCTCGTCTGAGAAATTTCTCTTGTACCAGGGTTGTGATGATTTTCTCCAATGTATTTTCTAGACCTTACATATACTTTTATGTATATGATCCATTTTGAGTTAATATTTATCTATAAGGATCAGTGTTCACTTTTCTTCAGGTAATATCCAGTGGTTCACCTTTTGTTGGAAAGACTTTTCCCATTAAATTGCCTTCACACAGTCAAAAATCAATTGAAAAAATAAATATATAAAGCATAGTTTATATAATGTATATGTTATACATTATTTTACAACTTATATATAATACAATTATTTATGAATTATATATGTAATTGTATGTATTATATATGCATATATATGTATGTGTACATATATATATGTATATACACACACATCTGTTTCTAGACTCTGTTCTGTCCTGTTGGTCTATGTCTCTGTTATTTCCCCAGTACAACATGGTCTGAATTACTATGCATTCGTGCGTGCTAAGTTGCTTCAGTCCTGTCTGACTCTTTGCCCCATGGACTATAGCCTGCCAGGCTCCTCTGTCCATGGGATTCTTCAGGCAAGAACACAAGAGTGGGTTGTCATGCCCTCCTCCAGGGGATCTTCCCAACCAAGGGATCAAACCTGAGCTTCTTATGTCTCCTGTATAGGCTGTCGGGTTCTTTACCACTAGCGCCACCTGCAATGCCCCTGGATTACAGTGTCTTAAAACAAAATGGTTTAAGTTTTCCATTTTTGTTCATTTTTAAGATTGTTTTGGCTAGTTTAGGTCCTTTACATTTTGATTTCGGGATTCAGTTTGCTAATGCTTTGTTAAGGATTTTTATGTTTGTCCTTCAGAAACAACATTAATCTGCCGTTTTCTTGTAATGACTTCATGTGGTTTTGGTGTTGGCAGATTATGACCTCATAAAGTAACATATAAGAGCTTCCTCCTCTAATTTCTGAAAGAGTTTATGTATTATTTCTTCCTTAAATGTTTAATGGAATTCACCAGTGAAGCCACATAACATCGATTTTTCTTTACAGAAAGATATTTAAATATAAATTTTATTTAATTACTAGATATAAGACTATTCCAATTTTTTTTATTGTTTCTTGAAATAGTTTTAGCAATTTATGTCCTCAATGAATTCACCCATTTTATTGATTGGCATAAAGTTGTTCATGCTACCTACCTCCTTATTAGTCCTTTAATACCTTCAGAGATGTCCCCTCTTTTATTCCTGATATTATTAGTTTCTATATCCCTTTTCTTTTTTCTTAATCAGTCTAGCTGGAGGTTTACCCGTTTTATTCACTATGTTTGATGGATTTATTTTATTTCAAATTATTTTCTAATTTCCTTTGCAACTTCTGTAACCCGTGAGTTATGAGGATGTGTGTAATTTCTATATACCTGGGCAGCTTTCCAGATAACTTTTGCAATTAATTTCCAATTTAATTCTTAGTAGAAAGGAACATTCTACAGTTTTTCAATCATTTTGTATTTATTAAGACTTAGTTTATGGCTCAGAATATTATCTGTCTTGATAAATGTTTCACGTGTACTTGAAAAGATAATATTGTTTCATGTCCCTTGTGTCCTTAGAGATGTTGTTGAGTCTTTTTGTTCTGTCAGTTGCTGAGAGATCAGTATTGAAAGCTCCAAGTAAAATTGTGACTGTGAATTTGTCTGTCTCTCCTTTTGAGTCCATCTAGTTTCTTTGGTTCTGTCAGATTTCACTTAGCATATTTTGAAATTTTGATATTAGGTACACACATATTTAGGATGGCCATGTCTTCTCAATGAATTGACTCTTTTGTCATTAGGAAATGTATTGCTCTTTAACACTGGTGAAATGTCTTGTCTTGTCTTTATGTCTTTTACCTGAAAACTGGGTTTGCCTCTTGGTGGATGTTGAGCCAAAGGACAGAATTGGGAGAAGGAAGGATTTATTATTACTTGCAGCAAGCAGGGAGAATACCAAGGATCCTTCTCAAAGCAGTGTCTCCCTGGACAGCAAAATTGGGGAAGTTTTAAGCTAAGGGTTCATGCATATTCATAGTGGGATTTGGCCTTCCCCCGTGACTCAGCAGGTCAAGAATCCTCCTACAATGAGGAAGACACTAGGGACTCTGGCTGGATTCCTGGATAGGGAAGATCCCCTGGAGTAGGAAATGGCAACCCACACCAATAGTTTTGCCTGGAAAATCCCATGGACAGAGGATCCTGGAGGGCTACAGTACATGGGGTGATGAAGAGTCGGACATGACTGAACTCATTGGGCAGTCCAGTCCACACTTTAGTTGATTGAAGTCACTGAGAGTCAGAAAAGTCAACATCTTGGTCCCTTGGATTCTAGTTGATCTGGTGGTTAAAGGGCCTGAAAGTTGGTAATAGTCGCTCAGTGTGTCCAACTCAGTCATGTCCATGACCCCATGGACTGTAACCTACCAGGCTCTTCTGTCCATGGGCTTCTTCAGGCAAGAATATTGGACTACAAAAATAATGGGCTGGGTAACCATTCCCTTCTCCAGGGGTTCTTCCTTACCCAAGGATATAACCCAAGTTTCCTGCATTGCAGGGAGATTGCTTACCATCTGAGCCAAAGGGCCTGAGAAGAAATTTAAATCTAAAAACCAGCTCAAAACAGTGCTTTAAGCTAGTCTTTACCATTGCTATACAACCGGAAATCTTTACAGCTGATTTATTACCTTTGCTATTGTTACCTCTCTTGCTGATAACAGTCCTTTGTTTCTGGATTTTTTTGTTCGCTTGTTGTTGTCACTCATGTCCCATTCTTTGTGACCCAATAGACTACAGGACACCAGGCTTCCCTGTCCTTCACAATCTCCAAGAGTTTGCTCAAACTCACATCCATTGAATTGGTTATACCATCCAATCATTGCATCCTCTTTGAGAGGCAAAGTGATAGGCAAGAAGTAGATTTATTAGTATAGGACGCTTATAAGAAATGCAATCGGGCAGGCGAGGAAGCTCTGCCCAGACGATTGAGTGGGCTACAATTAATAATGGAAAAAAGGGGATGAGAAAAGATGCCTTCTTCAGGTAGATGTAGATGCAGATATACGTCATTAGCTCCTCCTTCATATTAGGCAGGAAATTGTCTGACCCTATGAGGTCAAACTGGGATTATCTTATTAGTACAAGGGTGGTGACCTTTCTTCCATCTATTCAGGGCAGGGGGGTGGGATATCTTGTGGTTCTGTTTATGGTTTTATAATTAAGCAAGCCTGATTCATTGAATAATGTTCCAATAGCTTTCTTGAGCTATCATTGGCTTAATAATGGCCTCCCAAAGTTTCTTAGGTTTCCTTCTCAATCTATAGTCAACCTATTGGGACTTCTACAACTGCTTGTATAACTATCCTATTTTATCTCCTTGCGGTCCAAGGGACTCTCAAGAGTCTTCTCCAGCACCACAGTTCAAAAGCATCAATTCTTGATGCTCAGCTTTCTTTATAGTCCAACTCTCAGATCCATACATGACTACTGGAAAAACCATAGCTTTGACTAGACGGGCCTTTGTTGGCAAAGTGATATCTATTTGCCGTGAACTGATGGGACCAGATTCCATGATCTTCATTTTTTGAGTGTTGAGTTTTAAGCCAGCTTCTTCACTCTCCTCTTTCACCTTCATCAAGAGACTATTCAGTTCTTCTTCACTTTCTGCCATTAGGGTGGTGTCATCTACATATCTGAGGTTGTTGATATTCCTCCCAAAATCTTAATTCCAGACAAGACAGAGTGTGGGCCATCTCGGAAGGCAAGAGCAGCCCCAGAATATGGGGTTGTCAGTTTTTACAGTTCAGTTCAGTTGCTCAGTCGTGTCTGACTCTTTGTGACCCCACTAACTGCAGCACTCCAGGCTTTCCTGTCCATCACCAACTCCTGGAGTTTGCTCAAACTCATGTCCATTGAGTCAGTGATGCCATCCAACCATCTCATCCTCTTTTGTTCCCTTCTTCTCCTGCCCTCAATCTTCCCCAGCATCAGGGTCTGCTCCAGTGAGTCAGTTCCTTACATCAGGTGGCCAAAGTATTGGAGATTCAGCTTCAGCATCAGTCCTTCCAATGAATATTCAGGACTGATTTCCTTTAGGATGGACTGGTTGGATCTCCTTGCAGTCCAAGGGACTCTCAAGTATCTTTTCCAACACCACAGTTCAAAAGCATCAGTTCTTTGGCGCTCAGCTTTCTTTATGGTCCAACTCTCACATCCATACATGACTACTGGAAAAACCATAGTTTTGACTAGACGGGCCTTTGTTGGCGAAGTAATATCTGCTTTTTAATATGCTGTCTAGGTTTGTCATAGCTTTTCTTCCAAGGAGCAAGTATCTTTTAATTTCATGGCAGCAGTCACCATCTGCAGTGATTTTGGAGCCCAAGAAAATAAAGTCTGTCACTGTTTCCATTGTTTCTCCATCTATTTGCCATGAAGTTATGGGACTGGATGCCATGATCTTAGTTTTCTGCATGTTGGGTTTTAAGCCAGCTTTTTCACTCTCCTCTTTCACTTTCATCAAGAGGCTCTTTAGTTCTGCTTTCTGCCATAAGGATGCTGTTTTTAGTTTTTACAGGAGTGGACAATTTCATACACTAATGAGTGGGAGGATTATTCTAGTTCAGTTAAAGGATGGGATTTCCAGGAACTGGGCCACTGCCCACCTTTTGATCTTTAATGGTCCATCTTGGAACTGTCATGGTGCTGGTGGGTATGTCACTTAGCTTGCTCATGTGTTACAGTGAGCATTTATTAAGGCACTGAGGCTGAAGTTCAAGGGCAACTCGGACTATTTGGATTATTTAGTTCTAATCAGTTTATGTCATGTCCTCCAGGCATGTCATTCTTTTAAAGTTTGTGCCCTGTCCCCTTCCTTCCTGTTACAAAAACACTAATTTGCTTCCCAGGTAGTGCTGGTGGTAAAGAACCTGCCTGCCAATGCAGAAGACATAAGAGACTCAGGTTCCATCCCTGGGTCAGGAAGATTCCCTGGAGGAGGAAATGGCAACCCACTCCATGGGCAGAGGAGCCTGGTGGGCTACAGTCCATAGGATGTCACAGAGTAAGACACGCCTTAGCTTGCACACAGGTCCAGTTTTCTAGTTGTTTACAGAGGTAGGCTATATCCAGTCCCAGCCACCCAGTCAGGGTTTGAGATTAAATCCTGGAATAAGTAGTGGCATAATATCTAAAACAGGCCTAAGATGGCATTGCTCATGCTGAACCCCACATCAGCAAACTAAACCTTACCTAGGTATCTCTGCTCAGCTCTCCCAGAAAAGGAAGCTCTCCTTTTCTGCAGCACTTGCCTGCTCAGCACAAGTTATATCACCCAAGAGATCTTCTTTACCCCATGTAAGGAAGGCAGTGCTGCTGCTTTAACCAATTAGAGGATGCTTGTATAATTCCTTGATTCTTTTAGCTTTAGTCTGTAAGATCACTCATGTTGCACAGTTCTTTGGAGCTTCTTTCTATCTGCTAGATTGGATGATTCCTGATGCAAGAATTGCTGAATAAAGACTTACTGGATCAGTCCATTGTCTATGGGTTTAACAGTATTTAACAAGTTGTATCCAACTCTTTGTGATCCTATGGACTGTAGCACTCCAGGCTCCTCTGTCCATGGAATTCTAAACACAAGAATACTGGAATGGGTAGCCATTTCCTTCTCCAGGGGATCTTCCTGACCCAGGTCACCTGCATTGCAGGCAGATTCTTTAATATCTGAGCCACTAGGGAAGCCCAAGTTTAAATTCAGGAAAATTAATTAGAAAAATATATGTACTAGGCAGGAAAAAATTTCCAATACTTCTTTTCCCATTCATCTAGCCAAGTTTATTGGACACCTACTAAGTACCAGGGACTCAGTATGGCTGTTTAGAGATGTAATTATGAGCAAAAATACATATGGCCTCTGCAGACTTTTAGTTTTGGTAGGGAGGTATGACTGGTAATTTAATCATGTAGCTATTGGCTCTGGAAAGGTTGTTATGAAAGCATGTAAGAGGTGATCTGACAGGTGTGGTCGAGATGGTGGGGAAGACTTTCTCACGGAAGTAAATCCGAGCTGAGATCTGAAGAGTTGAGTAGGAGTTAATTAACAGGAGGGGAAGAAGCCAGAAGCTTAGGACAGGCTTTGGCAGTGAAGGAACCTGAAATCAAGCCAGACCTTGATTGTTAGTCCTCAGCTTCAAGCAGTAGAAAACTGCTGCGTCATCTTGAGCAGGAGATTGACATGATTGGATTTGCCCTTTGAATAGATAACTGTGTCATTCTCTCTTTTTTTTTTTTTTTGTCATTCTTGACTATGCATGCAATGAAAAGATTCCACTACATGGAAAGTAAATGGACCAGGACAACACCTTTCAGCATGAACACTTCACACTAATAAGAGATTAAGTGAGGTAGGGGTGAGGAGCCATGGCAGGCAGAAACGACACATAGGATGTGATTTCATCTCTATGAGGTATTAAAATATTCAAGAAAATATACAGATACACATATGAAGACATATGGTTGCTGTTGTTCAGTCACTCAGTCATGTCTGTCTCTTCGCTACCCCATGGACTGCAGCACAGACACTAGACTTCCCTGTCCTTCGCCATCTCCCAGAGTTTGCTCAAACTCATGTCCCCATTGAGTCAGTGGTGCTGTCCAACTGTCTCATCCTCTGTTACCCCCTTCTCCTCCTGCCCTCAATCTTTCCCAGCATCAGGGTCTTTTCTAATGAGTTGGCTCTTCGCATCAGGTGGCTAAGAAGGGATACTAATGTTTTAAAAGTATACAGGTATATGAGGAAATGATAAATAGCACAATCAGGATAGTAGGTAATCTGTCTGCAATATTTAAATACAGACAGACCTAGCAGAGGAGTTTTGGGTGAAGCAGAAAAGAATAGCTTTATTGCTTTGCCAAGCAAATGGGGACACAGCTGACTCCTGCCCTGAAAAACTATGTGTCCCAACCCGGGAGGATTTGATGGGGAGTTTTATGGTAACAGTTCAAGGGTGGGGTTGCTGCTAAGATCAGGGTGTGTGCAGAGCCTGCACTCCTCTAATCTGATCTCAGGTAATCTTGATGAGCTTCTCTGGTTTCTGGCCTCAGGTGATTTCTTGTGTGCGCATGCTCACTCACTCAGTCATGTCCAACTCTTTGTAACCCCATAGACTGTAGCCCACCAGGCTCGTCTGTCCTTGGGATTTTCCAGTCAAGAATCCTGGAGTGGATTGCCATTTCATCCTCCAGGGGATTTTCCCAACCCAGGGATCAAACCCTTGTCTGTTGTGCCTCCTGCATTGGCAGGTGAGTTCTTTACCACTGCACCACCTGGAAAGTCCAGTTTCTTAGCTGCTCCTCCTTTATTTAGCAATGGTTGGACACTGCCCTTTGGAAGTCAGAAAAGGTCACGGAGGTCAGATTCTGTTCCCTCCAAGCAAGAGAATGGAGGACAGGCTTCCAAGCCCAGGGGCCCCATAGGATTGGTTCAGTTTTAGTTCCAACCTCCAATGCCACTATGATTTTCCATCTGGATTACTACACCAGCTTAAACCAAATGCAGAGTTACCTTCTACTTTCAGTCTATTTTCTTTTTCCTTTTTGGTCACGCCATGGGTCATGTGGGATTGTAGTCCCCTGACCAGGGATGGAACTCTTGCTCTCTGCAGTGAAAGCAGAGTCCAAACCACTGGACCTGCAGGGGAGCCCCTCAGTCTTTTTTCTATATGTCATGTATCACTGTCCGATTTGAAATCCCTTAATGAGGACCCTAACTGTTTTAGACAGGAGGTAAACTATGTTGATTTGGCCCTTACCCAATTAAAACAAATTGTTATAAACTACTTGCTACTAGACCCAGTTACATGCAGTTACATTTTCTGTTCATTGATAACCGTCAATCAACAATTTCATATGGTTCAACTAATTCATGTCAAACACTGCCCTATACATATTATCTGAAATGTATACATAGTAGCTAAAGTTAATCCTCAGAATAACCTGGTAAAGGAGGCAGCATGATTTTCATAGTTTTACAGATGAAGAAACTGAGGTCCAGAGAAGCTAAGGCCTTGCTTGTCAAGGCTTTACAACTGGTGAGTGGTAGAACTGGGAGTAAAACGCAAATGGCTCTGGCAAGACGTGGAGAAATTGGAACCCTCACACATTGTTGGTGAGAATGTTAAATGGTGCAACCCCTCTAAGAAAACAGTTGGATAGATCCTCAATAAATTAAAGATGACTGGATTATTCTTGTATATACCCAAAAGAACTGGCTTTCAAACAGAAACCTATACATAAATGTTCACGGCAGCACTATTCACAAGGCCAAACGATGGAAACAACCAAAATGTCCATCAGTGGACGTAAAGAAGCTGTGGAATATCCATACAATGAAACATCACTCTGCCATAAAAAGGAATGAAGTACCGATACATGCTTCCACATGAGTGAATCACAAAGTGTTACGCTAAGTCAAAGAAGGCCACATATTATATAAATCTCTTGATATGAGCTATCCACAGTAGGCAAATCCGTGAAGACAAAATTCCATGGACAGAGGAGCCTGGTGGGCTACAGTCCAAGGGGTCACAGAGAGACATAACTGAGCGCATACACATGAAGACAGAAAGCAGATTAATATTTACCAGGGACTGCAAAGAGGTGGGGAAACTGAGAAATGACTACTTCATGGGTATGGGACTTCCATTTGGGGTGCTGAAAAGGTTTTGTAACTAGATAGTGGTGATATTTTTACTCAAGATACTGTGAATGTACTTAATGCCACTGAATTGCATACTTTAACATAGATAAAAGGTAAATTTTATCTTATGTGTATTTTACCACAATTTTAAAAAAAAAAGAGCTTCAGAGACAGGACACGTAATCTTTTCACTACCCTGTCCACTCAAAGGGCTTCCCTGGTAGCCCAGCTGGTAAAAAATACACCTGCAATGCAAGAGACCCCAGTTCGATCCTGAGTCAGGAAGATCCCCTGGAGAACTTGAGCCTGCTCAAGTCTTCTTGGGCTTCCCTGGTGGTTCAGACGGTAAAGAATCTGCCTGCAATGCGGGAGACGTGGGTTCGATCCTGGGTTGGGAAGATCCCCTGGAGAAGGAAATGGCTACCCACTCCAGTATTCTTGCCTGGAGAATCCTATGGACAGAGGAGTCTGGCAGGCTACAGTCCATGGGATTGTGAAGAGTCGAACAAAACTGAGCGACTAAGCACAGTCCATTCCAAGTTGACTGCTCAAGGTTCTTGGAATGTAAAGATCTGGTGTGCGTATGTATGTTAGTTGCTCAGTTGTGTCCAACTCTTGAGACCCCAGGACTATAGCCGGCCAGGCTCCTCTGTTTAATGGCATTCTCCAGGCAAGAATACTGGAGTGGGTTGCCATTTCCTTCTTCAGGGAATCTTCCCAACCCAGGGATCAAGCCTGGTCTCCTGCATTGCAGGCAGATTCTTTACCATCTGATCCACCAGGGAAGCCCAGAAAACCCTGTCCCCTCAAAGCTGACTGCTTGCTCATGCTTCATGGAATGTAGAGATCCAGATCAACTGCAAAGACAGGTCATTCCCTCTGCTGGAGACCATCCCTCTGCAGGCATGCAAACACATTCTGCCCTTATCTCAGAAATGCCTGCTTACCTTTGAGCCAGCTTAGACCTCATTCTTCTAGAAGCCCTCCTGGATTGTGTCACCCCTCGTGGAGTGAAACTCTCATCTTGTGTGTTCCTCACAGCTTTAGCATCTCCCTATTACAGCACTTAGTAACAGCTGAGGTCAGTAACTGGATGTGTGTATCATTGCTGTAGTCCTACCACTTAGCAGAGTGCTTTGCACATAGTAAATCGTCACTGAATGAATAAGTATGTCGTAAATGTTTGCTGTTTTTTAATACTGGGATAAATTGTTTTATTAAGCTTCTCTTTATTGTGCTTTGCAGATTTTTTTTTTTGTTTTTTGAAATTGAGGGTTTGGGGCAATCCCCAGGTGGCACTAGTGGTAAAGAACACACCTGCAAATGCAGGAGACATAAGAGACCCAGGTTCAGTCCCTGAATCGGGAAGATCCCCTGGAGGAGGAAATGGCAGCCCATTCCAGTATTCTTGCCAGGAGAATCCCGTGGACAGAGGAGCCTGGCGGGCTATGGTCCATAGAGTCACACAGAGTCAGAAGGGACTTAACCCAGATGCACATCAAGCAAGTCTACTGGCACTGTTTTTCCAACAGCATTTGCTCACTTCATATCTTGGTGTCACATTTTGGTAATTCTTGCAATGTTTCAAATATTTTCACTATTATTATATTTGTGATGGTGATCAGTGATCTTTGATGTTGCTGTTATGTAATTCACTGAAGGCTCAGATGATGTTTAGCATTTTTTAGCAATAATTTTTAATTATGGTATGCACACTTGAAAAAAATATTTTACATATATATTTTTGGCTGTGTTCTTTTTGGCCACGCGGGTTTTTCTTTAGTTTCGGTACAGAGGGGCTACTCTCTAGTTGCAGCGTTAAGGCTTCTCATTGCGGTGGCTTCTCTTGTTGCAGAGCACAGACAGGCTCTAGGGCGTGTGGACTCGAGTGGTTGTGATTCTTGGGCTGTACAGCATAGGCTCAGTAGTTGGGGCACACGGGCTTAGTTGCTCATCAGCATGTGGATCATCCCGAACCAGGAATCGAATCCATATCTGCTGCATTGGCAGGCCGATTCTTTACCATTGAGCCACCTGGGAAGCCTGAGAACTGTTTTTTTAGATGTAATGCTATTGCACACTTCACAGAACTACATTAGAGTTTAAATATAGCTTTCACATGCACTAGAAACAAAAAGAAAATTGTGTCACTCATTTTATTGAAATACTCACTTTATTGTTGTGGTCTGGAACTGAGTCTGCAATGTCTCTCAAATATGCCCAGTAATCAAATGTTATTATCTCTCTGTCCCCCCCACCAAGGGTACAGGAATGTAGGATCTCACCACAGATAGGGAAAGAGAATAACAGGAAGTGCATTAGCTCTCTAAAAGTCTGACTTTGGCTTTAAAAGAGCAACAAATTCAAGTGGGAAAGTGAGACACCCCCCC
>NW_011494942.1:4442572-4468418 GCF_000754665.1 Bison bison bison
TGTCCAAAGCCTTCAAGATAATTGCACTTGCTTTTTCCAATCCACACAAGAAGGTTGAAGGACTCCCCTGGTGGTCCATTGGATAAGACTCCACACTTCCAAGGTTTGATCCTTGGTTGGGGAACTAAGGTCCCTCATGCTTCTTGGCATGGCGGAGAAAAATAAATAAAATAACAGTGTGTGCTAAGTTGCTTCAGTTGTGTCCGACTTTGGGAGCTACCAGGTTCTTCTATCCATGGGATTTTCTAGGCAAGATACTGGAGTGGATTGCCTTGCTCTCCTCCTAGTATCTCTTAATTAAGACTAAGACACTAGTGGGACTTCCTTGATGCTCCATTGGTTAAAATTCCATGCTCCCAGTGCAAGGGGCACATGTTCAATCACTGGTCTGGGAACAAGGTCCCATCTGCCATAGGGTGTGGCCAAGAAAGAAAACTTAGAGGGCTTCCCTGTTGGTCTAGTAATTAAGAGTCCACCTTGCAGTGCAGGGGACATAGGTTCAATCCCTGGTCTCGGAAGATCCCACATACCTCGGAGCGACTGAGCCTGTGCTCTGAAATAAAAGAAGTCATACAGAAACATTTTTTTTGTTGTTGTTAAAAGCAAAAACTGCTGCTGCTGCTAAGTCACTTCAGTCGTGTCCAACTCTATGTGACCCCAGAGACGGCAGCCCACCAGTC
Source organism: Bison bison bison (assembly GCF_000754665.1). Classification (NCBI taxonomy): domain Eukaryota; kingdom Metazoa; phylum Chordata; class Mammalia; order Artiodactyla; family Bovidae; genus Bison; species Bison bison. Next base: position 4,443,253 of record NW_011494942.1, read on the forward strand.
TCCCCCGTCCCTGGGATTCTCCAGGCAAGAACACTGGAGTGGGTTGCCATTTCCTTCTCCAATGCATGAAAGTGAAAAGTGAAAGGGAAGTTGCTCAGTCGTGTCCGACTCTTAGTGACCCCATGGACTGCAGCCTACCAGGCTCCTCCATCCATGGGATTTTCCAGGCAAGAGTACTGGAGTGGGGTGCCATTGCCTTCTCCAAAAGCAAAAACTGTGGCTGCTGCTGCTGCTAAGTCACTTCAGTTGTGTCCGACTCTGTGTGACCCCATGGATGGCAGCCCACTAGGCTCCCCCAAATCCTGAGGTGTTAATGTGATATAAATAACAATAGAGTTTTCACTGGGTTTACAGTGAGAGCTCACAACCCAGCCCTTGCTTATGTCATTATAATCCAGCAATAGTGTTTATCTGTCTGAGGAAATGGATTCAAGTGATGACCAAAATGTGTTTATAGCAGTAATGTAAAATGACATTGAACATATGCTTTCGGTGTTTTTTGTTTTATTATTATTATTACTATTATTGCTTCTCATTTTGTTTTGTTTTGGATGTACCACATGGCATGTGTAATTTCCCTGATCAGGGATCAAACCCATGCCCCCTGTAGTGGAACTGAGAAGTCTTGACTCCTGGACCACCAGTAAAGTCCTAGACATACACTTTAAAGGATGATAATGTGATTTAATTCCAGAACCCTCCTTTGAGGGTCCACCATATTTCCGGCGTTGTGCTGAGTATAATGGCTGCGTGAAACATAGTTACAGCAGAGAGGAACGCGCTGTTCTTAATAGCACTGCCCAAGAGGACACCCACAACTTCTTTGCTTTTCTGCTCTACCTGCTCTAGTTGAATGACAGTGCGCCCTCCTTTTCTCCCTTCCTCCCAGGGAACCACTTCTTCAGAAGGGTTCTAGAGGTGGTGGCATGAACCAAACTGTGTTCCCTGCTTATGGTCTACCCAGCCATCTGCCTATATTCAGACACCCTAACTTTTCCCAAGTTTCCCCTTTGTATATAAAGGAAGTTGAGGAATTTCCCAGTCCTATACTTGGCACTAAGGAGATGCTCAAAAAATTCTAGTTCCCTTGGCCTCCTCTCCATTCTCCAAAGACTGTAAAAGAGGAGCTGTGTTGTTCTGGAAGCCCAGCTCCAAGTCCAACCGTTTGATAGACAAAAAGTATTCTTAGTAAAAGAAAAATTAGAGACTTATTAAAAAAAACACCTTTTTGTAGAAACATGGCTTTTAAGTTGTTTGTTAATGATATCTAGGTTCAGTGGAACTATAATGATTAGAAAATCAAATCTCTAAACCTCTTCAGACCAGAAGACAATGGGACTTTTCTAGAGAAAAAGGCCAGTAAAAGATGCTTTCTCTTCCAAATTCTTGTTTTCCCTCCAAAGATTTCACCCCAACATAGATACCCTGTCTTTGCTAGCTGTTTCTTCTACCTGTTGCATTTTGTCTACAAAGATGACAAACAAATTACACATTAATGAAGCCCAGTCTTGCTGGCAGGTTGGATGAGAAGGCTTTCGATATGAGAAGTTGCTCAGAAACTATGCTGGAGGGTAACATGGGTTTAAAACTCTGTGAATGTTATATGTATATATGTATATGTTATGTGTACATCTCAGATCAATCACTGAATGTTCAGCAGTCCCCAGTGGTGACCCCTTGTTACAGCAAGGAAACAAACTCACTAATGTGTAGCCAGATTCAGAAATGAGGGGAGGATTTCCCTGAGGATACAGTGGATAAGAACACCTGCCAGTGCAGGGGACATGGGTTCCATCCGTGGCCCGGGAAGATCCCACATCCTGCAGAGCAACTAAAGCCTGTGCACCTAGAGCCTGTGCTCTGCAACAAGAGAAGCCATCATAGTGAGAAGGCCATGCACCGAAACTAGAGTAGTCCCCACGTGCTGCAACTAGAAAAAGTCCAATCACAGCAATGAAGAGCCAGTGCAGTCAAAACCAAATAAAAAACAAAACCTTCAGTTCATTTCAATTGCTCAGTTGTGTCCAACTCTTTGCAACCCCATGAATCACAGCACGCCAGGCCTCCCTGTCCATCACCAACTCCCGGAGTTCACTCAAACTCACGTCCATTGAGTCGGTGATGCCATCCAGCCATCTCATCCTCTGTCGTCCCCTTCTCCTCCTGCCCCCAATCCCTCCCAGCATCAGAGTCTTTTCCAATGAGTCAACTCTTCGCATGGGGTGGCTAAAGTACTGGAGTTTCAGCTTTAGCATCATTCCTTCCAAAGAAATCCCAGGGCTGACCTCCTTCAGAATGGACTGGTTGGATCTCCTTGCAGTCCAAGGGACTCTCAAGAGTCTTCTCCAACACCACAGTTCAAAATCATCAATTCTTAGGCGCTCAGCTTTCTTCACAGTCCAACTGTCACATTCATGCATGACCACTGGACAAACCATAGCCTTGACTAGACAAACTTTGTTGGCAAAGTAATGTCTCTGCTTTTCAAAACAAATCCTTAGAGACTGGAAAAAAAAAAAAAAGGAGCTAGTTCAGCTTGCAACTCATAACCATGCAAGTGTTTTTCCCTGAGACAACCATTAATACTTGGGTATACAATAGAAACGCTTTAAGTACATATATTTCCCATTTCATCACACAGAATATTGAAATGCTGTGGAAAGAAAGATCATTGAAAGAATGACAGATTGAATAAAATTATCTTTTATTGTTTCATCAAAGGGAAGCCATTGCAATGAGAAACCCATGCACCACAACTAGAGAAAGTCCATGTGTAGCAATGAAGACCCAGTGCAACCAAAAATAAATTAATAATAATTTTTAAAAAAGAAATGAGAGAAACACAAGGGTTATTTTTCTACCCCTAGCATCTCATTTAAAACATACAGCTGTGAAATAATTGCATTTAAACGAAGAATCCAGACCACTCAGCTTATTGAACTTTGATGCCAAGGAGACCAAAGACTTCCCCCAAAGGAAACAGGAGATTCAAAACACAGGCACATTTTCTTCCATCATCACCACCCCCTAATCCTGCTGTGTCACCTCAGAGAACAATGTTGTAAATTCCCAAGGAATTTGGAAGAGGCAGTGTAGACAGAACATTTTCAGCACTCCTAGCGGAAAGTGTGTCTTTGTATTTTCTTTCATGTATCAGTAGCATCCTCTTCAGAAGGGCCTGCCAGATCTTAAAAAATAAACTTGAGAAACTCACATTAAGTTTCTAATGTTGAAGTTCATGCTCAAGGTCAGCTTGCCTCTTGACAAAGGAGGCTTGCACACGTAAGAGCCTCACATTTGTAAGTGGTGTAGATCCTGATTTCCTTCTCGGTCACAGGTCTTTCCCTAGCCAGCCTCATACATAATGCAGTGGTATCTGCTTTTGGTGAAAGCTTGATTGATTCCTCCTCTTTCAAAAGCAATCACGAGAATGAAGCAATTAAACATAATAACGCAGAGGAGAAAGAAAACAGCTCTGTTTGTGTTGCAGTCTTACCTCAGGAAGATCATGTGGCTTTTGCATAATTTTAAAGAATTTTATGACAATAGCTGTATGGGTTTTTTTTTTTTTTGTATACTCTTAATTGAATCAACCTGTCCAAACAGCTCCCAATTTATGAAGTTGAAGTGTTCTTAAGTAATTGGATAGGAGGTTTCTTAGTAGGATATTAAAGGGAGTTTCAAGTGAATAAGGACAGCATTGGAGACATAATTTACGACTTGGGTTCATCTTACAAATAGGCAACCATGAGTGACCTAATGTCCTGTTCCTTCCCAAATGATACTGAGTAACACTAATGTGTCATTTATTTTAATCAGCAAATATTAATACACTCCTTGAAGTGTTCCTTTAAAATTTTAATTAACTTGTTCATTTAGATTTCCCTCCTAATCAGCATGTAGGTATACTCAGTAATTATTGATAGTTCCTCCTTATTCTTACTAATCTCCCAAAGTGATGCTGCTCCTTTGTGTCGAGTCTTTGCAACCCCATGGGCTGTAGTCTGCCAGGCTCTTCTGTCCATGGGATTTCCCAGGGAAGAAGACGAGTGGGTTGCCATTTCCTTCTCCAGGGGATCTTCCTGACTCAGGGGTCGAACCCAGTTCTCCTACATTGCAGGCAGACTTTTTACCATCTGAGCCACCAGGGAAGCCTAGTCTCCCAAAGTTATGCTTTTTATAAAAATATAGCAAATGCTTTTTATAAACTGATTGGGACTAAATAAATTAAAGCTGCATTTTCTAATCTAATTTTCACAAAGTGTTAGAAGTTTGAATTTGGGACTTTCCTAAAAGGGAAATCACTGAGTAATTCTTAGTTCTGAGGTACTTCACATCTCCTTACCAATAAATATAATCTGTCCGTTTAGGTAGAAAAGTTAAAAACTTTTAAAAGATACTGGCTGTTCTAATAGGTGTATGGTAGTGCTAGCGGAACTCTCATTCATTGTTGGTGAGAATGCAAAATTGTACAACCGCTTTGGAAGATGGCTTGGTAGTTTCTGAGAAAACTAAATATAATCTTCCTGTACAATCCAGCAGTCACATTCTTTGGTATTTACCCAAATGAACTGAAAATTTCTGTTCACACAAATCGCATGCACACCTATTTATAGCAGCTTCATTTGTAATTGCTGAAACTTGGAAGCAACTGAATTGTCCTTCAGGAGGTAGATGGATAAATAAATTGTGGCACATCCAGACAATGAAATATTACTGAGCACTAAAAAGAAATGAGCTATCAAAGCCATGAGAAGACAGGAGAATTTTAAAACCATATTAACTACATGAAACAAGCCATTCTGGTAAGGCCACATTCTGTATGATTTCAACTAGACGGCATTCTAGAAAAGGCAAGACTATAGTTCTAATGAGGTGGTTGAACCTAAAGCCTACTATACAGAGTGAAATAAGCTAGAAGTTGTTGTTTACTCTCTCAGTCATGTCCGACTCTTCTGCGACCCCATGGACTGTAGCCTTCCAGGCTCCTCTGTCCATGGAATTCTCCAGGCAAGGATACTAGAATAGGTTGCCATTCACTTCTCCAGGGGATCTTCCTGATCCAGGGATCAAACCTGGGTCTCCTGCATTGCAGGCAGATTCTTTACCGTCTGAGCTGCCAGGGGAGAGAGAGAAAGACAAATATTGTATATTAATGCATATATATGGAATCTAAAAAGATGGTACCAACGGTCCTACAGGTAGGGGAGCAAAGGAGACACAGATGTAAGGAACAGACTCTTGGACTCAGTTGGGGGAGGGGAGGAGAGGGTAGGATGATTTGAGAGAATAGCATTGAAACATACACATTACCATATGTAAAAAGATAGCTGGTGGGAGTTTGGTGTATGACGCAGGGGACCCAAAGTCTGCACTCTGTGACAGACTGGAGGGATGGAGTGGGGAGGAGGTGGGAGGGGGGCTCAGAGGGAGGGGACACCTGTATACCTGTGGCAGATTCATGTTGATGTATGACAGAACCCATCACAATATTGTAAAGTACTTATCCTCCAATTAAAATAAGTTAAAAAATTTTAAAAAGAGAAAGGGGGGAAAAAAAGGCATGACTATGGAGACAGTAAAAAAATGAGTGGTTACCAGGAGTTAGGAGAGAGGGAAGAACAGGAAGAATACAGAGGATTATTTTTGGGCAGGAAACTATTCTGTGTGATACTACAATGATGGATATGTGTCGTTACGCATTTGTCCAAGTGGTAGAAATTGGAACGGCGCGAGTGAACCCTAACATGCACTGTGGACTTCGGGTGATTATGATGTATCAATGTAGGTTCATTGATTGTATCAAGTACACCAGCACGCTGATGCTAGATCGTGGGAGAAGCTATGTGTGTGCAGGAATGGAGGAATATGGAACTCTGTACTTTCTGCTCCATTTTGCTGGGGACCTGAAGCAGCCCTAAAAAATACAGCTTATTTATTTTTTAAATATTTCTTTATTTGGCTGTACCATGTCTTAGTTGTAGAGTTTGGGATCTAGTTCCCTGACCAGGGATCAAACCCAAGCCCTTGCATTGGGAATATGGAGTCTCAGCCACTGGACCACCAGGGGAGCCCCTAAAGTTTATTGATTTAAAAAAGAAATCTGCTTGGCAAATCCTACATTGAGCTCAGCAGTGTTTTAGAGATACAAAGGAAAAATGGGTTCTGACAACATATCTGCCAGAACTCACAGTCTTGCAGAGAGATAGACCAGTAACAAAAGATGCTTGATGCTCTAATGGAATGATGTGAGTTCCTCTCATGAAAGTATATCTTCCATATTTGTTGTTGTTCAGTCGCTAAGTCATGTCCAACTCTTGGTGACTCCATGAACTGCAGCACACCAGGCTTCCCTGTCCTTTACTATCTACTGGAGTTTGCTCAAACTCGTGTCCATTGAGTCAATGACACCATCCAACCATCTCATCCTCTGTTGCCCCCTTCTCCTCCTGCCCTCAATCTTTTTTATAGGGAGATCCAAAGATGGGCTTTTCTCCTGTGGGATGTGGAGGACAAGGAAAGGATTTCCCAGAGGAAATGGCAGTGAGGTTTGGTAAAGGATGGTGGTTAGAGTTCTGTTCTCCTGTGCTACAACTAGAGAAATGATCCTTAGTGGGGCTTCTCTGGTGGCTCAGTGGTAAAGAATCTACCTGGCAATGCAGGAGACACTGGTTCAATCCCTGATCTGGGAAGCTCCCACGTGCTTCAGGGCCACTAAGCTCAGTGTGCCACAACTACAGAGCCTGTGCTCTAGTGGTTTCGGGAGCCACAACTACTGAGCCCCCATGCTGCAACTATTGAAGCCCATGCGCCCTGGAGCCTGAGCTCCACAGCCAGAGAAGCCACAATGAGAAGCCTGCTCACTGCAGCTAGAGAAAAGCCCATGCAGCATAGCCAAAAATAAACAAATAAAAGTGATTCTTAGTGTTGCCTTCTTTCTACTCCCTGAAAAATGTGTAACGGAGTAAGGGAAGGAGGTGTATCAACTGATGTTTTACTTGCTCTTCTGACCAGCCCAGGATGAGGTCTAAATAATCATAGAAAAATAGTAAAATATTCTATTCTTTAAGCATTGATTCTGTGCTTATTAGAAACCAAATGATGAGTGGAAGAAGAGAATTTGGTCAAGTTCATGAACTACATTGTTTCAGCCTCCAGCTTTTCTCACTTTATATTTTGTCCCCAAATGATCTCAGAATGAGCTGCAAACAGAAATATCTGGAAGCACATCTCCTTCTCAGGCAAGCATCTCCAGCTGCTTGTCTGACATCTCTACTAGAATGTCTCTAAAGCACCCTTAATATGATGTGCTGAAAGCTGAATTCACACACTTTCGCTCTAAACCTCGTGCTCCTCCAGGTCTGACCTCATGGTTGGCATCACTCTCTGTCCAGCTGCAAAGATGGACCCCAAGGAGATATCGCTGTCAAGCTCTTCCTGCCTTGCCTCTGACATCTGCCTCCCAGTCCTGCTGTTGGACCTTTGTATTCCTCAGATGTATGCTCTTCTCTTCAACTCTTCCTTCATCTCCCAGATCAAACCACCATCAACACTCACTTTATTACTCTCCCAGTCCACTTTCCACCGTGTGCAGAGATATTTTCAAAAATGGAAACTTGAGCACATCCTGGAAGTGGAACTTAAAATCTGTAGTATCATAAATAATAAAGATTTAGGGGATTCGTTGGTGGTTTGCACTTGCACTGTAGGGAACATGATCCCTGGTCAGGATATTAAGATCCCAAAAGCTGCATGTGTGTTAGTCGCTCAGTTGTGTTCGACTGTTTGCGACCCCATGGACTGTAGCCCACCAGGCTTCTCTGTCCATGGGATTCTCCAAGTAAGAATACTGGAGTGGGTTGTCATTCCCTTCTCTAAGAGATCTTCCTGACACAGGTATTGAACTCCAGTCTCCTGCATTGCAGGAGCCACCAGGGAAGCCCTAAAAGCCACATGGCCAAGTAAGAAGAAGAAGAAACATTTAGTCTCTGTCCCTGGTTCCATCTATGTCCCTGGCATAGAGTTCCTAAAACCCTTAGAATCTCTGCAGTGATAAGATTGTCTTTTCTGGGAATTCCCTAAAGGTCCAGTGGTTAGGATTCAACACTTTAACTGCCAGGGACCAGGTTCGGTCCCTGGTTGGGGGAACTAAGATCCTGGAAACCATGGCACAGCCAAAACACAGAAACATGTTAAAGAAAAAATAGAATTAAATGATTCCTTCACATGGAGCTCCATGAAATAAAAAGTTGTCACATAGCAGGATGCTAATGTCATGGATTGCGATAGAAACACTCAAAATGATCTTTTAAAATCTGGAATACAGAGAATGAATAAAGAAAAGAAGGAATTTTAAAAACAGAATGTCCATTGAAGGAATACATTCACAGACAGACTGTGGGCCGTCACAGAGGGTGAATGTGGCCTCAAAATGTGCTGTGGTTAGCTTTTATGGGCTGGGTAATTTCGTAGGCTAATGAGTGGGAGGATTAGTGCAACTGTTTTGGGGAAGGGGCGAATATTTCAGGAATTGGGCCACCACCCACTTTTTGGTCTTTGATGGTCAGCCTTGGAACTGTCGTGGCAACTCCGGGTGTGTCATTTAGCTTGCTGATGTGTTACAGTGATCATATACTGAGGATCCAGGTCCAGTTGAAGTTGACTCATCTGCCATCATGGCCCCATTTGATTCTAATTTGGTTATGTTGGGTCCTCGGGCTAAGTTATTCTTTCAAAGGTTGTATGGCCCTGCCCCCTTCCCTCTTGTTTCAAAAGTTGTAAGCCCCTTCCCTCATATCCTGCCCTTCTCATCTTTTCCCCTGGCTGTTCCTGAGCTCTATCTTTTTTATAATAAACGAGTAACAGCAGGAAAAACTTCCCTGGTGGCTCAGATGCTAAAGAATCTGCCTACAATGCAGAAGACCCAGGTTCGATCCCCGGGTTGGGAAGATCCCTTGGAGAAGGGAATGGCTACCCACTCCAGTATTCTTGCCTGAAAAATTCCATTGACAGAGTAGCTTGGCAGGTTATAGTCCATGGGGTCGAAAAAGAGTCAGACACGATGACTGACCATTAATTTCACTTTTCAGCAGCAAGGAAAGCACTTTCATGAGCTCTGTGAGTCATTCTAGCCACTTCTTAAATCTGAGAAGCTGTTTATGAGAACCCCTAATTTATAGTTAAGAAGCTTGTCTGACTCTTGCAACCCTATGGGGTGTAGACCGCCAGGCTCCTCTGTCCATCGGATTTTCCAGGAAAGAATACTGGAGTGAGTTGCCATTTCCTTCTCCAGGGGATCTTCCCGACCCAGGGATGGAACTTGGATCTCCTGCATTGTAGGCAGATTCTTTACAGGCTGAGCCACCAAGGCTAATATTTAACTTATATGCAGAGTACATCTTGTGAAATGCCAGGCTGGATGAAGCACAAGCTGGAATCAAGATTTCCAGGAGAAATATCAATAACCTCAGTTATGCAGATAACACCACCCTTATGGCAGAAAGCAAAGAGAAACAAAAGAGCCTCTTGATGAAGATAAAAGAGGAGAGTGAAAAAACTGGCTTGAAACTCAACAATCAAAAAGCTAAGATCATGGTATCTGGTCCCATCACTTCATGACAAATAGATGGGGAAACAGTGAGAGACTTCAATTATTTTTTTGGGCTCCAAAATCACTGCAGATGGTGACTACAGCTATGAAATTAAAAAACACTTGCTCCTTGGAAGAAAAGCTATGACAAACCTAGACAGCATATTAAAAAACAGAGACATTACTTTGCTGACAAAGGTCTGTCTAGTCAAAGCTATGGTTTTTCCAGTAGTCATGTATGGGTGTGAGAGTTGGACCTTAAAGAAGGCTGAGTACAGAATTGATGCTTTTGTACTGTGGTGTTGGAGAAGACTCTTGAGAGTCCCTTGGACTGCACAGAGATCAAACCAGTCAATCCTAAAGGAAATGAGTTCTGAATATTCACGAGGAACTGATACTGAAGCCGAAGCTCCAACACTTTGGCCACCTGATGCAAAGAACTGACTCATTGGAAAAGACCCTAATGCTGGGAAAGATTGAAGGCAGGAAGAGAAGGGAACGATAGAAGACGAGATGGTTGGATGGCATCACGGAGTCAATGGACATGAGTTTGAGTGAACTCTGAGAGATAGTGAAGGACAGGGAAGCCTGGCTTGCTGTGGTCTATGGGATCACAAAGAGTCAGACACGACAGAGCAACTGAACAACACAAGTTATAGTTGGTCATTCAGTGGTAAGAGTGTCCTGGAATTATAGTTGGTGTCTGAGGTGAGAGCAATCTTGTGATACTGAGCCCTTTAATCTGTGAGCTCTTACTCTCACTTGGAATAGATAGTGTCAGAATTGAATTGTTGCACATTTCGTTGACGTCAGAGATCCTGGTCCAGGAAGATTCCACACACTGCAGAGCAACTGAGCTCATGCACCAAAAGTACTCATGCCTGCGCACCTAGGGCCTAAGAGTTGCAACTACTGTTGAGCCCCTGTGCCGCAGCTACCAAAGCCCACATGCCCAGAGCCTGTGCTCCGCAACAAGAGAAGCCACTGCAATGAGAAGCCCGGGAACTGCAACAAAGAGTAGCCCCTGCTCACCGCAAATAGAGAAAGCCCATGCAAAGCAATGAAGACCCAGCACAGCCAAAAATAAATAAATGCATTTTTTAATAAAAAAAGAAATGGTGAAGTGAAAAAATGCCCCAAATCCTTCTAAGGGTTGCCATTGTTTTGGATCAAAAACCAAAATCCTTTAATGTCCCACAAAGTGCTGAGTGCTCTCTGGCTGATAGCTACTCCTTCTTCTGCCCAGTTATCACCTGTTCTCCTCTGTCACCAGTGCTCCAGGTGCCCCAGAGTCTTTTTGGGCCCTTGAGTATGCCTCCTCCGTCCCCTCTTTCTGCAGCTCTTGCTGCAGATATTACTTCCTGAGGGATTTTTGTTTTCAATGCCCTCCCCTCAACACACATCAGAACTAAACCCACTGCCCTGTTACGGGCTCTCAGAGCAATGTACTTTCCCATCAGAACAATTATCCCAGTTCATCAATATAAATTTAGGCTGTGCTGTGCTCAGTTGTGTCCAACTCTATGCAACCCTATGGACTATAGCCTGCCAGGCTCCTCTGTCCATGGAATCCTCCAGGCAAGAATATCAGAGCAGGTTGCCATTTCCTCCTCCAGGGGATCTTCCCGACCCAGGGATTGAATCTGTATCTCTTGCATTTCCTGAATTAGCAGGCAGATTCTTTACCACTGTGCCACATGGGAAGCCCCAATATAAATTTGGATGACTATTTATTAACATCTGTCTCACACATAAAATCTCCCGTAAGTGTAGAGACCATAGCTGTTTTGTTCATCATTGTAACTTAGCTCTTAGGATAGTGTCTGTTCTGTAACAAATGGCAGTAAATATTAAAGTAATAGTGGTTTATAGGGACTTCCCTGGTGGTTCGGTGGCTAAAGACTCTGTGCTCCCAAGACAGGGGGCCCAGGTTCAATCCCTGGTCAGGAAACTAGATCCTGCATGACACAACCACGAGATTCCAGGTGCTGCAACTACGACCTGGTGCAGTCAAAATTAACTCATTTTTTTAAAAAAGAATAAGTGGTTTATGGTAGAGTGAGGAGAAAGTACTGCTAAGCACTTTTCATGAGAGGAGAGCACTTCAAGATACTGGAATGAAAAGAGGCTACTGTGCCATTTTCTAAAAGTCCAAGGAAAATACATTTCTCTGCAAAACAACTTCATGGGTTAACTATAATGTCAAGTTACTTGCTTTGAGCAAAAGGAGATGTGTCAATATAGTATTTCTGATGCATCACCCTCACCAGAAGCTCTGATTACAAGATTTATGCACCTTCAACTAAAAATCAGATGAATGGATACATAAATAATGCAGATTTGTAGACAATATAAGGTGTGGTGAAGGAGTAATAGAAAGTTGGTCAGCTTGAAATACCAGTAATAACCAGATTGGTTATTATTATTGTTGTTGTTGTTGTTATTATTGGTGCTAGTGGTAAAGAACCCACCTGCCAATGCAGGAGACGTAAGAAATGTGGGTTCGATCCCTGGGTCGGGAAGAAACGCTGGAGAAGGAGATGGCAACCCACTCCAGTACTCTTGCCTGCAAAATTCCATGGACGGAGGAGCCTAGTAGGCTCCAGTCCATGGGGTCACAAAGAGTCGGACATGACTAAGACACTTAACTTTCACTTTCATGGCCTCATGGTTAAGAGGAAGTTTTCTGGGGAGACTTCCCTGGCAGTGGTTAAGACTCCACATTTTCACTGAAGGGGGCTCGGATTTGATCCCTAGTCAGGGAATCACTGACAGCAGTTGTCCCAAGGAGATCCAACCAGTCAATCCTAAATGAAATCAACCCTGAATATTCATTGGAAGGACTGATGCTGAAGCTGAAGCTCCAGTACTTTGGCCACCTGATGCAAAGAGCCAACTCATTGGAGAAGACCCTGATGCTGGGAAAAGATTGAGGGAAGGAGGAGAAGGGGACGACAGAGGATGAGATGGTTGGATGGCATCACTTCGGGAGCTAGTGAATAACTGGGAAGCCTGGTTTGCTGCAGTCCATAGGGTCACAAAGAGTCAGACACAACTTGGCCACTGAACAACAGCAGCAGGAAATTGAGATCCTGCATGCCATGTGGCATGGCAAAAAAAGAAAAAGGTCTCTGAAGCCAACTTCCTTGCCATCTGTATATCTTCTCTGTTCAAGTCCAGTCCATTTTTCTTTTTTCATTGGCCATGCCACATGGCTTGCAGGATCTTGGTTCCCTGACTAGCGATTGAACTCCAAGGCTCTGGTAGCGAAAGCACTGAGTCTTAACCACTGGACACCCAGGGAATTCCCATCCAGTGCATTTTTAATCAGGTTGTTTGTTCGTTTTTTTTTTTTTTTTTTAATTGTGAGGCTTTTCCCCTCCAGACATGAAATCCATGGTGTCTTTTCATCAAATATGTGGTATCTTTTCAGCACTATCAGTTTTCTGACACCAGTGGGGCGCCCAACTATTCCATTCGTTCTGACACTGTCTGCCTGGAGTTAGCATCAGATCCCACAAGTTGAAGGGCTCAGGCTCAAAAGACTGCCCCTCTTCAGCTGCCAACTGCAAATGAAGTATCCAGGCTACCTATACTTTTACCTGATGAATGACAAATTCAGGGCTTCTCACGAACCACTCTCCTGTTCAATAATTTGCTACAATGGCTCAAGAAACTCAGGAAAATGCTTAATTATGTTCCCCCATTATTAGAAAGGATACAATTCATGAACAATCAGAGGGAGGGATTCATAGGGTAAAGAGTAAGGGTAGGAAGAGTCACAAAGCTTCCACACCCACTCTGTATGCAGCACCCTCCTAGCACTGTTTAAAAAAGATACTTATTTATTTTTATTATTTACTTGGTGGCTCTGGGTCTTGGTGGAATACAGGATCCACAGGAGGAATCTTTGAATTGTAGCATATGAACTCTTACTTGGTGGCACATGGCATCTAGTTCCCTGACCAGGGATTGAACCCTGGTCTCCCTACATTGGAATCAGGGAGTCTTAGCCACTGGACCCCCAAGGAAGTCCCCCTCCTAGCACTTTAATAGATTCATCAACTCTTCTACAGCTCAATCTCTTTCCTCCCTTCCCCTCCCGAGGTTGGTGGGGAGGGCTGAAAGCTACGACCCTCTAATCATTAGGTCTAGGTTATCTAAGGGCCCCTCTATGAGCCCCTCATTAGCATAAATTCATTGTAGTGAAAGGTGCTCATTATAAATAAAAAGATACTCCTATTACTGAGAAAATCCCTAAAGTTTAAGGAGTTCTGTGTCGGAAACTGGGAGCAAAGACCAAATATATCTTCATGATACCCACTTAATTGTTAAGTTTTCAGAGTTCTTCAAATTTTTTGGATAATAGTCCATCACCAGGTATCACCTTTTGCAAATATTTTCTCCCAATCTGTGGCTTGTTTTTTCATTCTTTTGGCAATGTGTTTCATTGAGCAGAAGTTTTTTATTTTAATGAAAAATAGCTCATCAGTTTTTTCTTTTATGGATCCTGTTTACAGTGTTGTATTGAAAAAGACATCCACTGGCAATCTGGTGGTTAAGACTTCCTAATTTCACAGCGGGGGCATGGTTTTGATCCCTGATCAGTTAACAAAGATCCCTCAAGCTTCAAGGCACTGCCAAATAAATAAATAAAAAGGCATTCACCATACTCATGGTTTTTTGGGTTTTCTCCTAAGTTATCTTCTAGAATTTTTACACTGTTGCGAAGAGCTGACACATTTGAAAAGACCCTGATGCTGGGAAAGATTGAAGGCAGGAGGAGAAGGGGATGACAGAGGATGAGATGGTTGGATGGCATCACCAACTCAATGGACATGAGTTTGAGTAAACTCTGGGAGTTGGTGATGAACAGAGAGGCCTGTCAGGCTGTGATCCATGGGGTCATGAAGAGTCAGGCACGACTGAGCAACTGAATTGAACTGATTCTACATTTAGGTCTGTGATCCATTTTGAGTTAACTTTTGTGATGAATGGAAAGTCTGTGTCTAGATTCATGTTATTTGGATGTAAATATCCAGTTGTTGCAGACTTAGTGCTTTTGTCAAATGTATATTGAGTTTTTTTTAAAAAGGCACAAATTTAATATTTTGCTGTGCTACCCTTTGTATAAACACAAGTATGTGAACATGTTTGTGACTCAGTCGTGTCTGACTCTTTGTGACTCCATGAACTGTAGCCCTCCAGGCTTCTCTGTCCATGGGATTCTCCAGGCAACAATACTGGAGTGGATTGTCATTTCCTTCCCTGGGGGATCTTCCCAACCCAGGGATTGAACCTGAGTTTCTTGCATTGCAGGTGGATTCTTTACTGTCTTAGCCACCAGGGAAGCCCATATAAACATAAAGATTGGGAAAATTCCCTTGGGGTCCGGTGGTTAGGACTTAGTGCTCTCACTGCTGTGGCACAGGTTCAGGCGCTGGTTGGGGAGCTAAGATCCTGTAAGCTGCACAGCGCAGCAAAAAAAAGAAAAAAGCAAGTTTTTTTTTGTTGTTTGTTTCTCTCCTGTAACATATATTTTGTGTATATATAAGCAAGTATGTATTTATCTACCTGGAATAGAGTTTGGCTTAGGATAGGCAATAGACAAGGGAAGAAAGGCATTCCAGAAAGACTCCAACTTGACTACAAAAGATAGCAGTCTTCAACTGGTGATGTTTTTTAAGAAAAGCTTTATAAGGAATAGTTTATTTTCAATTTGTCTTTAGTTTCTGCTGTAGTGCAAAGTAACTCAGTTATACACATACTCTTTCATATTCTTTTCCATTATGGCTTATACAAGATACTGAACAGAGTTCCCTGTGTTATACAGTAGGACTTTGTGGTTTACCCCCTTTTTGCTGCACTGCACAGCAGGCAGGATCTTAGTTCCACTAGGGATCAAACCTGCACGCCATGCAGTGGGAGTGTGGACTCTTAAGCACTGCAGTGCCAGGGAAGTCGTGTCTAATCTGTATATAATAGTTTGCATCTGCTAATCCCAAATTGCCACTCCGTCCTTTCCCCACTCCCCTTCCTCTTTGGCCACGGCAAGTCTGTTCTCTATGTCTGTGAGTCTGTTTCTGTTTCATAGATGTGTTCATTTGGGTCATATTTTATATTCCACGTATAAGTGATATGATACGGCATTTGTGTTTCTCTTTCTGACTTACTTCGCTTAGTAGGATCATTTCTGGGTCCATCCATGGTGCTGCACATGACATTACCTCATTCTTTTAAATGACTAATATTCTGCTGTATATTTGTACCACATCTTATATCCATTCATTTGTCTGTGGACATTTAAGTTGCTTCCATGTCTTGGCTGTTATAAACAGTGCTGCTGTCAACATAGGGGTGCATGTATTTTTTCAAAGTAGAGTTTTGTCTGGGCATATGCCCAGGAGTGGGATTGCTGGATAATATGGCAACTCTATTTTTAGTTTTCTTTGAGGAAACTGCATACTGTTTTCCATAGTGGTTGCATCAACTAGGGATTTTGAATTAGCTTATTTAATTCTGCAATACCAAAGCCAAAAAAAAAAAAAATGCTTTCTCTATCATTTAATCTACCTGCATTGATATTTCCCTGGCAAGTGGCTGCAGAATCACATTAGTTCAATTATAGAACTTTGCATTGTATTAGGCACCACTATTTCCCTTGGGTCCTCGTTAAATAAGGTTAAATCAACTTTCTGCCTACAGCATTTGTGCTTAAAAAGGAAAAATCCAAAAAACTCCATTGCATTATTCTATATACCCTTAGAGAAATAAAAAAGAGAAAAAAAAATCTTCTCTCAAAGGGTTAAATTCAGAATTTTTTTCCTTAAAACCCACTGGAAAATGGCTTCCACATTCCAAAGGATAAGGAAGGAAAGCTATGAAATCATTTTGAATGGATTTTTTCAGCAGGGGAAGAACTGGCTCATTTTCCATGTGGACTGCCAAGTTCGCCAGTCTTGGGGAGGAGGGGGGAGGGGGAATGGTTTTACTCTTTCTTACTTCACATACATTTTTAAACTGCAGTCTTATGGAATTGAAAATCCCATTTGGAGATCAGATTCTTCAGATGGATTTAATTTATATACCATTTGACCAAGTCAATCAGGCCAGGCTTAGTAGATGGCTTTTTTCTTTACAATGTTGGGAGCTCTGCTGAAGAATCCTGTTTTCTAAGTTACAGAAAGTTGATTTAGCAAGTAGTGCAGCTCATTTAGGTTTTGTAGCTAATTATCTTTGGGCTGCGTGAAAATTGTCTTCTGAGCAATAATTACATTGCCTCTCCTTAAAAGCAAACTTTCTGAATTATTGTCTTCTAAAATCTAGAGTTTCTCCCAGATTCCCTGGTAGCTAAATATGGTCAAGGGAACTGATTTCAACCTGTAGCTTGTTTGTGTACAGGGTCAGAAATGTACAAGAATGGAGCAGAGCAGAGTGAGAAAACAGCAAAGCGTCTCTTCCAAGAGATGAGGCTTCAGTCTCATTCTAAGAAAGAGCCCAGTGTTCACACTTCGCTGTGAGCCACCTTTTTCTTATTGTTTGAAAATATCAGTGAGTTGGCTGAAGCCCATTGGGTTTAAGAGACAATTGCATACCAGCGAGCGCACCCACACGAAAATGTGTGCCCTGGCATTAACGGAAGCGTCTTTAGCCACTCTTCTCTCCGGGAAACTGGAGTAAAGCATGCCTCCTGCCACTTGATTATGTCAGAGGTTTGTGTCTCCTGTTAGCAAATCCACACAGAGCAGGGACTTCCTGCCAGCCAAATGGTGTTGATGGAATAGATTCAAATATTTGAGACAGAACCTGCATTGTGTCATGCTTTCACAGACATTTTCTCTAGCCGAGGGAGTCCCTGCGAGTGCCCTGCTCTTTCCACAGCCTCCCCGTGCCTCTAGGAATTGCTTCTCTGCTGTTTCTAGGCTTTCTCCATCTCCTATTCCACACTGAAGACGATTTCTGAATTCTCTGCCAGACTCGACAAATCCTGGCATATTGTTGGTGTTCGGTCAATATTTGCTGAATAAGTAAAAAAACCGATTTATGATATATGCGACCTGTTTGCTGGAAGGCTGGAAATGATCAAAACTCTTTCTGTCAACGTGGATCTTGATAGCAGAGAATTCTGGGGCTGGAAGCATTTTAAAAGACTTCTCATTGCTTTGAGTTTGAAGAGATCCATCAGTGATTACGTTAACAATGTAAAAAGCCGCATGGGAGGCAGTGGAGAAAAAGCAGGGACATGCTTTACAAGTGCTAAAATGCATCATTTGTTTTGGGTAAACTGACTTTTGTTCCTTAAAGTGCATTTCCATATCAGTGGTGCAAAGAAAATGATGACAGAAATGACTAGGTTCACTGAAAGTTCTCAGGGTTGCTGAAGACGTGAAACACACACCCATTTATGAAACACACCCATTTTGCTGACAGATGAAGAACTGGCAAGACTTTTGGCAAATGATTGAAAAGTCAGCATGTGGGAACTTGTACTACAAATTGGGAGTGGATCTTCTGAAACTCCAGTAAACAAGCAATCTCTTCTCTTTTATAAAGCACAAAGGCAATCATCTAAGCATCTAATGTTCATCATTAGCTCCAGTGTTATAAGAACAGCACAACTTGTGTGATAATTCACAATATTAGAAACTGGTCGAAGGGAGGCTGTTCATGCTGGAGGTCCAAGCATGATACCTGCTGGGCAGGCAGTGTGTATACCCTGACCTCTTTGCCACAGGCCAGGTTAGGAGACCCAGCTTGGACAGATATCCACATGGACTAGAGAGAAAAAACAAAGAAAATTTCCTCTTCTGCCTTTGGTTTTTAGCTCTTACTGAGCCAGAGGAGCCTCAGGACTCTGGAGAGGATCCTTTTGCATCTCTACACCAGGATTTTACGAATTACTACCTCATATGGTCAGGAGGATTAAATGAGTTAGTGAGTGAGTGAAACTTGCTTAGTCGTGTCCAACTCTTTGTGATCCTATGGACTATACAGTCCATGGAATTCTCCAGGCCAGAATACTGGAGTGGGTAGCCTCTCCCTTCTCCAGGGGATCTTCCCAACTCAGGGGTCTAACCCAGGTCTCCTGCATTGTAAGTGGATTCTTTACCAGCTGAGCCACAAGGGAAGCCCAAGAATACTGAAGAGGGTAGTCTATCCCTTCTCCAGAGGATATTCCTGACCCAGGAATCGAATGGGGGTCTCCTGCATTGCAGCCGGATTCTTTACCAACTGAGCCACAAGGGAAGCCCCTCTTATATACATGGATTAAATAAATTAAACCATGTATATTTCCTAGAACAGTATCTGGCAGAAGCAAAGACACTAAATTCTCCTTCTTCCTCTCCGTCACCATTTCCCTCCTCTTCACCTTTGCCCCGTTTACCAGCCCTTCCTCTTCCCTTCCCCTTCCTCCTTAGTATTATTTTTATTTTCATCATCATCTCAGGTCCTGGCAAGTCTCAGACCTGCACTGCTGCTGGAACGTCTTCTGAAGGAACCAGATGTATTAACTTTCTATTGAGATCTTCTAGAGAAATAAGCATGCAATGAGCACCGCCTATGGTAAAGAATGCGCCTGCCAATGCAGGAGATGAAAGAGATGCAGGTTCAATTCCCTGCATCCGGAAGATCCCCTGGAGGGGGAAATGGCAACCTGCTCCAGTATTCTTGCCTGGGAAATCCCGTGGACAGAGGAGCCTGGTGGGCCACAGTCCATGGGGTTCCAAAGAGTTGGACATGACAGCACACACATGCCCACACACACAGCTATGTTACAGACAGAAAGTGCTTTACAGATGACTCTTTTACTCCTTAACAGTAACGCTAAAGAAATAATGATGATTACTCACATTTTAGGGATGAGGAAACTGGCATGACCGAGTCAGGTGAAGCCCAGAGTTTCCTGGCAAATGTCTTGGGTGGATTAGGAAAGGTCTCTCCAGTACCCATTTCATCACCCACGTCCGAGGTACAGATCACAGATCCCTGCCATTTGGGAGGAGCAGTTTCTGCGCTTCCCCAGGCCACTGCCTGTCCAGTGGGTACCCTCTGCAGAGTCTTGTCCTGACAAAGCACCTTTCTGAAGTCACACATAGGCTTTCTCTGGACTCTCAGAGGCCCTGGGAGTCTCAAATCTTAAGGTGCCGAAATTCAAGTAACCTACAAAGAGTTGCCAAGAATGCTTTGATTTCCAAAGTCTTTGTAAGAGGGAATCTCAGACTCAGTGCGTTTTCAGGATTTGCTGACATTGTTTGTACAGGTGAGGTGCCTGAGGTCTCAGGGTAGGGCCTAGGGCGAGGTGAGGGAGGTACCCAGGACACAAAATTTAAGGAGGCTTCATGCAAACATGGGCTTCCCAAGTGGCTCAGTAGTAAAGAATCCACCTTCCAATGCAGGAGACTCAGGAGATGCAGGTTCAATCCCTGGGTTGGGAAGATCTCCTGGAAGAGGAAATGACAACCCACTCTAGTATTCTTGCTTGGGAAATCCCTGAACAGAGGAGCCTGGTGGGCTACAGTCCACGGGGTAGCCAAGAGTCGGACACGATTTAGCGACTGAACACCTTCAAGCACAGGCATGGCATTCTCCTGTCCCAGTCATTTTCTTTGACTGTACTAGAAAATCTTTTTGCCCTCATCCCTGGCTATCAACAAAGAACCTAGAAGTTGAATAAATCTGGGTACCTATGTGTGGACAAAAGGCAGTGGAAAAGTGGTTTGAGGCCAAATCTTAGCCTTCAAGAACCATAACTGAGAGTTTGCATGTTACACCACCAGCCAGTGTTTCTCCACATGTGGTGTTGGAATCATCTGTTCTCTTAACTTCAGAATTCTCAGATTGAATTGGAAAGGCAGATAACTCTTTTCTGCAGATAATGCATGTTAGCCCGGTTCAGTCTTTTGGAAACCTTCTTTATCCTTTTGGGGGAAGGGATAAATGAGATGATGTTGGTAAAATATCTAGTAATGTCATTATGAGGTCTGTGATTTTCTTTAACATATTTTAACATATAGATTCTGTTGTTATGTGTGCACCATTTAGATTAAGCAGCAATTTAGATGCTACCAGCGTTCTAATCTAGACAGTACAAGCCAGTAACAGCCAAATGCAAGGCAAGATCCTCATTGGGTCTGATTTTTAAAAATCAAATGTAAAAGACATTGTGGGGACAAATGTGGAAAACTGAGTACAGATTGAGCATGAGAGGATATCATGGATTACTGTTAATTTTATTCAGTGTGATGTGGTATTGTGATCATGGGGAAATGTATTAGGTTGTTAGAAATGGATCATTAAGAATTTAAGGGTGAAAATACCATGATGCTTATAATCAACTATATAATACTTGAATAAATATGATAAAATGTTAAGATTTATTATGAAAGATGATAAGAATTATTAAGTCTAGGTGATGAGTATATTGGTATTCATTATACTATTCTCTCTACTTTTCTGTATGTTCATAATGAAAAGCTAAAAAATAATAAAACACACAGTCCACGAAGGGTAGTTTTCTGGCTTTTGTAAACACTTCTGTTACCAATATCTTGTCTAAACCATGACACTTTATCACTTGCTGGGATTTCCCTGGTGGTCCAGTGATTTTTTCCAGTGAATGATTTTTCCTTTCTTTTGTGGCCATGCTGTGTAGACTGCTGGATCTTAGTTCCCCCACCAGGGAATGAATCTGTGCTCCCTGCATTGGAAACGTGGAGTCTTACCCCTGGACTACCAGGGAAGTCCCTGATATGTGATTTTTTTCCTAAAAATATTCCCTCCCATTGTCTAAGTAGGGTGTACAAGAGGCTTGTAGTCTCTACCCTTAGCAATGATGTGTGTACATGTGTGTTAGTCACTCAGTCTTATAAACTCTTTGTGACCCCATGGGGTGTAGCCCGGCAGGCTTCTCTGTCCATGGGATTCTCCAGGCAAGAATGGGTTGGAGTGGGTTGCCATGCCCTTCTCCAGGGAACTCTTCCTTACCCAGGGATTGGAACTGCAGAATCGTCTTCGGCATTGCAGGCAGATTGTTTACCATCTGAGCCACCAGGGAAGCCCCCTTAGCAATGATGCCCTAGGCTAATTCCTTCAAGGGGTCTCTCACCAAGAACACTGGAGGATTCTGGGTGTCTGATCGAATTCTCCTTTTGGAATCTTGGCTTTTACTGGAAGATAAAATTTTTTTTTTGGCTGATTGTACCAACTACAAAGAACCTAGAAGTTGCACATGTTCACATTGACTCAGGTTCATTTTTAAGAATAGGACTTGCACATAGTAGATTTTCAGTATTTGCTCACCACTTCCACGTCCCGGTTTTGAACTTCTGTTGCTGTAAATAATCTGGGGTACATGTTGTCTTCTTAGCTGTCTTTACAAAACATCAATGTTCTACAGCTCTGTTTCACTTACTACGCACTCCACCTAAGCTGATTATTCAACTACTAGCTAGATCTTTTCAATGCAGCTTTCCTTCCATTGAAATGAAATGGACATAATGTAAAATGTCCATTTTACATTATGACCAAATGACCAGTGAACAACACGACGCCCTTGAAAATCCAGTCTCTCCGTAGTCTGCAGAAGTTGAGGTCAAGGATGCATTTTACTTACCCTGTTATTGTTAAGTGTCTAATAAAATCACACTGTGTTTTCCTTTCACACTCAGGATACTTCTGACTCTAACCACCTGTAGGGTGTCCTGCAGTTCAGTTCAATTCTGACCAATTGCCGGGAGTTAGCTCACAAGGTAAACTCTCAATCCCATGAGACTGATCCACTTCAGACTCCAGTTGAAAATCCCAAGTTGTCACCTGTACTTTTGAGCCACTGGCTATCAATCAGGCTCCCATGACCCCCTCCTCAGGTTTAATAGTTTGCTAGAATAGCTCACAGAAATCAAAACATTTATATTTAGCAGTTTATTATATAATAAAGGATATAATCACAGACACAGATGAACATCTTGATGAAGAGATATACAGTGTAAACCAGAAGGGTCTTCTCTGCCCTAGGAGCTGGGAAACACCACCCTTTTGACTCATGTATGTGTTCATGAACCTGGAAGCATCTGAACCCCATATCTTGGCGATTTTCATGGAGGTTTAATCACATACACATGATAGATTATTAACTCAAGCTCAAGCCCCTCTCCCTTCCCTGGAAGAGGGGAATGGGACAAAAATTTCAAGCTTCTAATCAGGGCTTGGTTTTTTGCTGACAGGCCCCCATCCTGATTTATCCAAAAAGCCCTCTAAGAGTTGCATCGTTAGAACAAAAGATGCTTCTATCATCCAGGATATTCCACATGGTTTATAGCTCTGAGTCAGGAGCTGAACTTTTAAATATTAAAACAAAATGTGCTCCTAACAGCTTTATTGCTTGTTGTTGCTGTTCAATCGCTAAGTCATGTCTGATTCATTGTGACTCCATGGACTGCAGCATGTCAGGCCTCCCTGTCCCTCACTATCTCCCGGAATTTGCCCAAGTTCACGTCCACTGAATCAGTGATGCCATCCAGCCATCTCATCCTGTGTCACCCTCCTCTCCTTCTGCCTTCAATTGTTCCTAGCATCAGGTCTTTTCCAATGAATCGGCTCTTTGCATAGGGTGGCCAAAGTATTGGAGCTTGTTTCAAGATCAGTCCTTCCAATGACTATTCAGAGTTGATTTCCTTTAGGATTGACTTGTTTGATCTCCTTGTTGTCCAATCTATTCTCAAGAATCTTTAGTGCTTAAGAAGTTATAATAGTTTTAGGAGCTTTGGCCAGTAGTCAGGCAGAAGCACCAAAATATATGTTCTTATTATGTCACAATATTACAATAAGACACTGCTTACACTCTCAGGTCATCTGTGGAACTACATATATGTATTAATATGCATAGCCCAGAACCTATAGCATTTTGAGAATACATTGTTATCTCTTTTGATATAAATAAAATTCAATATTTTATTTAATTTTTTTTTAATTTTTAAAAAATATTTCTGTATTTATTCATTTGTTTTGGCTGTGTCAAGTGTTAGTTGCAGCGCGCAGGCTTAGTTGCCCCTCGGCATGTGGGGTTTTGGTTCCCTGACCAGGGATTGAACCCAAGTCCCCTGCATTGGAAGGCAGATTCTTAACCACTGGACCACCAGAGAAATCCCTCAATATTTTATTGATATAAGATTAAAATACTGTAACCAGTTTAATAAAGTCCTGCTTTTAGTTCCTTTTCTACCCTCTTGCATTCTGTTATCCATTCTCCTGCTTACATCTTCAACACCTTTGGGCTTTTGTCCTTTTGACTTGCCCTCCTAGCAGACCACTGACACTGGAGCAATCCAGTGTCCCTGTCCTGGACTCCTACACGAGGTCTGCAAGCATCCCCATCATCCTGCCCAAGGAGAGTATAAATGTCCTGTGACCTGGCTAGTGCCAATCAACTTGGACCTGGATCCCAGGACCAAACTGGGAAGATTATAACTCCTTCCCTAAGGTAATTGGGATGACATTCAGAGAGTCTTGTTAGAGTCTTCATGGCTAAAGATTTGAGCATGAGTGTATCATTTCTTTTTATATTCCACATATAAGGATGTCATACAATATTTCTCTTTCTCTGTCTGACTTACTTCACTTAATAGGACACTCTCTAAGTCCATCCATGTTGCTACAAATGGCATTATTTCATTCTTTTTAATGGCTGAGTAATATTCCATTGTATATATGTACCACATCTTTTTTACCCATCCCTCTGTTGATGGACATTTAGGTTGCTTCCATGTCTTGGCTATTGTAAACAGTGCTGTAATGACTTACAAAACCGAAAGATACTCAAAGACTTAGAAAGCAAACTCATGGTTGCCTGGGGGAGGAGAAAGTTACGGACTTTGGGAACGTCCTGTGCACACTCTACATGCTTTCCTTGTGGCTCAGCTGGTAAAGAATCCGTCTGCAGCGCGGGAGACCTGGGTTCAATCCCGGGGTTGGAAAGATCTGGAGAAGGGAAGGGCCTGGAGAATTCCATGGATTATATAGTCCATGGGGTCACAAAGAGTCAAACACGACTGAGCGACTTTCACTTTCACTGTACACACTTCCGTTCAGTTCAGTCACTCAGTGGTGTCCGAGTCTTTGTGACCCCAGGGACTGCAGCACGCCAGGCCTCCCTGTCCATCACCAACTCCCAGAGCCTACCCAAACTCATGTCCATTGAGTCGGTGATGCTATCCAACCATCTCATCCTCTTCTCATCTCATCATCCCCTTCTCCCCCTGCCCTCAATCTTGCCCAGCATCAAGGTCTTTTCAAATGAGTCAGCTCTTCGCATCAGGTGGCCAAAGTACTTAAGTTTCAGCTTCAACATCAGTCCTTAAAAGAACTCCCACTGATCTCCTTTAGGATGGACTGGTTGGAGCGCCTTGCAGTCCAGGGGACTCTCAAGAGTCTTCTCCAACACCACAGTTCAAAAGCATCAATTCTGTGGCACTCAGCTTTCTTCACAGTCCAACTCTCACATCCATACGTGACTATTGGAAAAACCATAGCTTTGACTAGACAGGCCTTTGTTGGCAAAGTAATGTCTCTGCTTTTTAAT
>NW_011494942.1:4468518-4469812 GCF_000754665.1 Bison bison bison
GAACTCCAGGAGTTGGTGATGGACAGGGAGGCCTGGCGTGCTGTGATTCATGGGGTCGCAAGGAGTCAGACACGACTGAGTGACTGAACTGAACTGAACTGTTGTTTATCTACTGTATATACAGTAGTTGTTTCTGCTAATCTCAAACTCCTAATTTTTCCCTTCCCCACTTCCCCTTTGGTACCCATAAATTAACTTTTTATTTCTATGAGCCTGTTTTTATTTTATAAATAAGTTCACTTGTATCATTTTGTTAAGATTCCACATATAAGTGATATCGTGTGATATCTGTCTGTCTTTGTCTGGCTTGCTTCACTTAGTATGATAATCTCTAGGTCCACCTACTATTCAATTCTTGGAGTGTCTCCTGGAAGACTGAGTAGAAAGTTGGCTGATTCTGCTGTTTGGACGTTGCTTGACCCACCTCAGAGTGAGCCTCTCATACAAGATGCTTTAGGAATACCTTAGGACAGAGAGTGAGGATTTCCTTAATCTTAAATGGGCATATATGACTATTTTTTTGCCCACTTGCAAATAAAAATTTATACATTTCAAAGAATTTGGACTAAGGCTTCTTTGCCTTGTAATCTACTATCTGATATGAATGTTGGGTGGGGGAAGAGGCTTGCATAGCTTCCTCCTGATTCAATTAGTGGCCTCTATTGATGTTCACTCAAAGAGCCTGACAGTTCTTGAAGGACACAGAAAAGCTGAAGTCAATTGGTAATATATGAGGAAACTGTGGGACAGACAAACATACAATTTTTTCTACTGGTGCCGTATAAATGAAGGATCCTGTATGTTAGGGAGGCATTGGTGCTGTCCAGCCATGTAGAGAATGAATCTGAGAGACTCTTGAGATTCATCATCAAGGCATCAGAATAAGGATACTGGATGTTATTTACCAGGAAAACTGTAAAATAAGAAGAGAGTTGGCTAAAGATGTAGACTTGGGAACCAATATTTAAAGAACGGAAGAGCAAAAAGAAATGATGAAGGGTATTGGCAATCTAGATGAGTGTCAGTTCAGTTCAGTCGCTCAGTGTGTCCAACTCTTTGCAACCCCATGGACTGCAGCACTCCAGGCCTCCCTGTCCATCACCAACTCCCAGAGTTCACCCAAACCCATGTCCATGGAGTCAGTGATGCCATCCAACCATCTCATCCTCTGTCGTCCCCTTCTCCTCCTGCCCTCAATCTTTCCCAGCATCAGGGTCTTTTCAAATGAGTCAGCTGTTCACATCTGGTGGCCAAAGTATTGGAGTTTCAGCTTCAACATCAGTCCTTCCAATGA
>NW_011494942.1:4469912-4472454 GCF_000754665.1 Bison bison bison
TTGCATTTCTTTTCCATGGGGGTGGTCTTGATCCCTGTCTCCTGTACAGTGTCACAAACCTCCGTCCATAGTTCATCAGGCACTCTATCAGATCTAGTCCCTTAAATCTATTTCTCACCTCCACTGTATAATCATAAGGGATTTGATTTAGGTTATACCTGAATGGTCTAGTGGTTTTCCCTACTTTCTTCAATTTCAGTCTGAATTTGGCAATAGGGATTTCATGATCTGAGCCACAGTTCACTCCCGGTCTTGTTTTTGCTGACTGTATAGAGCTTTTCCATCTTTGGCTGCAAAGAATATTATCAATCTGATTTCGGTATTGGCCATCTGGTTGTGTCCATGTGTAGAGTCTTCTCTTGTGTTGTTGGAAGAGGGTGTTTGCTATGATCAGTGAGTTCTCTTGGTAAAACTCTTCTAGCGTTTGCCCTGCTTAATTCTGTACTCCAAGGCCAAATTTGCCTGTTTTCCAGGTGTTTCTGGACTTCCCGCTTTTGCATTCCAGTCCCCTATAATGAAAAGGATCTCTTTTTTTGGGTATTAGTTCTAAACGGTCTTGTAGTTATTCATAGAACCGTTCAACTTCAGCTTCAGTGTGACTGGTTGGGGTGTAGACTCGTATTGCCATGATATTGAATGGTTTGCATTGGAAACGAACAGAGATCATTCTGTACACACTACTGTATTTAAAATGGATAATCAACAAAGACCTATTGTATAACACATGGGACTGTGCTCAATGATATGTGCCAGCCTGAATGGGAGGGGAATTTGGGAGAGAATGTATACATGCATACGTATGGCTGAGTCCCTTTGCTTTTCACCTGAAACTACCACAACAGTGTTAACCGGCTATACCCAATGCAAAATGTTTTTGGTGTTAAGAATATATATATATATCTTTGACAAAAAAGAAAAAAATTATTCAGTGATTTGAATTGTGTGGGTGCTGGCCATTCAGGATGGGTACAAACCACAGGACAATAGGCAAGGCCTGTTGACTCCTGATGCCTTTTTTTGATCCTGTAGTTGCTGGATCCTGAGGAGGATCCGGGAGTCCTAGGGAGGTAACATGCTTCAGAATTTTAAAAGCTCTGTGTGAAACTTCGGAGTTCTGAGCAACCATGCTTCCTGCCATGTTGTTGTATTGCCTCTGTAATAATTTACTTTAAAATACTTCCTTCTAAACAGTGTAATGTACTTGTGTGTAAATTAACTCTAATCTACACTCTAGGGGAGGTTAGTTATCATTAGAGTTACCCTATTAGGAATTCACACTCCAGAGGTGGTTAGTTATCATCTGAAGTGCCCTAATCAGGAATCCATACTCCCCAGGTGGCTACTTAAGCCTTTCAAGGATCTTTATTGAAATTTATATCAGAAGATTCATTAATTAGCATAAGAGATGTTAGAAATACATTTTCATTGGTGAAATGAATGGTGTTCCTGATATATGGCTGGCCAGAAAGACTTCAGAGCCCTGTCATACTTGTGAGAATAAGGTACAAGAACACCTGATCAGAGAGTTAAGTTCTATGAAAGCAGGAATTTTTCTTGGATTTATCCCCCATAGCTCTGTATCAGTGCCGAGCCCACTGCCTGACACCTAGGATACACTCATAGATCTGATGTATGGTGAATAAGTGCTAGAAAGCCCAGCAACCTACTGTGTTCTCATTGTAAATTCTATATGATTCTGTGCTGTCTACCTCTCCCCAATGCCTTCTGTTCAGTTTTTTAAAAAATAGTGTCTTTTGTTTTCTTTATTCTTTTATTTTTTTAATTTAATTGAAGTTGATTTATAGTGTATTATTAATAGTTTCTGATATACAGCAAAGTGATTCAGTTACGTATATGTGTGTGTGTGTGTGTGTGTGTGTGTGTGTATTACTCAGTTGTGTTCAGCTTTTCGACCCCATGAACTGTAGCCTGCCATGCTCGTCTGTCCTCGGGATTTCCAAGGCAAAAATACTGGAGTGGGTTGCCATTTCCTCCTCCAGGAGATCTTCCCGAACCAGGGATTGAACCCATGTATCCTGTATTGGCAAGTGGATTTTTTATCGTTGAGCTTCCTGGGAAGCATACACACACACATTTATATTCTTTTTCAGACTCTTTTCCATTATACTTTATAACAAGATATTGAACATAATTCCCTGTGGTATATAGTAGGTCATTGTCATGTATGGATGTGAGAGTTGGACTGTGAAGAAAGCTGAGCGCCGAAAAATTGATGCTTTTCACCTGTGGTGTTGGAGAAGACTCTTGAGAGTCCCTTGGACTGCAAGGAGATCCAACCAGTACATTGTAAAGGAAATCAGTCCTGGGTGTTCATTGGAAGAACTGATGCTAAAGCTGAAACTCCAGTACTTTGGCCACCTCATGCGAAGAGTTGACTCATTGGAAAAGACTCTGATGCTGGGAGGGATTGGGTGCAGGAGGAAAAGGGGACGACAGAGGATGCGATGGCTGGATGGCATCACCGACTTGATGAACGTGAGTTTGAGTGAACTCCAGGAGTTGGTGATGGACAGGGAGGCCT
>NW_011494942.1:4472554-4474045 GCF_000754665.1 Bison bison bison
TCTGCAGTGATTTTGGAGCCCCCCAAAATAAAGTCTGCCACTGTTTCCCCATCTATTTGCCATGAAGTGGTGGGACTGGATGCCATGATCTTTGTTTTTTGAATGTTGAGCTTTAAGCCAACTTTTGCACTCCTCTTTCACTTTCATCAAGAGGCTTTTTTGTTCCTCTTCACTTTCTGCCATAAGGGTGGTGTCATCTGCATATCTGAGGTTATTGATATTTCTTCTGGCAATCTTGATTCCGGCTGTGCTTCTTCCAGCCCAGTGTTTCTCATGATGTACTCTGCATAGAAGTTAAATAAGCAGGGTGACAATATACAGCCTTGACGTACTCCTTTTCCTATTTGGAACCAGTCTGTTGTTTCATGTCCAGTTCTAACTGTTGCTTCTTGACCTGCACACAGTTTTCTCAAGAGGCAGGTCAGGTGGTCTGATATTCCCCTCTCTCTCAGAATTTTCCACAGTTTATTGTGATCCACACAGTCAAAGGCTTTGGCATAGTCAATAAAGCAGAAATAGAT
This sequence comes from Bison bison bison, assembly GCF_000754665.1. Classification (NCBI taxonomy): domain Eukaryota; kingdom Metazoa; phylum Chordata; class Mammalia; order Artiodactyla; family Bovidae; genus Bison; species Bison bison. Next base: position 4,473,076 of record NW_011494942.1, read on the forward strand.
GTTTTTCTGGAACTTTCTTGCTTTTTCAATGATACAGCAAATGTTGGCAATTTGATCTCTGGGTTCCTCTGCCTTTTCTAAAACCAGCTTGAACATTGCAAGTTCACAGTTCATGTATTGCTGAAGCCTGGCTTAGAGAATTTTGAACATTACTGTACTAGCATGTGAGATGAGAGCAGTTGTGTGATAGTTTGAATATTCTTTGGCATTGCCTTTCTTTGGTTTAGGATTGGAATGAAAACTGACCTTTTCCAGTTGTGTGGTCACTGCTGAGTTTTCCAAATTTGCTGGCATAGTGAGTGCAACACTTTCACAGCATCATCTTTTAGGATTTGAAATAGCTTAACTGGAATTCCATCACCTCCACTTAGCTTTGTTCATAGTGATGCTTTCTAAGGCCCACTTGGCTTCACATTCCAGGATGTCTGGCTCTAGGTGAGTGATCACACCATCGTGATTAACTGGGTCATGAAAATCTTTTTTGTACAGTTCTTCTGTGTATTCTTGCCACATCTTCTTAATATCTTCTGCTTCTGTCAGGTCCATACCAATTCTGTCCTTTATCAAGCCCATCTTTGCATGAAATGTTCTCTTGGTATCTCTGATTTTCTTCAAGAGATCTCTAGTTTTTCCCATTTTATTGGTTTCCTCTATTTCTTTGCATTGATCGCTGAGGAAGGCTTTCTTATCTATCTTGCCTTGCTATTCTTTGGAACTCTGCATTCAGATGCTTGTATCTTTCCTTTTCTCCTTTGCTTTTCGCTTCTCTTCTTTTCACAGCTATTTGTAAGGCCTCCTGAGGCAACCATTTTGCTTTTTTGCATTTCTTTTCCATGGGGGTGGTCTTGATCCCTGTCTCCTGTACAGTGTCACAAACCTCCGTCCATAGTTCATCAGGCACTCTATCAGATCTAGTCCCTTAAATCTATTTCTCACCTCCACTGTATAATCATAAGGGATTTGATTTAGG
>NW_011494942.1:4474145-4477906 GCF_000754665.1 Bison bison bison
TGGCAATCTTGATTCCAGCTTGTGCTTCCTCCAGCCTAGTGTTTCTCATGATGTACTCTGCATATAAGTTAAATAAGCAGGGTGACAATATACAGCCTTGATGTACTCCTTTGTAGTATCAGAGAAATCAAGAGAGAAGAGGAAGATGTGCCACAAAGTGCATGCACAATGCAGAATTTGATCTGAGACTTATTTTCATCATAATATGATAGCATATTTGTAAGGTCAGAACTGGTTTGACAATTAATGATTCTACTGAGAGTAGTTTATGAACATGTAGTGGGATCAGATACCATTTTGCAGTGGTGGTTTTGTCCCTGAGTTGTGTCCAACTCTTGCAATCCCATGGACAGGGGATCCTGGCAGGCTACCATCTATAGGATTTTCCAGGTTAAAAATTCTGGAGTGGGTTTCCATGCCCTCCTCCAGAGTATCTTCCCAACTCAGGGATCAGACCCAGGTCTCCTGCATTGCAGGCAGATTCTTCACCAACCAACTTACCAGGGAAGCCCATTATTGTGCAGTAGGGAGATAATATATGGGAGGTGAGAGAGTGAACAAGCAAGTGCAGTTCACATTTTTGGATGTTTAGATGAAAGTGGAGTCAGTACTTACTTTATAACCACAAAAGTACCTGATCATGTTTATAAACTGAAAAAAAGAAAGAAAAAAAAAGGATGGGATTGAAGACTCAGAAGAGGAAATGGAAGCTGATGGGTTAAGTTGTAAATGTTTGTTAATTTCAGTGAAGGCTAAGTTGCCATTTAAAAAAACGTCACCCCAGGGACTTCTCTGGTGGTCCAGTGGTTAAGAATCTGCCTGCCAATACAAGGGAGACTTTTTTTTTTAATAGCTGCAAAGACACGGCATATTTTATTTGTAAAATCATCTCTCCATAAAAATCATACACAGCCATCTTATCGTAGGAAAATACTCGAGGGCTACATTTCCACTTGCTGAAAAGGAACAAAGATCACAAATGCCATGGGGCAACTGTGCCCATGTGCTGCAACTACTCAAGCCCGTGCATCCTACACCCTGTGCTCCACAATAAGAGAAGCCACCACAATGAGAAGCCTGCACATTGCAACTAGAGAGAGGATCCCCGCTCGCTGCGACTAGAGAAAGTCCTTGCGTAGCAACGAAGACCCAGTACAGCAAGATAAAAGAAAAAAGTCACCCTAAAATATAGTAGCTTAAAGAGAAGCTTGTTTCTTTGACAACATATAACAGTCAGGTAAGTCTAGATGGGCATGAAGCTTTGCACCATGAAATCAGTCAGGGGTTCATATTCCTTTCATCTAGTTGCTTCGCCATCATCGCGTGTTGACGTTGGGTCGATGGCACAGCCTTGTTCAAGCACATGGGAAAGAAAGTCAAGGGCGCTTCAGGTGAAGGTTGTACTCATCACCTCTGCTCATATTTTCCTGGTGAGGATTTAGTCATGGAACTACCACTCACTGATAACATTTCTGTAATTCACTTAAAAATAGTGTATTTCAGTATAGTTAGTGTGATGTTATATATATCTGCCAACAATGTAAGCTTTAATTCTGTAACGGGTGAGCTAATGCTTAAAAAAACACTCAATTCAGTAGTCTTCTGCCAGCATTAGATCAGAAAGGGACACACTCCAGAGCTTGCTGATAACACATTCTTCTATGATGAATACCTCCATAAGCCTTGCTAATTGGCATATTAACTGTAAAAATGGGTTTGGTATTGGTGAAGCTGGTGATTTGTTAAATAGAATGTGAATGTTAGAGTGAAATTAAAGTTACTCAAGGTATGAGGATTATCTGTAATGGTTAGGAAACTTATCTTATGCTTTCATGAACAGTAACTTTGTTGTCTGATGCCCTTAGCAATGACTCCTAAGCCATTCTCTGTTGAGCCAGGATTTCTGATTTCATCATAATAGCTCAAAGGCATAGAATCCTGCTCCTTAATTGTTTCTGTATCTAAAGTCATTGTTCATTTGGCAAGTAATTTTTGTCCTAAAAGTACAAAGGGAGCTAGATTTTCACCCAAGGTTATAGAACTGGTTATATTCACATTTCTTTGGTAACTGCTTCTCTCCACCCCAAAGAATCCACTGCTTGGATTGACCAGATATGCTTAGGTTTATGAACTGGGTGTAAGGGAGCATAAAGGATGCTAGAGAAGCATGATCTCCACTGAGCTGCCATGTGCCCAAAAAGTGGAAGAAAAAATCCATATATACACTTGCAGTCTTTTTTTTTTTTTTTTAAAGATACCTAAGACTCTGCAATAGTATAAACCTTGATTAGGATAGGGACAGATAAATAAGTGTGGATATAGATGAGTTTATAGATGGAGAGGCAGGAAATTGAAGGATTTTACTCACCAGAGCATCAAATTGCTGGAAAACAGGAAAGTATGTTTGTCTGTTTATTTTACCTACATTAATTAAGATATTATTTGGCCAGTTTAGAAATGACAAACTAGATAAAAGATTTATTTCTCTTTTACAAGATAGTCTGAGATGTTAATCCATGGGGGTGAGTGGCATTGAAGTCATGCCGGCTGGGGCCCTGTCATCCTAGGATGTGGTCCTGGTAGGCATGGTGGAGGCTGGCTCACCCCCACCACCATGTCCGTGTTCTAACCTAAGGATGGGGCACAGGAAGAGTGAAATGTTTTTGTTGTTCAGTCGCTAAGTTGTGTTCAATCCCATGAACTACAGCACACCCGACTTCCCTGTCCTTTACCATCTCCCTGAGTTTGCTCAAACTCCTGTCCATTGAATCAGTGATACCATCCAACCATCTCATCCTCTGTTGCCCTGTTCTCTTGCCCTCAGTCTTTCCCAGCATCAGGGTCTTTTCCAGTGAGTCACCTCTTGGCATCAGGTGGACAAAATATTGGAACTTCAGCTTCAGCATCATTCTTTCCAATGAATATTCAGGGTTGATAGCCTTTAGGATTGACTGGTTTGATCTCGTTGAGTCTTCTCCAGCACCACAATTTGAAAGCATCAATTCTTTGACACACTACCTTTTTTGTGGTCCAACCCTCAAATCCGTATATGACTGCTGGAAAAACCATAGCTTTGACTATATAAATCTTTGTTGGCAAAGTGATGTCTCTGCTTTTTACTACACTGTGTATGTTTGTCAGAGCTTTTCTCCTAAGGAGCAAAGAGTGAAATAAGGGAGGGAAAGCAGCTTCCTTGGGAGTTCGTGATCCCTTCTGCTTACAGCTCGTTGGTCAGAACTTAGTCACATAGCCAAACCGAGTTGTCTGTGATGCTGGGAGGTTATATGCCCAGCAGACCCACATGGTGGGAGTGAGGAGGGAGGAGGCTTAGTAGGTTCTACAAAAACAAAACCAGAGTAACTCAGTCAAATTCACTTGAAAAGATAATTTACCAAGATATATAAGGACTGTAAAGTAGATAAGAGCAAGCAAGGAAATAAGGGAGAAAGGGAAGAGGAAAGAGAAAAAGAGGGTGAGTAAGAGTACTAATCTTTGGTTTGAGAAAAGGCAGACCACCTGATCTGCCTCTTGAGAAATTTGTATGCAGGTCAGGAAACAACAGTTAGAACTGGACATGGAACAACAGACTGGTTCCAAATAGGAAGAGGAGTATGTCAAGGCTGTATATTGTCACCCTGTTTATTTAACTTATATGCAGAGTACATCATGAGAAATGCTGGACTGGAAAAAACACAAGCTGGAATCAAGATTGCCTGGAGAAATATCAATAACCTCAGATATGCAGATGACACCACCCTTAT
>NW_011494942.1:4478006-4478463 GCF_000754665.1 Bison bison bison
CTTCCAATGAACATCCAGGACTGATCTCCTTTAGGTTGGACTGGTTGGATCTCCTTGCAGTCCAAGGGACTCTCAAGAGTCTTCTCCAACACCACAATTCAAAAGCATCAATTCTTCGGCACTCAGCTTTCTTTATATTCCAACTCTCACATCCATACATGACTACTGGAAAAACCATAGACTTAACTAGATGAACCTTTGTTGACAAAATAATATCTCTGCTTTTTAATATGCTGTCTACGTTGGTCATAACTTTCCTTCCAAGGAGTAAGCATGTTTTCATTTCATGATTGCAATCACCATCTGCAATGATTTTGGAGCCCCCAAAAATAAAGTCTGCCAGCTTTTCCACTGTTCTCCCATCTATTTGGCATGAAGTGATGGGACTGGATGCCATGATCTTAGTTTTCTGAATGTTGAGCTTTAAGCCAACTTTTTCACTCTCCTCTTTCACTTT
>NW_011494942.1:4478563-4480380 GCF_000754665.1 Bison bison bison
TCAAAAGCAGACATTACTTTGCCAACAAAGGTTCGTCTAGTCAAGGCTATGGTTTTTCCTGTGGTCATGTATGGATGTGAGAGTTGAACTGTGAAGAAGGCTGAGCGCCGAAGAATCGATGCTTTTGAACTGTGGTGTTGGAGAAGACTCTTGAGAGTCCCTTGGACTGCAAGGAGATCCAACCAGTCCATTCTGAAGGAGATCAGCCCTGGGATTTCTTTGGAAGGAATGATGCTAAAGCTGAAACTCCAGTACTTTGGCCACCTCATGCGAAGAGTTGACTCATTGGAAAAGTCTCGGATGCTGAGAGGGATTGGGGGCAAGAGGAGAAGGGGACAACAGAGGATGTGATGGCTGGATGGCATCACTGACTCAACGGACGTGAGTCTGAGTGAACTCCCGGAGTTGGTGATGGACAGGGAGGTCTGGCGTGCTGCGATTCATGGGGTCGCAAAGAGTCGGACACGCCTGAGCGACTGATCTGATCTGATCTGAAGATTAGTAGTTGAAACAGGAAAGGAAGAGGTGGGTTGCCTTTTTTTGGTTTGTTTGTTTTTATTTTGACTTCAAACTGAGGCTGTTTACAAGCTGCTGATATGCTGTTTTTTTAAAACAAGCTCAAGGCTGTCTTTTTTTTTTTTTTTTTGGCCATGCCCCTTGGCTTGTAGGGTCCCTGTTCCCTAACCAGGGATTGAATCCAAACCTGGGGTGACAGTGAAAGTGAAGAGTCCTAACCACTGGATTGCCAGGGAATTTCCAACTTTTTAAAATATATATGTTATATATGAAATATTATGTTTAGACTCTTCCCTGCCTTCTTAGAGATTTGATGGATAAAGTTCTAACTGGTATTGTTACTTGTATGTTACAATAACTAATCCATCAAGTTCAGTTTCAATAACTGAGAGACTTGAATGTTGAAAAAAGTTATTTGGAACGTTGTAAATCGATAATACTTCAACAAAAAGTTTTTAAAAAGTTACTTGGTTAGCAAGTTAGATATAAATTATATGAAAGGTCAAAACCTTGGTGTTTATGTTATTTACTTTTCATACTTTTCCTATCCTTTCATTGCTAGTTTACAGGAAAAGCATTTTACTAAATTAACAATGAGAAACTATTCAAAAATAGCAGACATGTATATGATCTCCTTATGGTAGAAAATTACTACCCAAAAAGCAGTTACATCTTTAAATGGTCCTACTGACAACAGAACCTTTAAAAAACTTTTAATTGTAGGCTTTCTTGATAGCTCAGCAGGTAAAGAATCTACCTGCAATGCGGGAGACCTGGGTTTGATCCCTGGGTTGAGAAGAGTCCCTGGAGAAGGGAAAGGCTTCCCCCTCCAGTATTCTGGCCTGGAGAATTCCATGGGAATTCTGTATAGTCCATGGGATCACAAAGAGTCAGACACGACTGAGTGACTTTTAGTCACTTTCCATCTTCAACATAGGAGATACAGGTTTGATCCCTGATACGGGAAGATTCCATATGCCTGGGAGCAACTAAGCCCATGCGCCACGACTATTGAGCCTGTACCTGTAGAGCCGATGTGCTGCGAGAGGAGAAGCCATGCAATGAGAAACTCGAGCACTGCAAATGGAAAAAAGCCTGTGCAGCAAGAATGCGCAGCACAACCATAGGTAAATAAATAAAATCTTTTTTTTTTTTAAAAAAAACACCCTATAATCCTCAAGAAGATGATGATAATGATAGTAACTAACATGTACTCTTGGAGAAGGAAATGGCAACCCACTCCAGTATTCTTGCCTAGAGAATCCCAGGGACAGAGGAGCCTAGTGGGCTGCCGTCTATGG
>NW_011494942.1:4480480-4485916 GCF_000754665.1 Bison bison bison
GAGGTTCAGAAGGAAGGGCAAAACTATGTGATTGGGTCTCAGAATAAATAATCTCAGAGCAGTGGCGCTCACCAGTAGCTCTCCAAGGTCCTGAACAACTGCCTGCATCTCGACAGCCTAATAGTACCTTCCTCTCACTAGTGTCTGGAGAAGGCAATGGCAAACCACTCCAGTACTCTTGCGTGGAGAACCCCAGGGACAGAGGAGCCTAGTGGGCTGCCGTCTATGGGGTCTCACAGAGTCGGACACGACTGAAGCGACTCAGCAGCAGCAGCAACATGTACTCTTTTGAGCCCCTCATGGATACTCAATGTTTGATCTTCACAACAACCCTCAAGGAAGTACTCTCATAAACCTCCTTTTACAGGTCAGAAAACAAGTAAGTTGCCCAAGGTCACAAGTAATAACTGGAAGAAATACAATTTGAACCCAGGCAATTTGGTCGCAAAGCTCATGCTTTTAGCACCACGCCACACAGCTTTTCCAGTTTCATGAGATAAGGGATGCTACAAAGCTTTAGAAACTAGAAAGTGTTACAGTAAATGTAAGATACTTTTATGAAAGGAAAAACTATAATCATTATTTGGTTGTATTTTGGTGGATGACAATCTACAAATTGGAGAAGCTTTCATCAGATTTTGAGTTATTTTCAGCTTTAGCGTGTTAGTCGTTCACTTGTGTCTGATGTAGCCTGTCAGGCTCCTCTTTGCATGGGATTCTCCAGGCAAGAATACTGGAATGGGTAGCCATTCCCTTTTCCAGGGGATCTTTCTGACCCAGCGATGAAGCCCGCATCTCCTGCATTGGCAGGCAGATTCTTTACATCTGAGCCACCAGGGAAGATCTAATCATTCCATCTTCCAATAAGATATTGTTTCTTTTCACATATATTTTCTTTAGATGTCAAGTCAATCAGAGAGTGATGTCATTACATTGTTACTGATTCTGCTCACCATGACATTGTTAACAAGAATGAGGAACCTTGAATAAAGACGCACAACCTGCCCTGGCTGCGTATTTTAGAGAATTTTTCAGAAATATATCATGTGTGATGTTGTAGGAATCTCAGCCTGACTAAGCTGGGTGTGCTGCTGAGGTTCAAGCTTGTCTGGGCATGTCTGGGAACTGCTTAGGTAGGGCTGAAAGAAGCTGCTGACCTGGGGGCTGAGACTGCTTCCTGGAACAGGACTCATGTTCATGGAAGAGAATTAGACAGAGAAGCCCTAGAAGAAAGACTTAGTCATTGGATGGGGAGTAATCAATACAGCTAGGAGTAGCTGTTACTCAACTCTGTCACCAATCTAGGTTCATGAAAGCATATCTGGGTTCCTAAGAGAGACAGATCTCTGAGTAAAAACATAAAGAACTGTTTCATTGAAAACCGTGTGGGCCAAGCAGTCTGCTCCAGGGTTCCCCTAAAAGAGGTCAACACAGTGATCTCCATTTCTTCAGGCTACACCGTGGCTTTGGCTGTTTTGCTTGTATTACAGGTCCAGGTAGTAAAACCGTTTACCTCAGACTGGGACTTGAACTCATGTGGCTGGGACTCAAACCCAGCCAAGACTCACGGTCTTCCAACTGAGATCATAGACCTGGCTTTAGGACCTAATGAAGCTCAGGTTCTTGATATCTCATCGCAGAAAGAATTCAGTGAGAGACAAAGTGTTGGGTAAGAACTGGATTTATTCAGAGAGAAGCACACTCTGCAGATAGAGTATGGGCCATCTCAGAGGGTGAGTGTGGTGTGGGGAAGTGGTTAGTTTTTGCGGACTGGGTGAATTTCATAGGCTAATAAATAGGAGGATTATTTGAACTATTTGGGGAAAAAGGGTGGAGATTTCCAGAAATTGGGACACTGCCCACTTTTTGGTTTTTTGACAGTGCCTTGGAACTGCCTTGGCACCTCTTGGTATGTCATTTAGCTTGCTGATTAAAGATCAAGGTCTAATCCAAGTTGACTTGTCTGCCATCTTGGACCCATTTGGTTCTAATCAGTTTATGTTGTGCCCTCGGGCTATGTCATTCTTTCCAAAGTTGTGCCCTGCTCCCTTCCCTCTTGTTTCAATAGGAATCTGCAGTTCCTGAAGGAGCAGAACTGGGGAGGGAGCCGTTGGGCAAGCAGGGTGTGAGCAAAGGAGAGATTCCCCCTTCCCAGGGGCTCCCAGAAAACTGGAGGTGAGCTGCCTATGTTAGTAGGCTTGGTAGGTGGAAGTGCCAGTGAAATTCAAGTTATCATTGTTAATTTGACCTCATTAGTACTGTGGCTGATGAGTTTGAATACTATCCCTAATAAAATAGCTCTTATGCAATGGTGGGAGAAGGCAATGGCATCCCACTCCAGTACTCTTGCCTGGAAAATCCCATGGACAGAGGAGCCTGGTAGGCTGCAGTCCATGGGGTCGCTAAGAGTCGGACACGACTGAGCGACTTCCCTTTCACTTTTCACTTTAATGCATTGGAGAAGGAAATGGCAACCCACTCCAGTGTTCTTGCCTTGAGAATCCCAGGGACAGGGGAGCCTGGTGGGCTGCCGTCTCTGGGGTCGCACAGAGTGGGACACGACTGAAGCGACTCAGCAGCAGTATGCAATGGTGTGTTATTGGGTAACATAATTACAGGTAGAATCACACTCTCTAGGCAGGAAGGTGGGAAATACACAGCAGTGATTCTCAGTCTATGAAGGACAGTGTTTTACTTCCAGGGGACTGATACTTTTGGAACATTACCAGATTAAGAAGATAAAAAATAAACTGGCGACATAATAAAAAATAAAAGCCTCTTTTTGATGATTAGGTTTGCAGATATAAAGTTACTCTGCCAAGTTGTTATAGAAGTTCCCTGGGACTTCGCTGGTGGTTCAGTGGCTAAGACTCGGCACTCCTGATGTTCAATCCCTGGTGAGGGAACTAGATCCCATATGCTACAACTAAAGATCCCATGTGTCCCAGCTAAGACCCGATGCAGCCAAATAAATAAATAAACAAATAAATATTTAGAAAAAGTTTCGTGAAGCTAATTTCCTGTAGCTAGCTGCTGGCTGGTAAGGACCAGGGAGTGGATGGGCACTGGTCTACAGACCATGGTGCTTTCATTTCATCCAGCTTCTACCTGAAGCCACCTGAAAAAATTCTATCACCTAGAGGACTGCCTCTGGCCAAACACTTCATGAATGCCTCAGTGACATTGTCACCTTGTTCTAAGGAGATGCTTGCAGAGTAATTAATCTGCAATTAAACCAAAAGAAAGAAACAGAGACAGAGGGACCCGGGCTGCACAAATGTGGCAAAATATTAGTGATTGATGAATGTTGGCAGGTTTATGGGCTTCCCTGGTGGCTCAGATGGTAAAGAATCTGCCTGCAATGCAGGAGACCCAGGTTTGATCCCTGGGTCAGGAAGATCCCCTGGAGAAGGGGATAGCTACCCACTCCAGTATTCTTGCCTGGAGAATCCCATGGACAGAGGAGCCTGGTGGGCTAAGAGCTGGACACGACTGAGCAAGTAACACACACACACACACACACACACACACACACACAGAGGCAAGCAGGTGTACAAGTGTTTATTATTATCCAGTTCTTTAAATTTTTCAAGAAATTTGCAATTAAAAAAAAAAAAAAACCACTCCAGTGATGGGAAACAGAGTTGTTTTCTTTTTTCCAGAAAGCCAGTTCTAAGACAGTTTTTGTCTTCAAGTATAAATACTGCAGTCCAAGCATTCGTTTGTGGGTTTGATACCTGCCATTTCCACTTATCTAATTGCCATGCACCTTTCCATCCTTTCCCGTTTTTCTCCATATCACCTGTGACATTAGATAACCTTATAACATAACTTTAATCATATCACACCTTTAAAAATTTTTCTGAATACAAACATATATATATATACACACACACACACACTGTCATCTTTCAAAGTAAACCTTTTTACTCAAGGTTTTCTGTGATCTCATCTTGAAGTGTTTCTCACTTGTGTAGCTTCATTTTTTCATGCTTAACAGTCACAAATCAAATTTGTATGCTTTTCCAATGTCTCAGTCCTAGAATTCGCCCTCACACAGATTTCTAGTCTATTCAACCTTCAAGATCTGGCTCCATTGTAAATGTAGTGTATGTTACGTACACAGCTGTTCAAATCCTATATTCTTCATGATGTTTTCCTTCAGTAAGTCGGCCAAACACAGCCAGAATCTCTAGGGCTTAATACAGTGCTTGGCACATACACTTAATACACGCTTTTCAGTTAAACGGTGTTAGTTTTTAACTGACAACACAGGAGGATGAAAATACTTTCCCAGTCTATCTCAAAGATTGGCTTTGAGGTTGAAATGTTTGTGGTTAGCATTTTGCCTTGTATGAGTGTTGTGAAGGTATCTGTGAGCCATAATGCCCCATGCTATTATTTATTATTTTTATTTTTGCTTTCTTTTGAAGCAACATATGGAACAAAGCTGTCCAAAGGCCTAAGGCTGTAGACATAATGCTGGGGTATTCATGATGTATGATGACTTTCTAAGATGTGTTTGAGCGCAGAGCCTGTTTTAAGGCAATCAGTTCTCTGATTTTCCCTTCTCTTACACCTAGAATTGATCTGCCTGAAAATGTGCCTTGGGGTCAGGTGTAAGGTGGGCTCCTTTCCAGCTTCCCTTATCCCAAGTGACCCTTTGCTACTTTACAAAAGAAAGGCATAACTCTGCCTCACCCATCTTCCTAACCTACCTAGCAGGGTATGCAAAATCCCAAAAGGAACAATTAAGGATGAATGAGAATGAGTAACACATCTTTTTACAAGTCAGGTGGTTTTCAATTACTTGCTTTCAACAAAGTTGAAAGAGAACCTAGTCAGAGTTGTCAACTGATAGATCATTAAAAGTATTTTTTCCTTAAAGAATCGAATTGCATTGCTCTGACAAAACTCCATTCTTTCTCATGTACTTATTTATGTGAACAAGTTTTTTTCAGTGGTTACATCCATGGAATTAAAAGATTGTAACTGAATGGAAGTGGTCAAACAGGAGATGGCAAGAGTAAACGTTGACATTCTTGGAATCAGAGAACTAAAATGGACTGGAATGGGTGAATTTAACTCAGATGACCATTATATCTACTCCTGCGGGCAGGAATCCCTTAGAAGAAATGGAGTAGCCATCATGGCCAACAAGAGAGTCTGAAATGCAGTACTTGGATGCAATCTCAAAAACGACAGAATGATCTCTGTTCGTTTCCAAGGCAAACCATTCAATATCACAGTAATCCAAGTCTATGCCGCAACCAGTAACGCTGAAGAAGCTGAAGTTGAACAGTTCTATGAAGACCTACAAGACCTTTTAGAACTAACACCCCAAAAAAGATGTCTTTTTCATTATAGGGGACTGGAATGCAAAAGTAGGAAGTCAAGAAACACCTGGAGTAACAGGCAAATTTGGCCTTGGAATAC
>NW_011494942.1:4487132-4487332 GCF_000754665.1 Bison bison bison
TTGGACTGCAAGGAGATCCAACCAGTCCATTCTAAAGGAGATCAGCCTTGGGTGTTCTTTGGAAGGACTCATGCTTAAGCTGAAACTCCAGTGCTTTGGCCACCTCATGCGAAGAGTTGACTCATTGGAAAAGACTCTGATGCTGGGAGGGATTGGGGGCAGGAGGAAAAGGGGACAACAGAGGATGAGATGGCTGGATG
>NW_011494942.1:4487432-4488498 GCF_000754665.1 Bison bison bison
GTGCTGCACTCAATATGTCAGCAAATTTGGAAAACGCAGCAGTGGCCACAGGACTGGAAAAGGTCAGTTTTCATTCCAATCCCAAAGAAAGGCAATGCCAAAGAATGCTCAAACTACCGCACAATTGCACTCATCTCACACGCTAGTAAAGTAATGCTCAAAATTCTTCAAGCTAGGCTTCAGCAATACGTGAACCGTGAACTTCCAGATGTTCAAGCTGGTTTTAGAAAAGTCAGAGGAACCAGAGATCAAATTGCCAACATCCGCTGGATCACGGAAAAAAGCAATAGGGTTCCAGAAAAGCATCTCTTTCTGCTTTATTGACTATGCCAAAGCCTTTAACTGTGTGGATCACAATAAACTGTGGAAAATTCTGAAAGCGATGGGAATACCAGACCACCTGACTGGCCTCTTGAGAAACCTATATGCAGGTCAGGAAGCAACAGTTAGAACTGGACATGGAACAACAGACTGGTTCCAGATAGGAAAAGGAGTACGTCAAGGCTGTATATTGTCACCCTGCTTATTTAACTTATATGCAGAGTACATCATGAGAAATGCTGGGCTGGAAGAGGCACAAGCTGGAATCAAGATTGCCGGGAGATATATCAATAACCTCAGATATGCAGATGATACCACCCTTATGGCAGAAAGTGAAGAGGAACTAAAAAGCCTCTTGATGAAAGTGAAAGTGGAAAAAACAACAACAACAAAAAGAAAGTGAAAGTGGAGAGTGAAAAAGCTGGCTTAAAGCTCAACATTCAGAAAAGGAAGATCATGGCATCTGGTCCCATCACTTCATGGGAAATAGATGGGGAAACAGTGGAAACAGTGGCAGACTTTATTTTTCTGGGCTCCAAAATCACTGCAGATGGTGACTGCAGCCATGAAATTAAAAGACGCTTACTCCTTGGAAGGAAAGTTATGACCAACCTAGATAGCATATTGAAAAGCGGAGACATTACTTTGCCAACAAAGGTCCATCTAGTCAAGGCTATGGTTTTTCCAATGGTCATGTATGGATGTGAGAGTTGGACTGTGAAGAAAGCTGAGCGCCAAAGAATTG
>NW_011494942.1:4488598-4489924 GCF_000754665.1 Bison bison bison
TGATGCTTTTCAACTGTGGTGTTGGAGAAGACTCTTGAGAGTCCCTTGGACTGCAAGGAGATCCAACCAGTCCATTCTAAAGGAGATCAGCCTTGGGTGTTCTTTGGAAGGACTCATGCTTAAGCTGAAACTCCAGTGCTTTGGCCACCTCATGCGAAGAGTTGACTCATTGGAAAAGACTCTGATGCTGGGAGGGATTGGGGGCAGGAGGAAAAGGGGACAACAGAGGATGAGATGGCTGGATGGCATCACCGACTAGATGGACATGAGTTTGAGTGAACTCCAGGAGATGGTGATGGACTGGGAGGCCTGGCCTGCTGCGAATCATGGGGTCGCAAAGAGTCGGACATGACTGAGCGACTGGACTGAACTGAACTGAATGGAAGCATCTCATTTTCATTCTAGAAATACTCGTCCACTGATAATAATCTAGCTTTAAAAAAAATATTCAATTCCATCTCTGCAAGATGCATTGGCAACTTTTGGGTTTAATATCTATTTGTAAATATTTGAAATATATTTGTTTTGATCAGTTGAAATAAGTGTTAACAGTGTTATGATCTCAGGAGATTTAGAAAGAACCTTGAATTTCAATTTCGATACACATTTTTTGTGTATATGGATGTATACAGGAAATATATAAGATGAACAATAAAACAGTTCAAATATAAAATATTAGGATAAAATTCTGGAGATGTAAAATGTAAATGAACTCCAGAGAATAAAGGATGGAAATTGCCGAAGTATAAACGAGACTGTATTTAAAAGATATTGGTGGGTATTAAATCCGTATGGAATTCAGGATTCATTGGTTGACTACATTTAAAAAAGTGTGACAGTCGTAAAATATGAGGCTGGAAAAAAATGTGGATGTCACTTTAAACATGTGGATGTAGGAAGATGTACAAAATCGTTTCAGAGGGCTCAGGAGCTAAAAAGTTTGAAGATGTTGCACAGAGATGTTTGCTCTCAGACTGTGATTTAACCAGTCCTCGGGGGTATTCGAACGTAGGTTAGATAAAAACCTGTGGCTCTGCGTCGCGCGTATGGATTCAGTACCTAGCACTGTATTATTTATTTTTACTCATTTTCCTTGCCTCTCCTCTTAGACTGTCAGCTCTCAGGAGCCTAGGGACTTGTTCGATTCTTGGCTCAGCGCCCGTGCGCCGGGGACGCTCCCCAAACACTCCCGGAATGAATGACTCGATCGTGAGCCCTCGGGGCGGGGGCTGTTGGAATCCACGGCCGGCGCCCAGCTTTTCGTTCCGCGTGTTCCGCCCGCCGCGCGGCCGGGGAAGGCGTGGGCAGCCCCCGCGGAAACTCTGA
>NW_011494942.1:4490244-4490505 GCF_000754665.1 Bison bison bison
GAGGGGAGGCGCCACCGCGTGCCGCCGCGCAGGCGCGCAGCCGTCTCCGCGTGAGTGAGCGCAGTGGCGCGCCTGTCCCCGCGCGGGTTCCGTAGCGCGTGTGCAGGCTGACGCAGCTCGCGGGCCCTCCTCCCGCTCTGCCGCGGCGTCGGCCGAGTTTGGGGCGTTTGGGAGGGGGGCGAGGGAGCGAGAGTCGAGAGAGGGAGGCGGCGGCGGCGGCGGGGAGGCGGAGGAGCCAGAGGAGGAGGAGCAGGCGCCGCC
>NW_011494942.1:4490650-4492671 GCF_000754665.1 Bison bison bison
GGGATGGGGACGGCAAGGAGGGCCTGGAGGAGCCCAAGGGACCGCGGGGCAGCCAGGGCGGCGGCGGGGGCGGCAGCAGTAGCAGCAGCGTCGTCTCCAGCGGCGGCGACGAGGGCTACGGGGCCGGGGGAGGCGGAAGCAGCGCGACCTCCGGGGGCCGGCGAGGCAGCTTGGAGATGTCGTCGGATGGGGAACCCCTGAGCCGCATGGACTCGGAGGACAGGTCAGTACCCCGAAGCGTTCCTCCGCTTCCCTTCCTCCTCTGGCGCTCCTGGGCCCCTCCGAGGGGGACTTTTCTGCTGAGAGTCCCCCTGTTCCCCGAATCCTCGGCCCCTCCCCCCCACCCCCCCGGCTCTCAACTCGGAAACCTCTCCCTGCCGCCGCGCCCCTCTCGCTGCGGATAGCGGCTTCCAACTCTTCAAAACCCTTTTCCCCCCAACTCTCCTTTCCCCGCCCTCTTTCCCCCTCGGCTCTGCACTCCGTTCGGACCGAAGGACGGCTCCAACTCGGAAACCATCCCCAAAGTAGGCCCAGAACCTCCGGCGGAGCTGAAGAGGGCCTTGATGTACACACCTCGGTACACAAGGTTAGCTTCCCCGGGCGGTGTTGGCGAAGACTTGTCACAACTGTAACTGACAAGTGTTTTCCAACATGGCTGGTCTCGCCTGGATGTAAGAGAACTTCCTTGTTCAGGGAGGGGGACCCCAACCATCACTTTTCTTTTACTTAGGGAAAAAAAGACTATTCTTTTCTATTTGACTAGCGCTTCCAGAATTCCTCATATCTTCCTTAACCTGGTCTCCAAAATGATTTTAATAACCTCTCTTTATTTGGTTGGTGGTCAAACTGGGGAGAAAGTTCTCAAACTGTACACATCGTTTTGTAAGAGAATAATGAGTTGGTGTCGTTTAAGGTAACTTTACCGAGCCGAAGAGAGTTGCAGTAGTAACAAAATGCAGTCTTAAGGTACAACATGTTAGTATGCGTTTTAAAATCTGTGTACACTAATGATTCAACATGAGTCGTGATTTTAGGTGATAGTATTTAAAGTCATGTTTTGGCGAGATTTCTGAAGGGATTAGTAGTTTTCTAAAGCTTTTTAGAAAATGTGGAGACTGACAAAAATGCGCTTCATTTTTGGGGGGTTTTAAGATACTCATTGTTATGGTGTGTTTCAGATGTTATTGTCGTTACTTTTCATCTCCGGAAGATTTCATATTTTAACTAATTGGTTGTTAATGTATTTTATTTTGATAGAACAGAACCACGTCATGCGTATTGTACTGCATCTAAAGTATATTAGCAGTTATTTTGACCGTCTGCTAATGTTTGGATGAGCAGTAGAATTTTAACAATCGATATTGGCTTGGATTTGAAAGTTTAAGTATTCTAAAGTTCCAGGAGTTCTATTGTTAACTGATAAAAATGAACACATTGGCTTATATTTAGTATTATGAGGAATTCACAGCCCTAAATATTTTGAAAATACAGCATCAAATTCTATTTGACATTTATTTTAATATCTAAGGAAATAACCTTGAATGGGGTAAAATACACTGCAAACCTTGAAAAAATTGTCCTGAACTATGTAGGCAGGATAGGAAGGAGAATGTCTTTAAGAAAATCAAAAATTGGTGTGAACTGCCTAACGAAGCATGTATTATTTGTCGTTTTACTGTATACGCCTTCATTGGTACCAGTAGATACTTAAAAGTTTACATTAGTTCATACAATTCAGTGTCTTCCACAGTTGTTCTGTTTACCTAGCATACACACAAACTTGCCTAGTAGCACTGCAGGATTTAAATGTGCCAGTCATTTCATTTTCACAACTCTGGTGCAAGGCTTAAACACAGAAGCAGCAAGTTAAGTGTCTTACTCAAAACAGTAACTATGGAATGGAAGTGGTGGAGCTGGATCTGAACAAAGGTTCTCAAGTCCCCTGCTAGTTCCACTTCACCAGAGTTAGAATTACTCTCTTTAAATAAGCTATAAGCAGTATATGCCAGATTGTTGGGGTT